>NC_053492.1:134002631-134340131 GCF_905171775.1 Rana temporaria | reverse complement strand
CAGTCATTTCCCCAAGTCAGTCCCACCCCCCCCCCTTTAAGTTAGAACACACCCAGGGAACATACTTAACCCCTTTCTCGCCCCCTAGTGTTAACCCCTTCCCTGCCAGTGGCATTTTTATAGTAATTAATGCATTTTTATAGCACTGATCGCTATAAAAATGGCAATGGTCCCAAAAATGTGTAAAAAGTGTCTGCCATAATGTCGCAGTACCGATAAAAATCGCTGATCGCTGCCATAACTAGTAAAAAAAAAAAAATATTAATTAAAATGCCGTAAAACTATCCCCTATTTTGTAAATGCTAAACCTTTTGCGCAAACCAATTAATAAACGTTTATTGCGATTTTTTTTTTTTTTATTATTTTTTTTTTTTTACGAAAAATATGTAGACAAATACGTATCGGCCTAAACTGAGGAAAAAAAGGACGCCAATTTTGTTTGGGAGCCACGTCGCACGACCGCGCAATTGTCAGTTAAAGCGACGCAGTGCCGAATCGCAAAAAGTGGCCTGGTCTTTGACCAGCAATATGGTCCGGGGCAGAAGTGGTTAATGTAATGTATAACCGTAAAATATACTGAAATTGTAAAACAAAACAAATGGGTATGGTTATTTTATGCTTCTTATGACCTTGTCTAAAAGAAGTCAAATAACAAGAAAGGCTGAAAACAAAAGCTGGGAAAAAAATCATAAGGAAAGACCAACTACCATATTTATCGCGGTATAACGCGCTCCCGCGTATACCGCGCACCCCTAAAGTTGCCCCGAATCCTGTGGAAATTTTTTTTTGTACTTACAGTTTTGGTGTCTTGCGCGGCGTCCGTCGGGTCCGGCGTCCGTCTGCGGCTTCGGGTGTCTTCTTCGTCGGGTCCGGCCTCCTGCGGCTTCGGGTGTCCTCTTCGTCAGGTCCGGTGTCCGTCTGCGGCTTCGGGTGTCCTCTTCGTCGGGTGCGGCCTCCTCGCGTCCTCCCCGCTCGTTTCCCGCGCCGAGTTTGAATACTGCGCCGACATATACAGAGCGCAGTACACTCGTGTATTGTCGGCAATGCTCGGCTACCCGCGCTGACGTCCTGTACGCCCAGGACGTCAGCGCGGGAGGAGCCGAGACTGCCCGACAGTATCCAAACTCGCGCGGGAAAGCGGGTATCGGCGTATACCGCGCACCCACGATTTTGCCCTGATTTTCAGGGCAAAAAAGTGCGCGGTATACGCCGATAAATACGGTACCTTGTTCTACTGCCTTGGAGCTGCATGCAACTCTTCGGTATTTATTGTGTAACCTCTGGGCTTGAGCAGCCAGCAGTTAGTTTTCTCTGCATATGTTCTTACTTATGCTTGATCAGCTTTTGACCTGAACTTAAAGGCATGGACACCTCCCCTCACTGTGTGTTGGGTCAAGTATTCCCACTGCCAGAATTGCTACAATGTACCATAGTATAAGCACTACAGTAATACCTTGGATTACGTGCATAATTTGTTCCAGAAGCATGCTTGTAATTCAGATTCCCCTTTGGAAATAATAGAAACTCAGATAAGTCTCTTACACCGTCGTATCTTAGGCTGCATATTTACTCTGGCCGCTGGGTGGCGCTTCCGTCTTTCAGCGAGGAAGATGCAAATTGGTTAGATACGCCGATTCACAAACGTACGTCCGCCCGGCGCATTTTTTTACGTTGGGGTTTTTCCGGCATAAAGTTACCCCTGGGTCTATGAGGCGCAGCAAATGTTAAGTATGGCCGTCGTTCCCGCGACAAAATTAAAATTTTTTACGTTGTTTGCGTAAGTCATTCGCGAATAGGGCTGGACGTAATTTACGCTCACGTTGAAAGCATGACGATTTGTCGACGTCATTTGGAGCATGCGCACTGGTATATGTCCACGGACGGCGCATGCGCCGTTCGTCAAAAACGTGGGGTCACTTACTATTTTACATAGTACACGCCCCCAACCAGCCTATTTTGAATTAGGCAGGCTTACGCCGGCCCAGTTACACTGCGCCACCGTAAGTTTAAGCGCAAGTTCTATGTGAATACACAACTTGCTGCTCAAACTTACGGGGGCGTAGTGTATCTGAGATATGCTACGCCCGCCTAAAGATAGGTGATTCTACCTGAATCTGGCCCAAGGTGTTTCAGAGTTCTCCACAAAGCTCTGGGAGCCACCAGCTCCCCTGGACCTCTGGTCAAATACGGAAATGCACACACTGGCAGCTTGAATCCTGCTAGTCTTGCGAGAAGATGCTCGCAAATCGAGTCAGAATTTGAAAAATAAAATGGTTTGTATTGAGAAACGCTCGTAAAC
Organism: Rana temporaria; assembly: GCF_905171775.1. Taxonomy (NCBI): domain Eukaryota; kingdom Metazoa; phylum Chordata; class Amphibia; order Anura; family Ranidae; genus Rana; species Rana temporaria. The sequence continues at coordinate 134,337,832 of NC_053492.1, read as the reverse complement.
CATGTTACTCACAATCTGAGGTTCCACTGTATTAACCAAAAATTAGGCCAACGAAAGAAAATTGATTAAACTGGTTTCTGTTGGTTAAATGTTCTGATGTTATCTCTTGTACACATTCTTAAAGGGGTTATAATGTTTTTTTTTTTTGTTTTTTTTTTTCTAAATAGGTTCCTTTAATTTAGTGCATTGTTGGTTCACTTACCTTTTTCCTTCGATTTCCCTTCTAAATGATTTTTTTCTTTGTCTGAATTTCTCACTTCCTGTTTCTCCTCAGTAAACTTGCCCCCATCATCTGAACCACTCTGGCTGGGGGTTAGTCAGTGTGCGCTACATCCCTGCGGGGGGGACACTGAACACAGAATTTTCCCAGTTTCCAATTGTCCAAGTAGTCCTACCATAGTTTCTAGCTGTCTCATGAAGTATGCTGGTAGTATGTGACAGTGTATTGTAACTACATATACGCAGTATTCTCAGCAGTGCTTCTTTAAGTTCAATGGTGGCACTTAAAGTAGAACTATAGACAAAACTTTTTTCCTGGTGCCTCCATGGCGCAGCATACCTGTGATGAGCTCCACCTTGAGCTTCTACCTCAGGGCCAGTGAATATTATACAAAGAAATGATTTGGGTACCCCCAGAACATCAGGTTTGTTTCTGCTTCATGGGCAACCAGAGCAAATGTATCCATTGAGACCATCTGCAGAGCATCAACGTGGTCATCCCAGTTTATGAGACACTGTGGAGCTTGGCAGACAGGCTATTAGGTTGGCTTTTGCTTGTTCTGAATAACCTTTATTTCAATTAAATATTTTTTTTTCCAAGCATGATCCCACCCAGTTATTTATCACATATATTCTGCCATGGAGGCACCAGGAAAACTGAAAATTGTGCCATACTTACGATAATTGTCTCTTTTCCTGGTGCCTATTCATGGCAGCATACGATCCCGTCCTCGGCTGAGCTATATTATAAATAATGCTGGGGTTCCCTAATCCTTCCTTTTTTAGAATTACCACTGGTCCTGAGGGAGGAACTCAAAGCAGAGCTTTGCATATGTATGCTGCCATGGATACCAGGAAAAAAAAATACAGTAAGTATGGCACAATTTTCAGTTTCTTTTTTTTTTTTGGATAGAGCATGGGAGTGTTTAACCCGTCAGATTTATTTTGCCACATCTGTCCTATTGCAGAGATTTCCCTTCACTTCCTATCCCATAGCCAAATGGAAGTCCTTGAAAATTAAGGAATTCCTTGGGGACCCCAGGGTCACCAGAACTAGTGTCCCCATTGGAAGATTTCCCCTCTATTACTTTTCTGGGAACAGCCCAAATTTGGGATTTTCTTTAATTTTCAATGATAATGGTAAACAGGACTAATAGAGAGGTAACTGGGCACAGACAGCAATAAAACCTGACAGGTGTTCTAACCCTTATCCACTCTATCCAAAACTAAAAAAAGTTTTGCAGTAGTTATACTATAAGGCCTTCTATATTAAGTAAGTTGACCACTACTGGTTAATCTTATAATTAACAATGCATGATAATGACCTACGTGATGCATTTTAAGTTGCACAGGTCTAAATTCTTGTTTTTTTTATCACACACAAGAAAACAAAGACCTTTTTTTTGCCTGACTTTTCTGAGTATATTCTACTTACTCTCCAGCACAGTGTACACAGTCACCATTCCACCATATAGATGGTCATCCACATGGCAGTGCAAAAGCCATGTTCCTGGGTTTCTGGCAATCATTGAAGCAGTTTGAAAAGTGCCAGGAAGAAATTCAAATACATCCGCATGGAGTTTTCGACCTCTCTAAATTACACAAAATGAGTGACAGTTTAATGAATAGTTTGCATGTTCGGCACTAAAGCCTTAACTAAACAACATATATAATGCCAATTGGAGGTTGTCTATACATATGAAAACACATCATACTGTTTATATAGCATGTAAGACATATCCCTGCTAAAGTTACAGAAACTTGCTTAGACATGGTGAAGCTGATTGAGTGAAATCACAGAAAAGAAGCTCAGCTGTTTTCCCATAATCAGTGATGCATTTCATTTCTAGATTGTAAACTCTTAACGAGCAGGGCCCTCTGATCCCTGCTGTATTGAATTGTATTGTAACTGTACTGTCTGCCCCCATGTTGTAAAGCGCTGCGCAAACTGTTGGCGCTATATAAATTCTGTATAATAATAATAATGGCCGTAGTTTAAAGTGGAACACCAGGATAACCACCAAATACTTGCCTAAAAGGCGTCGTTTACATTGAACTGGACCTTGTCTTGTAATGTTGAAGATGTTTTGCTGCTAATCCAAGCAGCTGATTTTATTGAGTTTCTGAATATACTGTACACTAGTGTTTTTACCCATGATAATGTCCGTCACCCTAATTCAATCACAATGGACTGTGTCAAGGTACTGTACGTGTTAATTGTCCAAGAGGAAGGTGGAAGATGTGAAACCATTATGTGCTAATTATATAATGCAATCCCACTGTGTCAAAGTCTGGGACACCTGTTAATCAACCAAGTTACATAGCTGAAGTCAAAGAAAAAAGAAAGAAAGGCGCACCAGCCTTGTGTATTACCGTTTGACAGTTTAATAAATAAATGAGAAAACATAAAACTACTCACAAACGAGATAGTGTAAAAGGCTTGTCAACAACGGTATGGTAACTAATGAATACCCCTCGAGCCACAATCCCGGATGGGGGGGAAAGAGGTGTGTCGCTGACGCGTTTCAAGGCTACTGTCAAACGGTAATACATGAGGCTGGTACGCCTTTCTTTCTTTTTTCTTTGTTCTCTGCTAGGATGTTCCCCGTCCCTGAAGGGCTGCAAGGCTTCTGTTACCAGTTTTGATTTTTGTGGAAATTCCCATGTGGAATATTGACTAACAGTTGGACAATCCACCCATGCGCAGGAGTTTGTGTGTCTTTTTGTGTACATAGCTGAAGTTCTGAACAAATTGCCAGGGTAGAGCTGTTGAAACAGCATTATATATAAAGTATGGGTGACAGATACAGTTTAGGAATGTTTTTTTTTTTCATTTTGAAGTGGATGATCTTTCATGCCTTTTGAAAGACTATTCCTTCTCCTTAAAGGAACTAAGGTGCATTAGGGTAAAAAAAAAATCACCATTTCCATCCCCCCCCCCCCCTGAACATTTACCTGACTCCTGGCTGTAGCTCTTTTTTCTTCACTCCATACTCTCACAGGACAATGAGAGGAGTGGGTTGCAGGGAAGAAATTAGCTTGATTCCCCCATCAAGAGAGACAGTGTTGATACAGGAATCCCTCCTGCTGGGTCACTGTCATCTCCTGGTGGGGGAAAGCCATCCCCGCCGGGAGAAGACATGGATTATTAACAGCTATAGCAGCCGCCAACGATATTCGCTGGTAAAATCCATTATGCTGGTTGTACCCAAGCTGATCGATCAATCAACTTGGTATAATCGGCCTGCCCATACACTGTTCCAACCTTGGCCGGTTTCTGTTGAACCAGCCGAGATTCGAGCTGTGTATTGCCTGCCTAACTTCTGCTAACTATACCATAATCTGGATAAATGAGAACCTTCACAGACCGCTATATTATTAGTTAGCATATTGTTCTATCCCAAAAATATTTGTAATTTTGTCCATCCAGCCAGCTCTAAAATTTGCACATCCCTAGCAGCCGGGACCCAATGGAAAACTGGAATGATTTCCTTCTCTGTAAAATCACTTGGTGCAAGCGCCAAAAAAATTCCAGCCAATTATTTTTAAAGGTGTCTCCCACCTAAATTATTTGATAGAAATCCCATTATACTGTGCTTTACCCCTTACATGACAAAACTGTATCAAAAATAATTTTGTAGGTGGATTTTTGAGGCAAAACTCACAAAAATAACCATTAAAATTCAGATAGTTTTGTTAACAAAGTAAAAAAAAAAAATCTTTATCCAATAATCCATAAAAAAGCTACAAAGTTATCTATCTTCAAATTATCATAATTTCTTTTGATACAAATTTGTTATTTTTTCTAATGTATATCCACACAGTATAGCCAACATGTGATATCTGTAAAATCACTAATGGTTCCTATGGTGCATCATTTTGTTTTTTGTCTTCCACTAAAATGCAGAAAAATAATTGGTCTGGTATTACTTGTAAGACACCTCTATTCCAATAATGTACACCAAAGCACAGAAAGGTCGCCCTGGGACTTTAAATGAAGTGAATACAGTTGGCCAATGAACATACCGGTAAATACAGTCTTGAGATTTATTCAAAAAATGTCATACATACATAACAGCAAGAATGAATGCCAAGCCGATAAGATGGTACATACAGTATAAACATTGTCATTGCATGTACAATGTACTATATAAAATGCAGTATACACAAGCAACTATAATAATCCTTCACTTTTCACGAGACAAGGCTCGCTTCTTCAATGGTGGATGCATGTGTGATGGATCTAAATTAAAAATTAAACAAATAGATATATGCACAATGATGATAATTATGGCAGATGGTTTGAGGGGTCTAGCACACAAGACCCCATACTCACCAATCGGCTAGGTCAGGTTGTCAAATGCTGTATTCCCAAACAGTGGCAGCAACAGATGTCCAACTCAGGACCTGACTGGGCGGACTAAAACTGACCAACAGGGGGCAACCCGAAGGCAGACATGGCATGGGTGGAAGTGTGTCACCCTCAAGGTCTCACAATGTCCATTATAAAGGTCAACTAGAATATAGTATATATATATGCAATGTGCACAAAGGGAGGTTCTCATATCTCCTGCTGTCAGTTGGACGAACAGGACCACCTGCTTATTGGTGCCATGTTATCACGCCCACCATGTGACGTCCGTGTTTGTGGCGTCATCACGTCTGGGCGTGGTGTGTCATCACGGTCTGGCTGGGGGTGATTGCTCATGCACACCCCTATTTGGCAGCAAGCGTTTGCAGCGTTCGAGTGCCTTGCCACTCTCACATGGCGTTAGGGGCCCTTTGGGGGGTTTAATTTGGAGGTCTGACATGGCTGGAATTTCTCTTGCACTTCTCTCCCACCCACATGCGGTGGCTAATTTTTGTTGAGGGTGAGCACAGATTAATTTTATCATTGAGTTATTTAGGTATTTTATTATTTCCCACACCTGAGCACATACTTTCTGTATGGCCTCTTTCACAAACACTTATTTATTTATCTACACTTGAGGAATTGCTCACTCAGATATCACTTTATAATATTAGCACTTCTTTCACTGTCCCCTAGTTTCCAAGTCCAATGGACAGCAGGAGATATGAGAACCTCCCTTTGTGCACATTGTATATATATATATATATATATATATATATATATATATATATATATATATATATATATATATATATATATATATATATATATATATATATATATATATATATATATATATATATATATATATAATTATAATATATATTCTAGTTGACATTTATAATGGACATTGTGAGACCTTTTAGGGTGACACACTTCCACCCATGCCATGTCTGCCTTCCGGAATTTCCGGTTGCCCCCTGTTGGGGTCAGTTTTAGTCCTGCCCCCTCAGCTCCCGAGCTGGACGTCTGTTGCTGCCGCCATTTGGGAATCCAGCATTTGGCAACCTGACCTAGACGATTGGTCTTGCGTGCTAGACCCCTCTAACTATCTGCCATAATTATCATCATTGTGCATATTCTATTGGTTTTCTTTTTTCTTTTTTTACTTTAGATCTATCACACACACATCCACCCATGAAGAAGCGTGCCTTGTCTCCCGAAACACGTAGGGTTATTATAGATGTTTGTGTAGACTGCATTTTATATATAATTGTACGTGCAATGACAATTTTTATACTGTATGTACCATCTTATCAGCTTGGCATTCATTCATGCTGTTATGTATGAAATTTTTTGAATAAATCTTAAGACTGTATTTACTCTTGTTATGTTCATTGGCTCACCGTATTCACCCTATTTTGAATTATGCTGTTCCACAATTGCTTTTAAATATTTATCTGTTTTATAATCAAATACAATGTATACTTTTTCACGGTATCCTGTTTTGGCTTCCTGCCCGCACTATCCCTTGGGGTTCTTTCTGTTTTATAAAATTAGTTTGGGATGTGGCAGCAAGACTCAGGATTAACCGAAGCTCAATTTAGTTTCTCATTCATAATTTTCTCATTTAAAGTCCCAGGGCGAGCTTTCTGTGTTTTTTTGTCCACTAAAATGCAGAACAGAAAATAACATCCTACTTTTATTTATTTTCCAGTTACTTAGACCTCTGAGAGATCCTGGGTTAGCTTTGCTGGCAGCTAGAGTGTGATAGTAGAAGAACTCCAAACCCTCATTTCAACCCTCCTCTCCCCTTGGTGCTGCCTATGTAAGATGAAGCTACCTATCCCCAACAGGGCCGCTGATAGAAATCGTGGGGCCCTGTACAGATTTCCCGACAGCACAACAAAATTATTAGCAGACACAAATACAACATAGACAAAAACAAAAAGCAGAGAAGTGCCCAGGGGCGGACTGACAACTCACGAGGCCCCCGGGCAATATGAGACTATGGGGCCCCCAGGCAATTGGAGATTATGGGGCTATACAGTATACACAGAATATACACACAGAGTATACACACATACAGAATACACATATACTCACACACTGAAAAGGTACTGGGATTTTTTTTAAAACACAGATTTTTACATACTGTCCCTGGTTTTACTGAGGCTGGCAACCCTAATGGGGCCCCCTAGTGGCATAGGGCCCTCGGCAGTGCCCGAGTGCCCGAATGGTCAATCCGCCCCTGGAAGTGCCTCTAAGTGCAGTAAGACTTTAGGCTCTGCGCCTAAAACCTCCTTTACAAATACAACATAACTCACACAATTCCTGCTAAATCTAAAAGATAAAACTGAGTTAATAAAAAAAAAGTTGGAGATCTTGGATCAAAGAGTCACAAGGAGGGGGATTAGTGGGGGGCGACCGTCTTTCTCAGCAGATAAAAGCTGACAGCAGGGAGATGGGGAGAGACCAGCTTTCAGCCGCTGGAGGAAGAGTTTTGCAATTGTCGTCCATCACTAATCCTCCCTGTGTGGGCCTCCCTGTGTGGGCCCCCCTGTGTGCTCGGGCCCCCTACAAGAGGACTGGTGGTCCCCCCCTATCAGCGGCCCTGATCCCCCAACACAACCCTTTCTCTGCAGTTCCAAGTAGAAAGGCTGACCTTGGCTGCAAAGTGCTGTTCTCTGGCTCCCCCAGCAATGTCGCCCAGAGTGATATTACAGTTTTTATTGTGCCTTGGGCCTCTTCTGCAACTGCAGCATAAGTTTCCATAAACACTTGTATACTTTCCATCCAAAATCGTTTATTGACAATCCCACTTTAGCGGCACTTTAGCAACTGAAATCTGTGTTTAAGCAAAGTGCTCACAGGTTTGGATTTTTAAACCTTTGTGTCACCTTGCCCAATCAAAAGCTTTGGAGCTTTGGGTGAGTTTCAACCCTTCCCAGAACCCTTATTCTTATATCTTGGACTTTATGGGCTTTGGCTCCCATTGAAGGCAGCCCAAAGGCCACAAATAGGCGTGAAAGCTCCAATTCAGGTGAAGCAATTTATTCTTTAAATATTTAAATCTTCATACCTATACTGGAAAACTAGAATATTAGATTGCAGTGTTGGCAGTGCCTGTGATCTTTTCTCCTGATAATAAAATGATGCTGTTTACTGCATTATTTGAGCTTGTGATACAGTTTGTACAGTTTTCTTCTTTTTTTTTTGTATCATTCTTGAGCTTCTTTAAAAATCCTTTTGGCTGATTTTGAAACTAGAGCTGAACATTACATCTCACAATTCTTTCTTCAGGGTGGGCCATTTATATGGATACACCAAAAACAAAAGTTGTATTCAAAATGGCTGACTTCAAAATGGCCGCCATGGTCACCACCCATCTTGAAAAGTTTCCCCCCCTTACATATACTAATGTGCCACAAACAGGAAGTTAATATCACCAACCATTTTATTAAGGTGTATCCATATAAATGGCCCACCAGGGTGGATCCATATAAATGGCCCACCCTGTACAGCAAATCTAAAGTCCGGTGCTTGTGTATGTTGGAAGAATAATATCTTATTTTTCAGGTCAACTAAAGAATGGTCGCCATTATCAGCTTGTGTTCGTCTGTGGTCAGTAATAACATTTTTAAAACTAAGTTAAATAATAGTAGTGTTTTCCAAAATACAGTATATGTAGTTACCGTATATATCAGGCTGTGGCCATGCCAATGTGCTGTATGTATATCCACTTCATTCCCCATACCCATGATGTGCCAGACTACATGGCTCCCAACCCTCATGGTCAGTTCAACAGCATTGGCATACATTCTTCCATTGATACCTGTAAGAAAGTCATTGTCAATCAAATTGCTGTGCAATAATCTAATCAAAGTGTTGGCATCACCGTTTTTGTGAAATTAAGTACAGCTATTTAGCACTATTTCACGTATAGTCAGCCATTTCCAACGTGCTTTTTCCTGCTGGAAATGACTTTGCCACTGGCAGTGATCTGTTCTGCTTAGTCAAAATCCTGTTCAGTTTTAAAATGATGTACTTGTAACCAACTCAGGACAAGTGGTTGTGTAGCCTTTAACTTTGCTGCTATTTGTGATACTAGAGTGATATGCATATCTTTTTCTTTATGGGGGAAACATGGTCTTCTTTTACACTACGTTCATACCTATGTGTTTTTTAGTGTGTTTTTCAGTTTGCAGGCACACGTTACAGTCCATTTTAACATCTAAGCATTTTGCAGCCAGTGTATTTTTTAAAAGGGTCTGGGCCTTTTTTTCCAGAATTTCACGTGTAATAGACTTCAATGGAGTCACACCAGAAACGTAAGTGTTGCGTTTGTGATGCGATTTTTTGTGCATTGTATTTTTTTTTCCTGTTTAAAAACAGTGAGCGTATCTGTCCGGCCGGCGTAACGTATCTCTGATAGGTTACGCCGATCTAACTTTGGGCGCGAGTTCTTTATTCAGAAAGAACTTGCGCCCTTAGTTACGGCGGTGTAACGTATGTGTTGCGGCGTAAGGCCGCGTAATTCAAATGGGGATGTAGGGGGCGTGTTTGATTTAAATTTGGCTTGACCCCGCGTATTTGACGTTTTTTTTTTAATGGCGCATGCCGTTCGTGAAAACATCCCAGTGCGCATGCTCGAAAATCCGCCGCAAAACGGCATTGCTTTCGACGTGAACGTAAATTACGTCCAGCCGTATTCGCGAACGACTTACGCAAATGATGTAAAAATTTCAAAACTCGGCGCGGGAACGACGGCCATACTTAACATAGGATACACCGCACATACCCCTCATATAGCAGGGGTAACTTTACGCCGGAGAAAGCCTAACGCAAACGACGTAAAAAAAAGCGCTGGGCGGTCGTTCGTTTCTGAATCGACGGAATTACTAATTTGCATATTCCTTGCGTAAACAAACGTGAGCACCACCTAGCGGCCAGCGTGAAATTGCAGCCTAAGATACGACGGTGTAAGACACTTAAACCTGTCGGATCTTAGGGATATCTATGCGTAACTGATTCTATGAGTCAGGCGCATAGATACGACAGAGCGCACTCAGAGATACGACGGCGTATCAGGAGATACGCCGTCGTATCTCTTTCTGAATCTGGCCCACTGTATATCATCCGATGAGCTGTGAAAAAATTTCCACATACAGCTCCATCTGCAGCACACCCTGACCTGCCCAATGTTAAAGAGAGAGAGAGGCCACTCCTTCAGTAGTTGATCCCCCCCCCCTGTCTGTCACCTTAACAAAGCTCTGACCATTCTTATAGACCAGGCTCGGGCCTTGAAGGACTCTACTGAGAACGTTGGCTATGTTGGGAGCAATTTCCCAAAATTTGGCCACTGGTGTAAGTTCCCCCATCCACACATTTGAGGTGAATGGGGGGGGGTCCTCTAGCTGTGCCCCTATTCTGACAGCCCTGAGACTTCCCTATCATCAGAATCAGTGCTGCCCACAAAAATCGATTGCCTGAATTTTGATCTGGCTGGCTTAAAGGGGTTGTAAAGGTTAATTTTTAATTTTCTAAATAGATTCCTTTTAAGCTAGTGCATTGTTGGTTCACTTACCTTTTCCTTCCCTTCTAAATGTTTGTTTTCTTTGTCTGAATTTCTCACTTCCTGTTTCTGTTCAGTAAGCTGTTCTGGCTGACTAAACACCGCTCGGATGATGGTGTGAAGTTTACTGAGGAGAGACAGGAAGTGAGAAATTCAGACAAAGAAAATAAACATTTAGAAGGGAAATGAAAGGAAAGGGTAAGTGAACCACTAGCTTAAAGGAACCTATTTAGAAAATAAAAAACAAACCTTTACAACCCCTTTAAGGATAGCTTGTCGAGCAAGCAATTGCACATCCCAAATCAACACAAGTGCTTAGAAGAGTCTCTGTAAATTTACTAGCAAGCTAAACATTTGACTTGCCTTTAATAACAGGTCACATGGTGCAACTTGTCATGCAATTTGATAGTTTCAAATCTCATGACAAGTCGAACCCTATTGTCCACAATGGAAGCAGTCAAATCGATGTGACTCCGACTACATCAGAGTGGCACCGATTTTGGAAGTAGTTCCTGCACTACTTTTTGCAAGTTGTGGTGTGACTTGCATAAACATCTGTGCATGAAGTCCCACAGATGTCTTCCAAGCTGCACCTGAAGTTGCGCTGACACGCGACTTTGAAATGGTGCGGGTTAAAATGAAGCTGCACGATTTCAAAGTCGGATTCAGTGTGACTGAAGACTTATGTTAGCTAGGAAACGTAGTAATCCATCAGGAATAATAAATATAGTCATATACTGCAAAAAAAAAAAAAAAAATACATACTGTGTTTCTTATTGCTTTCAATAAATTCCTTACTCCCTTTATCCACTTCATTTGGACTTAAGCAAAATCTTTGGATATTTTCATCTAGATACCAGGACATATTTTCATTAAATATCATAAAAAGTAAAGCAAATCTTAAGATCGGGATCATTTGTGCCTTTATTGGATTAAATGATCTTTTACAAATCACAATAGTTCCAATCAATCCACTGTAGGTATCCTAAGAAGAAAAAAAAAGATACACATTTTCAGCTCCTCTTTCCAGTGCTTGTACTCCTAAGCATCAACCACAGAACAATTCTTTTCTTATGCCACATATGGCCATTATTTTTCACTTACAGGTGGCTGAGTTGCTGATCCATCATTTTGATAACCCAAATGAGGTATTCTTAGTACTTTCTAGCTTTATTCCTTAGCAAAAGTGGGAGTTTTCCCTTTGCCAAAATATCAGCAAAACTTGGGACATTTCAATGAAATGCATTAGAATCAATGGGGATAGATACATTTAAATGTGTTGGGTATTTTTAAGGGTGTAGTGGCTTCTGAGGGTTAGAGAAGCTCCTTTCAAATAATATTTAATATATAAATATAAGTTTCCTATAAGCTTATCCTTCAAAGTGCAACGTACTTTGTCAAATTCAATTTAACTCAATCTCTGGGTCTTTTTATATTTTTCACATATTTTGCTTTAACCGCTTAAGTACAGCCCCAATCAGCAGGACCCGTCGATCGTTCCTGAGGCAGACAGAAATGGGGATCTGCCAATGTAAACAAGGCAGATCGTCCCCTTCTGTGACAGGAGAAGACAGATCTTGTGTTTCTGCTAAGCAGGAACACGGATCTCTGTCTTCTTACAGTACAAGCACCCCCCACACCGTTATAAAGCACCACCTGGGGACACATTTAACCCTTTGATTGCCCCTGATCCTAACCCCTTCCCTGCCAGTGTCATTGGTAAAGTGACAGTGCATTTTTTTTTAGCAGTGATCACTTTATTAGTGTTACTGGTCCCCAAAAAAAGTTTCAAAAGTGTCACTCAGTGTCCGATTTGTTCACTGCAATGTCATAGTCCCACTATAAGTCACTGATCAGGGAAGGGAGTCACCGCTCCAGGTGGATCTTTAGCAGGCAATTGGAGGATCCTCCCAGATCACTGATCGCTGCCATTACTAGTAAAAAAAAAAAATCCAGAAAAATATCCCATAGTTTGTAGACGCTATAACTTTGGCGCAAACCAATCAATATATGCTTATTACACAAAAAAGGAAATCTGCGCTCATGAAGGTTCACCAATCTAAATCCACTCAATATCAATGAAAAAGAAACATTCAATAAATCTCTAATTTTTAGAAGAACCAGTCCTTTATAAAAAAGAAGAAATTTCCAAAGAATACAATGTACACAGCACAATACAAAATATGTAAAAGTCGTTCCCAGTGGCTGAATGAAGCAAGCAATCTCTCAGGGCTTCAAAGAGTTAAAGTTTGCGGTTTCAGTTTTGGGCTGTCTTGCATGACAGAATCAGTGTAAGTTGTGAAGATGGTACATTACCCAGCCAATGCGGACATCAATCGAATGTCCCTCTCATAGCTGGTGCCAGTTGATCCGGGGTCCTGGACACTCTCCTATGTGGGGCTGGAAACACCACCGACCCGACGATAGCAGCTGCCGGGGACACAGCGCGGGGAGGCCAATGGCAGAGGACGCTCTCCTTGGGTGAACACGCTGGCGTCTCACGTCTGAGACGCCTTCTCAGTCAGCAGGATGTAGCACAGGGAGATGCTGGGCGCCCTCTGGTGGACAAGATGCAAATGGCAATGTGCAAAGTCAAAAACTGTGAATGGCGTTTTTGAAGGAAATCGAATTTTAAAGTTCTTTTTAGTAGATGGGGTCTTTCATAATAAAGGGAGGGTGTATAAAAAGGTCCTAGACGACGCGTTTCGCCCTAACAAGAGCGTCGTCTAGGACCTTTTTATACACCCTCCCTTTATTATGGAAGACCCTATCTACTAAAAAGAACTTTAAAATTCGATTTCCTTCAAAAACGCCATTCACAGTTTTTGACTTTGCACATTGCCATTTGCATCTTGTCCACCAGAGGGCGCCCAGCATCTCCCTGTGCTACATCCTGCTGACCGAGAAGGCGTCTCAGACGTGAGACCCCAGCGTGTTCACCCAAGGAGAGCGTCCTCTGCCATTGGCCTCCCCGCGCTGTGTCCCCGGCAGCTGCTATCGTCGGGTCGGTGGTGTTTCCAGCCCCACATAGGAGAGTGTCCAGGACCCCGGATCAACTGGCACCAGCTATGAGAGGGACATTCGATTGATGTCCGCATTGGCTGGGTAATGTACCATCTTCACAACTTACACTGATTCTGTCATGCAAGACAGCCCAAAACTGAAACCGCAAACTTTAACTCTTTGAAGCCCTGAGAGATTGCTTGCTTCATTCAGCCACTGGGAACGACTTTTACATATTTTGTATTGTGCTGTGTACATTGTATTCTTTGGAAATTTCTTCTTTTTTATAAAGGACTGGTTCTTCTAAAAATTAGAGATTTATTGAATGTTTCTTTTTCATTGATATTGAGTGGATTTAGATTGGTGAACCTTCATGAGCGCAGATTTCCTTTTTTGTGTAATTGTGTATTAGTGATACTTCAGGGTACCCGGACTCCTGCAGCACGGACTGTTCACAGCCCATACGAGGGTTTTTTAAACATGCTATTGGACAAATTTTCTCCCATAGAGCGCCAGTGATTTTTTTGTATCAAAATATATGCTTATTGGGATTTTCTTTTTTACCAAAAATATGTAGCAGAATACATATTGGTCTAAATTGATAAATAATTTTTTTTATTGGATATGTTTTATAGCAGAAAATACTTTTTTTTGTTTATAGCTTAAAAAATAAAAACTGCAGGATGGGATGAAATACCATCAAAAGAAAGCTGTATTTGTGGGCAAAAAGGATATAAAATTTGATTTGGGTGCAGCGTTGCACAACCACGCAATTGTCGGTTAAAATACCACTGTGCTGTATCGCAATAAATGGCCTGGTCATGAAGGGGGTTAAGCCTTCCAAGGGTGAGGGGGTTAAGATAGAACCATGCAAGTTTTAAACATAATTGTGAAATGTTAGCACCTCTGTTGAGTTTAAATTGCTTTTTGTTTCCCTGCTATAGAGATTTGTGTCCCTACAATCAAATGAGAACAGGAAGTTAATAGAAATCTTCCTAACAGGAACATAGGTGAATGTATGTGCATATAGTAATATAAAAAATTACGGGGGAACATTTGTCCCTTGCAATCCTAAAATAAATGCACCTAAGCACATGCAATTGTCCAATACTGCTTCTCCAGTCAGCCCATGTAGATATTGAATTGGTTCTCATTGGTGTCCTTAGATAGATACATTTATCCCATCATAAAAGTCGATGGAAAGAAAAATCATGTGTCTCTTCAAAAAACACTATGCACCATTGTGTCAATACGAGGAAGAACATGCCCTGTTGCTTGGGTCAGTCGGAAGAGAAATGTCTGACAAATGGTGTTCAGTTGTCATCAGAGAGCATGCTTTGTGTATTTTATTCACTAGGTGAAAAGATAATACCTTCTCCACTCTATCTAAAAAGTTTGGGCTAAAGTTCCAATTGCAGGAAATTAATTAGTGATGTCTGATTTAATCTTTAAATGAAAATAGTGTTTGCATTGTTGTCCCTGTAAGGATAAGCAACACTCATTCCTGTTTTTGTTACTAAGACCAGAAATAAAGGGTTATCTCTACATATGGTACCTCCAGTCACCTGCCCCTTATCTATCCATCAACAGTCATGTGCTCCTACTGAGGAGACTTAAAATGCAATGTTATAGTTAGGACTGCAGTATACAAAGCCCCTTTATGGGGCCTGCAGCTTACACATGCATTTGCAAATGCGTGTAACTAAACCTCTGTTTTTAACGCACACAGTTAGACAGGTGAATTTGGTTGGTTGCCGATTGGTCGGTAAGTTTGAGCCTGGATATTCTATGTTTTTGTATGTATATGCGCCCTTTTCAGCGCTCCTTATTGTATAGACCAGTCATATGTAGGAGCAGTGAGTTTTGTTTGTTGTATTTATGTTATTGTGGTCAGGCAGCACACTGGCACCTTTGCTTCCATGTGCTGAGTGTGCAGTGTGCTCCTGCCCCTTTAATGAGGGCTGGGCTACCTCCAGTCACCTCCCCCTTTGCTATCCATCAGCAGTTATGTGCTCCTACTGAGGAGACTTAAAATGCAATGTTATAGTTAGGACTGAAGTATACAGAGCGCCTTGACGGGGCCTGCATCTTACACATGCATTTGCAAATGTGTGCAACTAAACCTCTGTTTTTAACGCACACAGTTAGACAGGTGAATTTATTTGGTTGCTGATTGGTCGGTAAGTTTGAGCCTGGATATTCTTTGGATGTTTTTGTATGTATCTCTACAGATGGTAAACAGAAGTTGACTCTACTCTGGCTTCTACCAATGACTAAGGTTGGCCATACATGGCATTATCCAAGCCTGACTTGGGCATGACCTCTGACAATCAGCCTGTGTGGGACTGGCTAAGGGAGCAACATTGAACTCCTGAATTTCAGGAGGTATTTTTATAGATAACTTTTCATCTTTTACATAGTATACTGGTACAAGTTATTGAAGCAATCATTTATATGTGTAGATGTATGACAGTAAATTGGATACAATCTGAAATTCATCCGAAATGCATGTAAGGAAGAACCTATTTCTGTTTATAAAAAAAAAGACCTCCTTGTCTACATGTGTTTGGTAATATATGTGGGACAAAAAAGATCAGCAAATAAAAGTGTAGCTGCCATCTTGGCCTCTGTTTACTCTTCAACTGCCATGATGCTGCACATGTGATCAACTATGACACCAGTCATTCAATGGTTTGACAGTTTGGTTGAGAGCACAGCCAATGTGAGTGACTGTTAGGCCTCGTACACACAACAGAGTTTCTCGGCAGAATTCAGCGAGAAACTCGGTCAGAGCCGGATTCTGCCGAGAAACTCTGTCGTCTGTACACTTTTGGCCCGATGGAGCCGCCGAGGAACTCGTCGAGAAAATAGAGAACATGTTCTCTATTTTCTCGTTGTTCTATGGGAGAAGGCGGCCCGCCGAGCTCCTCGGCGGCTTCATCCCTGAACTCGCCGAGGAACTCGATGTGTTTGGCACGTCGAGTTCCTCGGCCGTGTGTACGAGGCCTGACATTTCTGGCATGTGCTGGGAATGTAATTTTTTTTTAAACTGTCAAATCTGTGGGTTTACCTCCACTTTAATGTTTAAAGGAAAGCTCTGTTGTGAAAATACAGTATGTAGGGTGTCATTGCCTTTTGCAAAGTCCAGTTACTTTGTTTTTTGGCCTCAATACCTTCTGAATCACTCTGGAACAAGAATGCTGCTAGCAAATATATATAATGTCAGAGCTCCAACTATACATACATATTTTAGGCCAGTGACTGAAAATTTATGAAAATCCTAGAAATAGCATAACAACCAGTTATTTTAAGGATTTTCCACGTAGAGTTTGGAAGTGATTTGTATTTTCACAGTACATGCTACCTTAACTGTATCAAACTCAATAAGAACAAATGTTACCTTTACTGGATCAACATCAGAGTAGTATGCCCATGTCAAGCAATCTGTTTCATCCTTGTTAGGGCCGGCTCGTTCAGGAACATCCCAAACATATGTTTCTGTATGACCTGAGAATATAACATACCGTATTTGCCGGCGTATAAGACGATTGGGCATATAAGACGACCCCCTAATTTTCCAGCCAAAATGTTGGTTTTGGGATATACTCGCCGTATAAGACTACCCCCTTCCTACTAGTCATGCCTCGCCTCACGGTGCCACCATTACATGCCAGACTGTGCCCCCTATACATGCCAGACTGTGCCCCCTATACATGCCAGACTGTGCCCCCTATACATGCCAGACTGTGCCCCCTATACATGCCAGACTGTGCCCCCTATACATGCCAGACTGTGCCCCAGTATATGCCGGACTGTGCCCCAGTACATGCCAGACTGTGCCCCAGTACATGCCAGACTGTGCCCTTACCTTATCCCAAGACATGCAGAATCGCGGCCGTACGATTTTTCAAAAGCCGCGCCTTCTACGTCTTCTGTTCCGTGATAGGCAGAAACACTCAGCTTCCTAGGAGGCACTGTGTTCAGTGTTCGCCTATCACGGAGGCCCTCTCCTCCGTGATAGGCGGACACTAAACACAGGACGAGAGGGCCTCTGTGAGGCCCCGTGATAAGTTTTCATATTTTCTTTTTCTATCGGGTCTCTTTCCCAGTTTAATCACTAGAATTGAGGTTTTCCTTAAAATGTACTTACCAGGTTTAGTTGGCTTTTTTGTATTGCTTTCTGGCTTCAAGCCATGTGCATACATTGAATATGTTCTGGTAGCTTTGTTCCTAAATATTACTTTGATTTTATCACCAATATTGGCATATAACATTGGACCTGTAACAAAGACGTTTTTTTTTTTCTATTTTAGTGACAGACCGCAAACGTACTTAGCTAACAGTGGAGTTAGTGGTAAACCAAACAATCCATGAAGATATGTAAGGTTCACAGTCATATAAGGAGTTCTTACCTTGAATTTCTAAATGAACTTCTTGTTTTGTTCTTCTTTTGCGTCTTTTAAAGGTTTCATCTGTGTAGCCCCGGTATACAACTTTCTTATATATAGGACCAATAGTTGTGTTTGTTCTGTTTAAAAATATATCTCCAGGTCTTTAGGGGAAAGTCAGAGAAGTTTGTAGTTTAATTGATGCCCTACATGAAATTGACACTAATATCTATCAGACATGTAGTTAAGCTAGTTTTAAAGTAGTTGTAAACCTCAGACATGAAATATGAACAAAGCATATCCCTCTATAGTGTGTACTTGTCTTAATTAAGAGCACCAAGTTCCATTTCTGCTGCTTCATTCCCCTGCTATCAGCATGAATCACATCTGAGAAGTTTGCCTGACCCAAAGAGAAACAAGGTGACAGGGGAGGGACCTCCAGCTGATTGACAGCCTCTAATCCTGTGTGCTGTGAAAGGGTGGGGGGGGGGGGTCGTCCTCCCCCACTTAGCTCTACAGAGTATAATTTCAGCTCTCAGTTCTGGGTATATGTACTGTAAGGGTATACAACCACTTTAAAGCAGTATTAAACCCAAAAGCAACAGTATGAATGAGTCACTCTTACAATAACCAGTTGAGTTCAGAATCAACAAACAGTAAATAGTTCTTTACAGATATCCTGGAATATATTGTGGATAATAATTACATAATAATCCCATCTCAGGTAGTCCAAGATATAATTTCTCAGTCATCCTATGCCCCTAGTGGACATAGGATGATTTTAGACATAAGAGGGTCCGGGGATGTCCCATGTGAGTCTGTCACATTTCTCCCCCATCAAAAGTCGACTAACAAGGTCCCGACCACCACCTGGTCTGGACATGCGTTAGTCGGACAAAGTGAACTCACATAGTCTGTCCGCATGACCTCCAATCTTGGCTGGAAGGAGTAGTTGACACCAGTAGGTGTGGGGCAGTGGTCATTGACTCTCTGTCTGGCTGCCAGCGCTTCAGCTGGGTGGTTTTTAACATTCCGGTGCTTGGTCTGCTGCTGTGCAGAGGGGCCGACCGCCCCAGCTTCCTGAAGCTGTAGAGACACTGTATGTGCTAGGCAGGGGCCAGCGGCGCTCTGCCCTTTTGCCAGCACTTCTGCTGGGGCCTCCCCATCATCCTGCCCGGCTAACCGTTGGGGAAGGAGGCTGGATTCCTCCACACCCAAACTGTGTAGCTGCCATTGGGGAGGTGAGCTGGCTGCTTTCTTTTCCGTTCCCTCATCTGGCTTCTGGGACAACATGTCTGTGGTACTGTCTCCCAGATGCACGGATCTTTGCTGGGGAGGAAAGACCACATTCTCCACCCTGACCAACTGTTGGGGAGGGACGATGAACACCCCCTCTCCCTTTTCCCCCTGTATCGGCTGCTGGGAAGTGATCACCACCTTCTCACCCTGAGCCTCCGGAACTGCCACAGGGGTGGGGCAGAGGTCTTGAACCCTCTGTCCGGTGACCAGCACTTTAGCTGGGGAAGTTCCTTGCAACTCCACAGATACTGCTGTTGGTGATGGGCAGAGCATAGTGAAGTGTGGCCCTGATACCAGCTCTTCTGTTGGAGGCTCATCAAGTTGTTCTTCCTTAGCAGAAAAGTCTATCAAATCCACTGTCTCTGCAACTGGTGTCTGGGGATAGGGGTTCACCATCTCCTGTCCGTGGAACCCAGAAGATGCTATCGGTGCTGGCCGGAGGTTAGCAGTACTCTGCCCTGCTGTCAGAGGTAGCTGCTGACAATACAATACACATCTCTTAAGGGTAAACACAGGTCTTCTTCACACACACAATAGATCAATTACCCTTTAGAATAGAGAGCTGGCTGCAGTGCTGGGACAAGGTCATTTGGTGCCCAGGGCGAAGATGGCAAACTGCGCCCCCCCCCCCAATTATCGTTACCGTTCATCACCATTGTCATTGTTACTGATACTAAGCATTTGCAAGAGTACTTGCAAATGCTACAATATCTAGAACTAACACTTTCTATGCGATTTGAGCTCATACAAAATTAATGGGCTCAAATCGCACTGTAAAGATCCACATGTTATTTGAACAGGATTGTGGTGCGATTCTTGTCTGAATCACGTGCTGTTTCTCACACCGCTCCTGTGTGAACCTAGGCTTGTCATAATGACTTCAGCCTGGGTTCACACAGGAGTGGTGCAGGGAAACCACATGTGATTCACACAGGAATCGCACCACAATCCTGTAGTTCTTTAAAGTGCGATTTGAGCCCATTAATTTTGTATGGGCTCAAATCGCACCGCAAAGGTATTGGCAACTGGTATCAGCGAGTACTTGAGCACAAGTATTGTTGGTACAAAACAGGTATTGGTGCAACCCTAGTGTGTACCCAGCTTTAGACAATGTGTCAGGTTGTTTAATGGAATCAAAGACAAAGCTCCTGGGCAAACAAATCTGCATAGGTGAGAATAAAGATAACAGGGAAAACATTTGTCACTGTTAGTACTCATGAACAAGAACACTATACTGTAGGTATAGCATACACTACAATCTGATTGTACAATCTCTTTTAGATTTATGAAAACTTTGTAATATATGGACAACCTAAACAATTTAAGTAGTATCCAATCAGGCAGGCCTTTGTACTACATAGTGTTGGTGGTAGATCCAAAAGATATTGTACAATCAGATTGTATAACGCAGTGTTTCTCAACTCCAGTCCTCGGGGCGCACCAACAGGTCTTGTTTTCAGGCTTTCCATTATTGTGCACAGGTGATTTGATCAGTTTCACTGCCTTAGTAATTACCACAGCAGTTTGATCTGAGGGAAATCCTGAAAACATGACCTGTTGGTGCGCCCCGAGGACTGGAGTTGAGAAACACTGGTATAACGTATGGTAAGCTGGAGGCTGGCCATAGATCGTTTTTATTTTCATGTGATCGAAAAAAAATAATGAATCCCCCCAATTCACACAACTAAGGTGGATGAGGCAATCTCTTCCGCTGAGACATCGATGTCGGTGCTGCAAATCTAAGGGAACATTCCTGCTGGTTGGAGAGAAGCTGATCATTAAATTGATGTCTCTTTAACAAGAATGACTACAGAAGGATTGAAACTTGTCCGGTCCTTGCTGGAGCCGTTACATTTCCATCCATCTATGGGTTTAGTAGCTCCTGTTTTCTTATGCCTGGGGGGCTCACTAAGCCTCCATGTACACGAGTTCCTTAGGGCCCATTCACATGTAGTGCAGTGCCGCTCGCGCATGTGCAATGGGTGCCCGGCCGTGAAGCCGAAAGCTGTCACGGCCGGGTGCCCACAGTGACAATGAAGACGCCGGCCGGGGAGGGGGGGGAGAGGAGCGGACCCCCGGCCGGCACGTCGCTGGAACGCTGGAAAAGGTAAGTGTCAGTTTATTAAAAGCCAGCAGCTACACTTTTTGTAGCTGCTGACTTTTAATAAACTTAAAAAATGGGTGGAAAACCCCTTTAAGTGGTTAACAAGCTAGCTGAGACTTGATTTCATGAATGAAAAGGGCTGCAAAAACCAGTGTATTTATAATAGGGGATTTACCACCACCACAGGTTGAAGGGCACTGCTGGTAGAGCTCTATACCCCCCCTGCTCTTCTGCCCCACCTCTGTAACCCCCCCCTGCTCTTTTGCCCTACCTCTGTATCCCCCCTGTTCTTTTGCCCCACCATTGTAACCCTCTGATCATCTGTCCCACCAATGTACCTCCTTTCTCCTCTGCCCTGCCACTGTACCCCCGGCACAACTGCCCCACCTCTGTACCCCCCTGCTTTTCTGTCCCACCGCTGAACCCCCTTCTCATCTCTTCCACCACCCCACCGCTGAACCCCCTTCTCATCTCTTCCACCACTGTACCCCCTGCACATATGCCCCACCATCGTACCTACCTGCTCTTCTGTCCCACCGCTAAACTTTCCCTGCTCATCTGCCCCACCGCTATACCCTCCTACTCATCTGCTCCACGGTTGTACCCTCTTCTCCTCTATGATATGTGCGATATGCAGAGTGGTGCAAGGAAGCAGAGAGGAGACACATCTACCTGTCCTGGCACACTCCTCCCCGCAGATCCACCTCTTCCATCCAGCCTATGTGCTTTTTTGTTTTAACAAAGTTCCCAGAAGCTCAACAGTAATTCCACAAACTGTCACCTGATTGTGGTTTTCTCAATCACAGTGAAATCCCTTCTTTCTGAGGCTAGTAGTAGCAACCATGCGAGTCATCTTCCTCCAGATGGTGGGTGGGGCTAGCAGGACAGATTGGCTTTGGCAGTGGCCAATCACAGTCCTCCTCCTCCTTGAAACAGGGACCGCCTCCCTAGAAGAACTGCAGCCAATCTCTTCCCCATCACAAGAGCTGACAATCGCAGCTACAACAAAGTTAGATAACCAATTAACGTTTCCTATCTTTTACAATGTGTGGGGGCACAGTGCTTCCCCCCAGTGCGATGCTCTGCTGTTGGGGAGGGAGTCGAGTGCTGGCAAAAGAGGCTGGGCATGCCTCTTTCTAAGCTCTTTGTTTTAGTCACTCTTTAGCAATATTTACACTTTTCTGTGCATGTTTATGCTCCTTAAAATGCAAAAAAATATACTTTGTATCTTTATACCCCAAACCTGTCTCATTTTGTAATGGGCACACTTTTTCTAGTATAAAGAAAAGCTAGTAAAATAACAAAATGCAATTACCATACTGAATACAATAACTACATTGCTAACCTATGGTTTTTTTGGGATTATATCTTCTTCATGGATAAGATACTTTCACTTAATATAACAACATATATTAAATCATTAAAAACAATAAACAAATATACAGTATAATATAGCTTTTTTTTTTGTTCTTTGTTTTCACCTGTTATTGCTATCAGGATACATTGCATATTCCCAGGCACGGCTCGGGGAATAGTTCCAATCTATTTCTTCAGCAGCAATAAAATATGTGACAATGCGGGAGGCAGGTGATTGTTTAACACTGATTTTGCCGCATTCATTCACCATGTAGTGCTGTCTCATGCCGGCTGTATAATGGTCAGCAACCATACATTCAACATTAAAAACACCTGATGGAAGCACAGACATATTTTAGTTACTACATCTACATGCCCACATATTAATGGTCAAGAATAGGAATTTTGACTTACCTAGAAAAAAATTATTTTGGAGTACAGGACACATGACTGGTATTCATAGTCTACACATGCCATCTTCCAGTGACTGGACAGGGGCAAACAATTGGACTGGACCTCCAAGCAAAATAAAGAGGGACTCTTGCGAACAGAAGCTGTGGCTATCAAGTAAATCCTGACAGCCCTGACCACATTCAGGCAGGGTGAGGACCAGATGGGTTATATACAGTTGCAAGAAAAAGTATGTGAACCCCCCCTTGGAATGATATGGATTTCTGCACAAATTGGTCATACAATGTGATCTGATCTTCATCTAAGTCACAACAATAGACAATCACAGTCTACTTAAACTAATAACACACAAAGAATTAAATGTTACCATGCTTTTATTGAACATGCCATGTAAACATTCACAGTGCAGGTGGAAAAAGTATATGAACCCTTGGATTTAATAACTGGTTCAACCTCCTTTGGCAGCAATAACTTCAACCAAACGTTTCTGTAGTTGCAGATCAGACGTGCACAACGGCCAGGAGTAATTCTTGACCATTCCTCTTTACAGAACTGTTTCAGTTTAGCAATATTCTTGGGATGTCTGGTGTGGATCGCTTTCTTGAGGTCATGCCACAGCATCTCAATCTCATTCTCCACACATAGTGTTGTGTGTTTCTTCCAAACAACTCAACTTTGGTTTCATCTGTCCACAGAATATTTTGCCAGTACTGCTGTGGAACATCCAGGTGCTCTTGTGCAAACTGTAAATGTGCAGCAATGTTTTTTTTGGACAGCAGTGGCTTCCTCTGTGGTATCCTCCCATGAAATCCATTCTTGTTTAGTGTTTTACGTATCGTAGATTAGCTAACAGGGATGTTAGCATATGCCAGAGACTTGTGTAAGTCTTTAGCTGACACTCTAGGATTCTTCTTCACCTCATTGAGCAGTCTGTGCTGTGCTCTTGCAGTCATCTTTACAGGACGGCCACTCCTAGGGAGAGTAGCAGCAGTGCTGAACTTTCTCCATTTATAGACAATTTGTCTTACCATGGACTGATGAACAGCAAGGCTTTTGGAGATACTTTTATAACCCTTTCCAGCTTTATGCAAATCAACAATTCTTAATCGTAGGTCTTCTGAGAGCTCTTTTGTGCGAGGCATCATTCACATCAGGCAATGCTTCTTGTGAAAAGAAAACCCAGAACTGGTGTGTGTTTTTTATAGGGCAGCTGTAACCAACACCTCCAATCTCATCTCATTGATTGGACTCCAGTTGGCTGACACCTCACTCCAATTAGCTCTTGGGGATGTCATTAGTCTAAGGGTTCACATACTTTTTCCACCTGCACTGTGAATGTTTACATGGTGTGTTCAATAAAAACATGGTAACATTTAATTATTTGTGTGTTATTAGTTTAAGCAGACTGTGATTGTCTAGTGTTGTGACTTAGATGAAGATCAGATCACATTTTATGACCAATTTGTGCAGAAATCCATATTATTCCAAAAGGGTTCACATACTTTTTCTTGCAACTGTATATTTGCAGCTCATTATAAAAAAAAAAAAAAAAATGTTGTCTTCTGCTAGGGTAACAGCAGTCTACAGGTGACCATATACCTTACAAATTGATTGTACAGTCTCGATACAACCTCCCATGTATTGAAAGGACTACCCTACGCAATTCATTAGTACATATTTGTTGGTAAATCTAAAACAAATTGTACAATTGAATTGTACTTTGCACTGTCAGTTTACCATTTCTCTGCACTGCTGTTAATAAATATGTATATAATAATATTTTTAATTGATACATGCCATGTATTTCCAATTGCATTATTTAAGCATTTAATTTTGTTAGCTTGTCTAGTCTAAATTTATAAAGTGTTCTCCTTATAGCAGAACTCCAGGCAAAGAGAAAATCAAAGCTGTCCTCCCCTCCCTCACCTGTGGAATAGTATTATGCTTGTTTGTTTAGGGGATGATCTAAAACAGATTACTTGCCTTACTCTATGGTCCCATGACAATCGGTTGTCCTTTCCTCCACTCTCCAGTGCCATAATATGGGTGGGCACTCCTACATTATCACATTGAGTGCAGGAACTGCAGTGGCCACTGATGCTGCAGTGTACATGGTAACATTGGTTAGAGGGGTGGCAACAAGATTGGTTGGATACCAGCAAAATGTTCTGCTTCAAAGGACTGGTTGTCACAAAGGGAACTGCTGGGCAAGATGACTTAGGGACCACGGAGTAAGGTAAGTAAAAATTTTGCACTTTGTCCATTCAGGGAAAGCAAATGTAACCAGGTGCTTGGCTAAGAATGAGAGCGAGAAAAACACTGGTTGCAGCCACTCTCTAGATGCTGCCCTGAACTGGTTAACAGCTATTTCAGCAAAAGGAGTGTAGCCAGGTGCTGTATTATAGCAATATGGAAAAGGAGACATTGCCTTAAATTCTTCTCTCACTCAACCGAGATACTGTTGTTGTGCTGCACCATTCTCCTCTAGTCAGCAGGAGGAGAGTTGAAGTCAAGCCAGCCAGACTTCTATGCAGAGGGCTGAGAATCTTGTAGTTTGAGATGGCAGCCATATAATGGGAGGAATATAAATTTCAATAGGTACTGTTCAATAGGAAGAGTGGAAGATGATTTTTTTTGTTTTACTGCCCAGGAAAGCTCTTCCTCTTGACACCTAGGGAGTTAGAGAGACCACCTCTTGTCTGGATATTTGGCTGTCAGCAGGAAACCATACCACCACCAGAGACTGGGAATGAGGACATCCGAGGGCAATGTAGCACCACCCACATCACAGCACCTGCACCGCTGCAGCAGGGAGACTGGAATGTCCACTCACCCTCTACTTTCCACCCCTGATTACTGGATGTTTTTGAAGAGGGACCAAGGAGGGTCCCCTTCTACAGCAACAGGTCGCTGATGAACCCTGGGGACTGGTTAAAGGGCTATTTGCCTATTGCTGATACTGCTGGCATAGACTGAGCCACTGAGAGCAGGACACCAAATCTATACTTGCCCCATACTCACACTATACCGCACTTATTCCGAACCTATATTGCACCCATACAAACACTATACTGCATTATACCGAACATTTACAGCATCTGAACCACATTTACCTTGCACCTGTGTTCACACTATAATGTACCTATACTGCGTGTATGATAACTGGGGCTATTGTTAAAGTGTTACTAAACCACAACAGTAAAATCAGTCTGTATATAAAGTAAAGTATGCTTGTTATACTCACTGTGGAACCTAAGGGGTTAATCCTCTGCATTGTGTTAAAAAGGCTGTTTGATCTTGTATGCACAGATCCTCCTTTTCTTTCACTGATTCCAGAACAGGTCCAGATAAGACAGAGTTACTGGAGTCAGGCTGCACATGCTCAGTTTGGTGTGTATTGCTTGAGAGGTTTTTTTTTTCTTAGGAGAGTGCATGTGATCATCACAGGGCCAGACAGCACTGTCCAGACAGAGGGTCAGGGGGAAATGAAAACTCCTCCTACATGCTTTAAGCAGACACTGATACAAGTCACAATACTGCTCTATACCGCTGAGCTGTATCTCTCAGGGGACATTGCACTGCATCCTAGCCATTCTCTTAGAACACACTCTAAACTAGTTATAGTACTATTATTTACATTTCAGTTAGGGCTTAAATGCACTATGTATTGCTTATGAATGAGGTAATTCCAGTTGAGTGGTACAACTCTATTCTAAGTTGGCATAGTGATTATACTGTCTAGTATACTGTGTCTGAACCTATTATCTGTGTGTGAATTTGGGCTGAAATTAGCATTGATTCTAACCATTCTAACTAGGGGTATCTGGTTAGATGTTGGCTGTACTTGTGCATGTCCAGTATAAACAATCAATGCTCACCTTCATTGTCTGGTATCATCACAGCAGATAATGAGACATGTGGAGCTATGCTTACAACATCCCTTGTGGTATTATATAACTGGAAAGTATTTCCCGTGAGGTGAATTCCATGAATATCAATGACTGCACCAAGTCCCAGAAAATGCCAGCGTGCTAAATGTCCTACACACAAATTCAAGCCAGGTTGATTCCCATACATGTACCCATTGATAGCTGCAAATTAAAAAGAAAAAGTTCCATCATGAGTAAAATTTAAGGTCCCTAAAAAAGCTTTAGAAGTCAAAATATTTACAATTACATTTTAGTCAGGTAAAAATCACATAGCATATGAATATTTTGTATTCTTTTAAGCTGGCTACACATAGTGCAATGTAATCGTTCAACCACCTTTTATTTTTTTTAAAGTTGTTTTTATTAAGGTTTTTCACATAAAACAAAAGAAAACAACACACATACGTAGCTCAAGTGCCTACAATACAGTCACAGGAATAGCAGGTACAATACATTACTGCAATGTGTACATAATAGCAAATAGTAAGTTAGGGTGAGGGTGCATCAAATTCTTACCCAGTTACAGCCCCAGTACACCCGGAGGGCAGCTCATCCGGAACCACCCGCGAGGGCCAAGCCACAGAACAGAATCTCAGCACGCTCTAGTTCAGCAAGCAGTCTCAGGCTCCGCCATCCAAGCACGCCAAACTTTGTTGTACTTCAGTGGACAGCCTCGATTAACATACGTGTCCCTGTACAGGGGAAGGCTGGTGTTCACCAAGTGCTTCCACTGCACCAAAGAGGGGGGTGTGGATTTCTTCCAGTGCATAGCAATATTTTTGCGTGCATAGAAAAGCAACAGGCTGACCAGAATGCGTTTTGCAGAAGTCGGGACAATGGTTTCAATGATTCCCAAGAGACACTCCTCCATCACCAATGGCATCTGGACAACTGCAATTTTATTGATCACGTTTAACACTGTCTCCCAGTACTGTTTCACCCCGGGGCGCTGCCAGAAGATATGGGAGAAGTCACCGGAGATGCCACACCTCCAACACTCGGAGAATGCGCGGGGTTCATCTTATGAAGCCTGTGCGGGGTGAAATATGCTCTATGAACTATTTTAAACTGTACTAACCTGTCTCGGATAGAGACAAGAGATCGGAAATGGAGATCCCAGACATCGTCCCAGTCGTCAGCATCTAGTGTGGGGATGTCACCTTGCCAGCTGGATCGCAGCCTGTTTAGAGGGGGGAGAGACACAAAGAGCAAATACGAGTACAAATGCGAGGTGGGTTTTGCATCACAATTAAACCTAAGTGTTCTCTCCAACTCCGACTGGGCCACGATGCAGGAGGAACGCGCTAACTGAGCCGCCAAAGCATGTGACAGCTGGTGGTATCTAAAAAGATAATGATGGGGCAGGTTAAATGTGGAGGAGAGATCAGAGAAGGTCAACAAGGCATTTTGTGACACTATGTGAGACATGAGTTTAATGCCGTATTTTGACCATGCGTAGGGATCTAAAAGTTTATAGAAGTGGGATAAGCTAGGATTGATCCAGATTGGGGCATTTGGGAAAATTTCAGAGGGTTTACATTTTTCGATGGCTAGGCGGGTTCGCCACGCCTGCAGGGTGGTAAGCATGGATGGGGTCAAAGGATACGGAGCACGGGGGCCTCGGTATAGCAAGAGTTGGAGGGCCTCCATCGAGCCAACCACTGAAGCTTCCAGCACAGTGGATGAATTCGTCCCGTCCGGCCGCAACCACCAAGCCGCAGTCACCAACAGCGTGGCCAGGTAATACTTATAACAGTCCGGAAATGCCATGCCACCCTGCTTCCGCGGCCTTAATAATGTTGTTAGCCGGTATCTGGGCGGTGAGGGGCCCTATATGAAAGAGGTGAAAATCTGGTTAAATTTCCAAAAAAAGGACTTGGGCACCCACTGCGGGGAATGGCGGAAGAGGTAAGTAAGCTTGGGAACAATCTTCATTTTAATAAGATTCACTCTCCCCAGACAGACAGAGGGAGATTACTCCATGTTTTAAGCTTTGATTGGGCCTCTAGAAGCACCGAGGCCAAATTCAGCGATATATAATCTGAAGCTGAGGCGGAGACGTGCACGCCTAAGTACTTAAAAGAGTTGTCCCAGCAAAGGGGACTATCGGGCGGGGAGGTGGACCTGGCCACTCGGTCAATCGGAAAAAGTAGGGACTTTGACCAATTCACCCTGAGTCCTGTGACCGAGGCAAAGGTGTCCAGAACATTTAATGCTCCCCGCAGCGAGGGACCCACGTCATTAAGGAAGAGCAACATGTCGTCTGGGCCACCCTCTCCTCCAGCAACCCCACACGGAGACCTTTAATATGCAGTGAAGTGCTGAGAACTTCCGCCACCGGTTCAATAGCAAGGGCAAATAGGGCTGGAGAAAGAGGGCAACCCTGTCTAGTTCCCCTGAAGTGCCTGAAGGGGACGGATAGTCCACCACCCAGGCGCACCGGGGAAGTAGGGGGCCTGTATATCACCTGGAGCCATTTTATAAAAAGTAGGGGAAAGCCCATCCTGCGCAAAGTTTCCCACAAAAAGGGCCACTCCACCGTGTCAAAGGCCTTTTCTACGTCTAACGAAGCCACTGCCCGCGTTCCCACATTGATGTGTTGAGTATGAATGTTAGTGAAGAGCCTCCTGAGGTTAACATCCGTGGACCTCCGGGGCATGAAACCCTTCTGGTCCGGATCTATCACTGAGGGCAACATGGGGTACAACCGGAGGGCCAGAAGTTTAGTTAGGATTTTAAAGTCTGTATTAAGAAGTGCTATGGGTCAGTACGAAGCGCAGGAAGTGGGGTCCTTGGGAGGTTTGTATATCAGCGTTAAGTAGGCATGGTACATAGAGGCAGGCAGACTGCCATCTGCTAAACATGTGGTGTATAATTGTGCTAGCAGGGGGGCCAGGAGACCCACATGTGCTCTATAAAAGTCCAGTGGGAGTCCATCCGACCCAGGCGCTTTGCCAGGCGGAAAGGACTGGATGGCTTTCTGAACCTCTGAGGCCGTAAATGGTTGAACCATGGTTTCCCTCTCATGGTCGGAGAGCCAGCCGAGCGCCAATGGGTCCATTAGGTCGGTTCAACCACCTTTGGACCTACTAAAAAACACTGCTGTGCTCTCTCTTAATCTAACCCATTGTGCTTTGGAACCTTTTGTCCTGGATATACTATAGTACCAAAGGTATTGTGACACCTGCCTTTACACGCACGTGCACTTTAATGGCATCCCAGTGTAGCACTCGGTTCCCAATGACAAGGGTGCTACTTTAAATTTAGGGGGCGTCCAAGCCATAGTTGGGCTCAGACTGTAATTCTATGTAAATTCGCCTCTGTCCTGGCTGTGGTTGTGCTCGGTAGAAGTTTTCCCCTGTTGCCTGTGGGTGGCGTTACCACCTCAGGCCCATGTTGGAACTCAGGCGAACAATGGTGTGTTAAGTGACCCTTCTCGGCAGCAGCCCAGTGGGAGTGGTGCCCTGCTGTGCATGCTGGGAGGGCATACTTAAGGGGCAGACGCTGTTTTCCAGGGTCCTTTGCCTTGTGGCCCTCCTGGCGTGAGGTGGGTGTGCGTGATTCCAGTCTTGGGACCACGTTGGTCTGAGGCTGTGCTCCTATCAGGTAGGCCCAGCTATTCTGGCTGGGGCCTATGGTTCTACAAGGGATCTCAAGCTGTCCATCCAAGTGGGGGAAGCTTCTTAGCGAAGGAAACCGAGGGAGGACCTGCCCTGGAGGAGACCAAGGCAAGCTGATGTCTCGTGATAGGCGAGACCTCGTTAAGGAAAGGGATCCATTATGCAATTTGTCTTACAGCCCACCAGATTGGCTTAAAGGCTCTTTTGCTGTAAGGCAGGAAGTTTGGGACTGAAATCCTGTGGCAGAGGATTCCTGGCTATCTATTCTGTGTTCTCAGACGGTCTGTGGTAGAGACTGTTTCTATACTGTCCGTGCATCATTCCGGCTGCTAGGCCATGTGAGCGGGGTCTATCCGGGTGAGCAATACCCACTCAGGAGTGAGTGGTGAATACTGGAACTTTGAATACTTTTTTGCGCATTCTGTACCGCATACCTGAACCTTCCCCTACTCTCTATACTCTCTCCTTCCTTCACAAGTTTTATGCAGCAAAAATACAGCCTACAGTTGAAGGTTTTACATCTTGTGTGGACATTGCAATTTCTACAGACTTCCTTCCCTGGACAACGAACTTAGAGGTAACGCGCAAAACCCAAAATCTAAACCAGCAGCTCCTACGGGGGCAGTGCTACACCAGTCTTAGTCTGTAGGGTTCAATATTGAGTTTATCCACCCTTTGCAGCTATAACAGTTTCTCCTCTTTTGGGAAGGCTGTCCACAAGGTTTAGGAGTGGGTTTATGGGAATGTTTGACCATTGTTCCAGAAGGTGTCATGTGTTCCATGCAGAAAACACGCAGCAGGTTCTACTTTTGTTGACTGCATTTGACTGCATTGCACTTGTGTTAACTAGGACCATTGGAATAAATGGAATGCACATGCAATTTTGATGCAGATTAAAAATGCACTGGACTGCATCTGGTGTGAACCTTAGCGCAGATACACTGTATGACTATTTTACTTTCATTTTGGAAAGAATATGATAAGATCTAAACTTACAATGTTTTGTATTAGCCTTCCCGAAATCAGGATCTTCCACGTCCACTGACTCTGGGTTGCCAGTAAATTGATTGATGTTATCTTGGATGTACCAGCTTTGGTTCTCATCAAATACAGTAGGCATCATTATAAAATCATTATCTTTACCTGTCTGCAAAAGGTAGAAAAGGAAAGCCAGCTTATATCTGATCTTGGACTCCAGGAAAAGAGTGGTATTCTTTATAATGCAGTAGGAAGCAGTATAACATTTTGTTTGGGCACCTTAACTGTGAGATCCTTTTGAAGAATTGACCCTCCTGTGATACGACCAAGTGCAGAACATACATATGTGCAATTGACAAACACTGAGATTTCAGATTTTGTTAGATGTTGGCTGAGACTAGTGTGTGCTACTAGTGTTAGTGCAGGCAAATTTATGTTATGACCTATGGTTAGTTTGTGAGTCTGAAATTGGGTCAGGGTTTGCTGCAGGTCAAGCTGGATTTCTCACAGAGGCAGGTCTCTGGTACCTCCCTCTGGATCTGGAGGTTTGGAAAAACTTCTAGAAGTTAGTACACAGAGGCCAGGAGGGTTGATCTGCATACTTGAGGAAACTTGGCCAATCCCAGGCAGAATGTCCTGGCAGGGTGGCTGAGTCAGCCCTTAATTATGGTGGATCCATGCCAGCAGGGGAGTTTGGCGGAAGATGGGGTGCTGAGAAGTCTGTCGGTGGCCTAGGGGGGGGACCCCTGGTTCGGGGGGTATCTGCTTTCAGGTTGGGCTCAGGCTGGCTTATGAAGTTCCTGACAGAATTCCGGCTAAGGAGCAGCAGGGAGCAAAGAGGACAAAGTGAGTACACATGGGGACGAGGGGAGAGAGACTGCCACATGTAGCAAACCTTTCAAGAGGAAAGCATTGTGCTTAACCCTTCCCAACCCTTACCCTGGGAGATCTTTGGAGAAGGACATCACGGCATACAGAGATCCATCCCCTCCCCCAGCACCCTATCAGGCACTCTCATTGAGGACTGAGCATCCCGGAGGGGTGGACAGGACCGATTTAATGAGCCGGCACTGCCCAAAGCCCCTGCACTTTCCTCATGCTTTCAGTGTTGCAAATATGTACTGCTTAGTCATCAGGTCGGCAGGGGGCCTATCAGTGTGTGTGTGGGGGGGGGCAGTGGTGTGTGTGTGGAGAGGGCAACGGTGGTGTGTGTGTGGGGCCCTGACATCCTTTTACAGTTGTCCCTTGGGGATCTTCAATCCGGAGGCAGGTGGAGTTGGTGGGCGGAGCCATGGGTGTGGCTGCCTCCTCCACTTCTCCCAAAGACTTGTTCATAGGCTGATTCCGCAGCTGAAGGAGGAGACAGAGGAGAGAACACAGCATCTGTGGGAATCGTCATTACCAGCCATGCAGTAAGTTACCAAGCAGATTGTTACTACATACAGCCCTAGCCTGCCACTACATCACCCCAACCTACCCTATACCACCTTAATTTGCCCCTTACCACCCCAACCTGCCCTAGACCACCCCAACCTGCCACTATACTACCCTAACTTGCAAATATACTGTTCTTCCCTACACCATCCTTACTTGCCCTATACCACCCTAAACTAAACTATAACACCCCAACCTGCCACTATACTACCATAACCTGCCACTATACTACACTAACCTGACACTATACCACCAAATCCTGCCACTATACCACTACAGCCTGCAACTATACCACCACAACCTGCCACTATACTACTCTAACCTTACACTATACCGCCCTAATCTGCCACTATACTACTCTAACTTGACACTATACCGCCCTATACTACCCTAACATGTCACTATAATGCCCTATACTACCCTAACCTGCCACTACTGCTGACTGACTGCCCTATTACTACATACTGCTCACTCACTTTCCTGTCACTACATACCGCTTATTGACTTTCCTTTCACTACATACTGCTGGAAGTTGTGGGTTATAGTGGGGGGTTCAACTTTTCAACTTTTACATCAGCTTCAAGCTATGCCTCTTAAGAAAAGAATGTTCTAAGAAAGTTCCTTTGTTTTTCTAAGTGGGTCAAATTGACGTTCATTTTTGACTGTAGTGACAAGAGAAAGCAGGATGGAAAAGTTTCCTCAAATTTATAACAGTGTATGTGGTTTTCATTCATTAAAGTCCATCCGTTCCAAAATCAAATATTAAAAGCAAAACAGATCTTTCAAATGACAATTAAAGTTTTACTAAATCCAGGACCCTGCATTCACTATATCTGGTCTCCCACAATACACAGAACGTGGAAATACAATTATTTTAGTAAATCTAAACTGCTAAATACCCTTTCTCATCAGCAGTATATAGAAGTCATATATATATATATATATATATATATATATATATATATATATATATATATATATATATATTTTAATAGTTGAGAACCACTGCGTTAAAGGAAGAAGGAGCAGGATTTACCTGATCAGTGTTAGGCTTACACACTAACAGAGGACCCACAAGACCGGAGTAGGTGTCTTTGACTGGATCCACAGATGAATAATAAAGCCATGCTATGCAGTCCGGGTCCTCCTTGGTGGGAGCCACACTCTCTGGTACAGTCCATCTGTATGTTACATTGCCCCCTGGAGCCACATGGGAAGCACTAGATTGACCATTCTGATCATTGGTAGCAAAACCTGTTGAAATTTAATATCTTTTAATACATTTCCCACAATGTTATAAATGTAATTTTAATATAGCTGGCTACAACTGTTTATATGATACAAGTGTAGCCCTTAGTAGGCTACTAGTTTTAGGTAAATTTCATTTTGGCCATTTTGTATAGTTTGGTTTTTGTTCTGGTTTATGCGGATACAGGCTCGATACCTTCCCCTGCATCCCACTGAGCTGTGGGATACAGTGGGCTGAAAACCTTTGACCCTGGCCTACATATTCAGGGCTGAGGCATGATCAGCTGCAATATGCAAAAATACTTTTTGGCGTCCCAGCTCGTGCTTGGGCAGGCTGACCTCTGCAGTAAGCTCATCTGAGGATACAGATCATTGGTAATTAAGTAAAAAAAGCTGACTGATACTGCAGGTGGCAACACAATATTGAGGGTACCAGCCTTTTTGGACTTTAAAGACTTTCCTTTTCTTTATTCGGGAGAGATTGTTCACAGTACCGAGTTGCTGTTCATCCACCACCTTAAAGAGGGTGGTTTCCACTCTAAAGGAGCAGAACAACTTTATTGTCCTCAACTATAGTTTGTTAATAGTTTTGGAATATCCCAAGGCTCCCCCTCAAACCAATCGCAGTTCTTTCAGCAAAATAAACAGCAAAAAGACATGTACGATCTGTTCTCTGACTCGAATGCCTGTAAACGACCGTGTGCCTGGCTGCTGTGTGCCTATTAAAGTGTTTGTAAACCTGTTTACTGCCACTTTAACCTACAGGTAAGCCTATGAGGCTTACCTGTAGGTACTGTGAATATCTCCTAAACCTGCACCGTTTAGGAGATATTCACTGTATCTGCATGTGCCAACATCATCGGCGCATGTGCACTAAAGAAACGGCTCACTCGTGCACATGCGCAGGAGTGACGTCATTGCAGCTGTGGCCAATAACATCGCTGGAGCCGTTAACCCTGAAGTAAGATGTCCAGGCTGTACTGGGAGGGCCGACACCAATCCAGGGCATCGTACTAAAGTAAGTATTTAATAATGAGCTAGCATGATACATACTAGCTCATTATGCCTTTGTCTTGCAGGGTTTGTGTTTCTTTTTTTGTTTTCAACCTTTTTAAGAAATGGAACCTGGGACCAAACAGCCAGACTAGTCCCAGGTCTGTGCCGCACAAAAATGACACAAATATGCACTTATGAATGTCTTAGCTTTATAAATGTGTCATTTTAAACAAAAACAAAAAAAATTGAATACCACATCATTCTGTTATCAATCATTTAGCATTCTGAATATGATCAATTATAGTAGCTACAGTGGGGATCGAAAGTTTGGGCACCCCAGGTAAAAATGTGTATTAATGTGCATAACGAAGCCAAGGAAAGTTGGAAAAATCTCCAAAAGGCATCAAATTACAGATTAGACATTCTTATAATATGTAAAAAAAATGTAGATTTTATTTCCATCATTTACACTTTTAAAATGACAGAAAACAAAAAAATGGCGCCTGCAAAAGTTTGGGCACCCTGCAGAATTTATAGCATGCACTGCCCCCTTTGCAAAGCTGAGACCTGCCAGTGTCATGGATTGTTCTCAATCATCGTCTGGGAAGACCAGGTGATGTCAATCTCAAAGGTTTTAAATGCCCAGATTCATCTGACCTTGCCCCAACAATCAGCACCATGGGTTCTTCTAAGCAGTTGTCTAGAAAACTGAAAGTGAAAATAGTTGACGCTCACAAAGCTGGAGAAGGCTATAAGAAGATAGCAAAGCGTTTTCAGATGTCAATATTCTCTGTTTGGAATGTAATTAAGAAATGGCAGTCATCAGGAACAGTGGAAGTTAAAGCAAGATCTGGAAGACCAAGAAAAATATCAGACAGAACAGCTCGCAGGATTGTGAGAAAAGCAATTCAAAACCCACGTTTGACTGCACGATCCCTCCAGAAAGATCTGGCAGACACTGGAGTTGTGGTACACTATACCACTATAAAGAGATACTTGTACAAATATGGTCTTCATGGAAGAGTCATCAGAAGAAAACCTCTTCTACGTCCTCACCACAAAAATCAGCAGTTGAACTTTGCAAATGAACATATAGACAAGCCTGATGCATTTTGGAAACAAGTTCTGTGGACCGATGAGGTTAAAATAGAACTTTTTGGCCGGAATGAGCAAAGGTACGTTTGGAGAAGAAAGGGCACAGAATTTAATGAAAAGAACCTCTGTCCAACTGTTAAGCATGGGGGTGGATCAATCATGCTTTGGGGTTGTATTGCAGCCAGTGGCACAGGGAACATTTCACGAGTAGAAGGAAAAATGGATTCAATAAAATTTCAGCAAATTTTGGATGGTAACTTGATGCCATCTGTGAAAAAGCTGAAATTAAAGAGAGGATGGCTTCTACAAATGGATAATGATCCTAAACACACCTCAAAATCCATGGGGGATTACATCAAGAGGCGTAAACTGAAGGTTTTGCCATTGCCTTGACAATCTTCTGACCTCCAATATAATTGAAAATCTATGGATAGACCTTAAAAGAGCAGTGTGTGACAGACAGCCCAGAGATCTCAAAGAACTGGAAGACTTTTGTAAGGAAGAATGGGCAAAGATACCTCAAACAAGAATTGAAAGACTCTTGGCTGGCTACAAAAAGCGTTTACAAGCTGTGATACTTGCCAAAGGGGGCAGTACAAGATATTAACTCTGCAGGGTGCTCAAACTTTTGCAGACGCCATTTTTTTTTCTGTAATTTTGAAAGTGTAAATGATGGAAATAAAATCTAACTTTTTTTGACATATTATAAGAATGTCTAATCTGTAATTTGATGCCTTTTGGAGATTTTTCCATCTTTCCTTGGCTTCGTTATGCACATTAATACACATTTGTACCTGGGGTGCCCAAACTTTCGATCCCCACTGTATGGGTTACAACACAGCATAACCCTTAGGGCTCATTCAGACAGGCACTGAGACCCATCCTGCATGCTGAGCTGCTGTCTTCTTCATATTTATTCACCTCAGAGCTGCATGCAGACAGCCTATAGATGTGGATGCAGACACAGTGGCTGCACAGACACAGTCCTGTGTCAAAATCTGATATGCATGCAGGAGTGGGTGAACAGAAGCCTGCACGCAGCTTCCAGGTGAATGCAAACACAGAAAACAGTGGCTCAGCTTGCAGAACAGGTGTCAACGCATGTCTGAATAAGCCCTTACATCAGGAAACAGAACAAATATGTTCCACATTTTTCTTCGATACTAAAAAAGGTAGGCAATAGAAGCCTTAAAGTGTAAATAAACCCAGTTGCTAAAATCTCATATAATCGTTAATATGGCAATGTTGTTTCAAAAGCAGTTTTCAATCTTTTTAAATTTACAGATTAAAAGAAAAAGAAAATACTTGGTGATGTTGCTACGAAAGTACAACCTGTTATGCCTCGTACACACGATCAGACAGACTTTTTCCATTGGAAATTCCGACCGTGTGTATGCCCATCTGAGTTTTTCCATTGGACATTCCGAGGAATTCCATTGGAGTTTACATAGAGAACGAGCTAGATTCAC
Organism: Rana temporaria; assembly: GCF_905171775.1. NCBI lineage: Eukaryota > Metazoa > Chordata > Amphibia > Anura > Ranidae > Rana > Rana temporaria. The sequence continues at coordinate 134,300,357 of NC_053492.1, read as the reverse complement.
GTAGCTCGGCGTATAGTTTTGCTGACGTAGCGCATCTCATATAAAATAGAGCGCCCAGACCATTATTCACGAAAGGTCTGGCGCCGTGCGTTTCGCTGGCGTAGGGTAAATAGGCAGGCGTAAGCCCGCCTAATTCAAATGTGGAAGGTAGTGGGCGTGTTGTATTCAAAATAGTCGTGACCCCATGTAAATTTTTCCACTAACGATCCGCGCATGCGTGCGCATGCTCAGAGTCACGTCGCATATACTCCCTAAGATACCTTGGCTCAATGCTCAATGCTCAATGCTTTCGACGTGAACGTAACCTACGCACAGCCCCATTCACGTACCACTTACGTAAACAACGTAAAATTCAACGGCTGTTCCGACGTCCATACTTTAACATTGGCTGCGCCTCATATAGCAGGGGTAACATTACGCCGGACGTAAGCCTTACGTAAACAGCGTAGCGGGCGCAAGTACGTTCGTGAATCGGCGTATCTAGGTCATTTACATATTCTACGCGTAAATCTACAGAAGCGCCCCTAGCGGCCAGCGTAAATATGCACCCTACAGTAGATACGACGGCGACTAACACTTACGTCGGTCGGAGGAAGCTGAAATTCAGGCATATCTAGCTCCGTGAATAGCACGCATAGATCAACGGCGCATCTACTGACTTACGCTGCGTATCAATAGATACACCGACGTAAGAGCTACATGAATCTAGCTCAACATGTTCTCTTTTCCTCCGATGGAATTCCGTCGGAGTTCCGATGTGAGTTTGGTCAGGCAAAAGTCTGATCATGTGGACAGGGCATTAGAGAGGTTGGAAACCTCTAAATTTGAAATGAACACAGCATATTCTTCTATAGTGTGTACCTGCTTCCATCCAAAGTACCTTCTGTGAATCTTGTCTACTCTCTCTTTCTTCTTCTGAAAGAGAGAGTAGACAAGATTCACAGAAGGTACTTTGGATGGAAGCAGGTACACACTATAGAAGAATATGCTGTGTTCATTTCAAATTGAGAGGTTTCCAACCTCTCTAATGTCCTACATGAGTCACTGTTGACAGTGTCAGAAACAAGTAATCCTTTGAGATGGTCCAGCTCCTCTTGCAGCACACAGTAGGTGATTGACAGCCTCAGCTGTGCAAGTTTCCCTATGAGACTGTGTAGAAGGGGGATGTGTGTCCTTTACCTCCACTCAGGTTTCAGATTACACTCAGCTGTGTGCTATGTGTTGTGCAGTGTATGATGTCAGATCCTTGCCCCCTGCCTTCTGGAGCTCAGAAACTCTGTACTTTGAAGAGCTTTAGAAAAGAGTGGGCTGCAAATAAACAAGTACAATTTTTGTAGGAGGATTTGCTTAATCTCTGTGTATTATCTGGGGCTAGTCACTTCACTTGGTAAAATGTGAGAATTTACAACCACCTTAACCTTTGTGTATATGCTGAGATGGGTAAATAATGAGTAGTAGGAGCGCAGACCCCCCCCTTTTACTGGAGAAAAAATACATGAATTATTATAAATTGCATAAATTATTTTCATTGTTAGGGTCAGAGGAAATAATTGGAAGCCTTATCAAACCACAGATAAGTAATAACTGTAGGAATGGTATTCACCTTTAACAGTATCATCAGCTTCGCTTACTCCATGGGCATGAATGTTGTATGTACGGCTTGCTTTGTTATTAAATATAACCTCAATAGCATCTCCTACTAGTGCCTTAATGAGAGGACCTAATAATTGAAAGAATCAATATGGTTTTACAACAAAAAAAGAATTAAAACACGTATATCATTTTCTCAAACTGGCTGCATACTGTACATCATGGGTAACGCTTTTGCAGATCAGATCAGATCAAAAAACACACCTGCCTTAATTTATGTCCAGAAGGAAGAGTAAGTTAGGTTTGTTCTATTTGTGTATGCACATTGTGGGGTTATTAACAATGAATGGAAATGCACTACAACTCGCATACACAACTGGTTGAACCAAGCATTAATGCTTGGAAGTGACCTCAAACTGCCTGTATATGAGCCCCCTTATCTATTAATTAATATATACTTAGATACTGTATACGGTGGGGTAGATTCAGGTACTGCTGCGCACTTCTTACGGAGGCGCAGCGTTACGTTTTTATGCTGTCCCCTCAAGTAATTTATGAATGCTGCCAGCATTGCTGCAGAGGTTGAAGGGGTGGGGGGTCAGCCTGTCAGTGCTCAGACCATACACCACACACTGCATCAAATTGGTTTGCATCCAGTTGCCGGTAAGCCCACTGGTGTGCTTGCTGGGGGGTATAGATGAGGACCTGTACCTGCCTCCTGTCTACACTGCCTTGCTTAGACTGCTATATTTGGCACGGAAACTTATAGCAAGATACTGGTTGTCTGCCCGGGTTCCGTCGAGCCGACAGTGGGTACAGGAGGTCAATAGGATCCTTATAAGGGAGAAGAACACATACTTGCATAGAAAGGCACCACAGAAGTTTGCCAACATATGGCAGGGGTGGCTGGGGTCTCCGGAGGTAGCCCCTCCACAACTGGTACTTGATAGGCTGTTAATTGGTTAAAACCTTGGTTAAGTAGAATGGTGTGATGGGGTCATCTCTATAAACTACTGGGCGAGAAATTACTGGGTTGTATGACCTAACGAATGTTGTACCTATGGCATCAGGCTGGCTGGTTTTCCCCCCTATTGTTTTTGGTTTTTCCCCTGTTCTTTGTTTCTTTTTTGCCCCCCTTCTTTTATTATTTTTAATTATCTTACCCCCTTTTTTTTATGTCTAAAGTGCCTACAGTTGGAACACCAGATGTACGGAAAGATCGCATCAGAACTATTACTGTGTTAATGTATTGCTCCTTGGCTTTATGCTTGACTAGCTTTGTCCCGGGTGTGGCATTGCTTTCTTTAGGTCATTTATATGCGATGTACATGTCTGTTATTTTGTACTGCTACTGTTTTTCTTTTTCGAAATAAAAACTTTACTGATTTAAAAAAAAAAATGGTTTGCATGGCTGTCATCCCAGAAGGAAGCCTCTTCTAAAGATGATGTACAAGAAAGCCTGCAAAAAGGCTTACTGGAACCATGTATTGTGGTCTGATGAGACCAAGTTAAACTTATTTGGTTCAGATGGTGTCAAGCGTGTGTGGCAGCAATCAGATGAGGAGTACAAAGACAAGTGTGTCTTGCCTACAGTCAAGCATGGTGGTGGGAGTGTCATGGTCTGGGGCTGCATGAGTGCTGCCAGCACTGGGGAGCTACAGTTCATTGAAGGAACCATGAATGCCAACATGTACTGTGACATACTGAAGCAGAGCATGATCCCCTCCCTTTCGAGACTGGTCTGCAGGGCAGTATTCCAACATGAGAACGACCCCAAAGACACCTCCAAGACAACCACTGCCTTGCTAAAGAAGCTGAGGGTAAAGGCGATCAGCATGTCTCCAGACCTAAACCCTATTGAGGATCTGTGGGGCATCCTCAAACAGGAGGTGGAGGAGCACAAGGTCTCTAACATCCACCAGCTCTGTGATGTCGTCATGGAGGAGTGGAAGAGGACTCCCGTGGCAACCTGTGAAGCTCTGGTGAACTCCATGCCCAAGATGGTTAAGGCAGTGCTGGAAAATAATGGTGGCCACACAAAATATTGACACTTTGGGCCCAATTTAGACATTTTCACTTAGGGGTGTACTCACTTTTGTTGCCAGCGGTTTAAACATTAATGGCTGTGTGTTGAGTTACTTTGAGGGGACAGCAAATTTACACTGTTATACAAGCTGTACACTCACTACTTTACATTGTAGCAAAGTGTAATTTCTATGTGAATCTGGCCCATTGTTTGAACTGAAGCTGACAAATAAAGCAGACTTTTAAGTTTTTAGAACTGTGTGGTGGATATCTGTTTTTTTTTTCTTCTGATCCTGACTACACAAATAAAGGAAAGAAAAGTTGCAGCCACCAAAGGAAACATTGTGATATGCATTTGATCGTTAGTCTCTAAAAAGAGAACGATAGCTTAATAGCTTGATAGCTTGACAGACTTTCTCAAAATATTAACCACTTTCCCACCGGACCATTTGTCAGCCTTAAGACCAGAGGTGTTTTTACAATTTTCCACTGCGCTGCTTTAACTGGCAATTGCGCGGCCATACAATGTTGTACCCAAACAAAATTTGCGTCCTTTTTTTCCCACAAATAGAGCTTTCTTTTGATGGTATTTGATTGCCTCTGCGATTTTTAATGTTTGCGATATAAACGGAAAAAGAGCGAAAATTTTGAGAAAAAATGATATTTTCTACTTTTTGTTATAAGAAAAATCGAACAAACTCAATTTTAGTCATACATTTTGGCCAAAATGTATTCAGCCACATGTCTTTAGTAAAAAAAATGCCAATAAGCGTATATTTATTGGTTTGCGCAAAAGTTATAGCATCTACAAACTAGGGTACATTTTCTGGAATTTACACAGCTTTTATTTTATGACTGCCTATCTCAATTCTTGAGGTGCTAAAATAGCAGGGAAGTACAAAACCCCCCCAAATGACCCCATTTTGGAAAGTAGACACCCCAAGGAACCTGCTGAAAGGCATGTTGAGTCCATTGAATATTTTTTTTTTTTGTAACAAGTGATTGAATAATGACAAAAAAAAAAAAAAAAAAAGAAATTACAAAAAGTTGTCACTAAATGATATATTGCTCACACATGCCATAGTTATATGTGGAATTGCACCCCAAAATACATTCTCCTGCTTCTCCTGAGTACGGGGATACCACATGTGTGAGACTTTTTGGGAGCCCAACCACGTACGGGGCCCCGAAAATCAAGCACCGCCTTCAGGATTTCTAAGGGCGCAAATTTTTGATTTCACTTCTCACTACCTAAGACAGTTTTGAAGGCCATAAAATGCCCAAATAGCACAAAATCCCCCCAAATGACCCCATTTTGGAAAGTAGACACCCCAAGGAATCTGCTGAGGGGCATATTGAGCCCACTGAATATTTTTTTTTTTGAACCAAGTGATTGAATAATGACAAAAAAAAAGAAAAGAAAAAAGAAATTACAAAAAGTTGTAACTAAATGATATATTGCTCATACATGCCATGGTTATATGTGGAATTGCACCCCAAAATACATTCTGCTGCTTCTCCTGAGTACGGGGATACCACATGTGTGGGACTTTTTGCGAGTCTAGCCGCGTACGGGACCCCGAAAACCAAGCATCGCCTTCAGGATTTCTAAGGGCGCAAATTTTTTATTTCACTCCTCACTACCTATCACAGTTTTGAAGGCCATAAAATGCCAAAACAGCACAAAACCCCCCCAAATGACCCCATTTTGGAAAGTAGACACCCCAGGCTATTTGCTGAGAGGCATGTTGAGTCCATGGAATATTTAATATTTTGCCACAAGTTGCGGGAATATGACAATTTTTTTTTTTTTTTGCACAAAGTTGTCACTAAATGATATATTGCTCACACATGCCATGGGCATATGTGGAATTACACCCCAAAATACATTCTGCAGCTTCTCCTGAGTACGGGGATACCACATGTGTGGGACTTTTTGGGAGCCTAGCCGCGTACGGGACCCCGAAAACCAAGCACGGCCTTCAGGATTTCTAAGGGCATACATTTTTGATTTCACTCCTCACTACCGATCACTACCTATCACAGTATTGAAGGCCATAAAAGGCCAAGATGGCACACAACCCCCCCAAATGACCCCATTTTGGAAAGTAGACACCCCAAGCTATTTTCTGAGAGGCATTTTGAGTTCATGGAATATTTTATATCTTGCCACCAGTTGCTGGAATATGACAAACTTTTTTTTTTTTTTTTTTTTTTTGCACAAAGTTGTCACTAAATGATATATTGCTCACACATGCCATGGTTATATGTGGAATTGCACCCCAAAATACATTCTGCTGCTTCTCCTGAGTACGGGGATACCACATGTGTGGGACTTTTCGGGAGCCTAGCCGCGTACGGGGCCCCGAAAACCAAGCACCGCCTTCAGGATTTCTAAGGGCGCAAATTTTTGATTTCACTCCTCGCTGCCTATCACAGTTTCGGAGGCCATGGAATTCCCAGATGGCACACAACCCCCCCAAATGACCCCATTTTGGAAAGTAGACACCCCAAGCTATTTGCTGAGAGGCATGGTGAGTATTTTACAGCGCTCATTTATTTTTGAAAATGAAGAAAGATATATATATATATTTTTTTTTTCTTTTTTCAATTTTCAAATCTTTGTGACAAAAAGCAAGATCTGCAAAATACTCAACATACCTCTCAGCAAATAGCTTGGGGTGTCTACTTTCCAAAATGGGGTCATTTGGGGGGGTTTTGTGCCATCTGGGCATTCCATGGCCTCCGAAACTGTGATAGGTAGTGAGGAGTGAAATCAAAAATTTACACCCTTAGAAAGCCTGAAGGTGGTGATTGGTTTTTGGGGTCCCGTACGCGGCTAGGCTCCCAAAAAGTCTCACACATGTGGTATCCCCGTACTCAGGAGAAGCAGCAGAATGTATTTTGGGGTGTAATTCCACATATGCCCATGGCATGTTTGAGCAATATATCATTTAGTGACAACTTTGTGCAAAAAAAATAAAATAAAATAATAATAATTCTCTTTCCTACAACTTGTGTCAAAATATAAAATATTCCATGGACTCGAGATGCCTCTCAGCAAATAGCTTGGGGTGTCTACTTTCCAAAATGGGGTCATTTGGGGGGGTTTTGAACTGTCCTGGCATTTTATGAACAACATTTAGAAGCTTATGTCACACATTACCCACTCTTCTAACCACTTGAAGAAAAAGCCCTTTCTGACACTGTTTGTTTACATAAAAACATATTATTTTTTGCAAGAAAGTTAAGTTGAACCCCCAAACATTATATATTATTTTAAAGCAAAGGCCCTACAGATTAAAATGGTGGGTGTTGCATTTTTTTTTACGTCGCAGTATTTGCGCAGCGATTTTTCAAATGCATTTTTTTGGGCAAAAATACATATTTTTTTATTTTAATGCACTAAAACACACTATATTGCCCAAATGTTTGATGAAATAAAAAAGATGATCTTAGGCCGAGTACATAGATACCAAACACGACATGCTTTAAAATTGCGCACAAATGCGCAGTGGCGACAAACTACATACATTTTTAAAAGCCTTTAAAGCCTCTACGGGTTACCACATTAGATTTACAGAGGAGGTCTACTGCTAAAATTACTGCCCTCGATCTGACCTTCGCGGTGATACCTCACATGCATGGTACAATTGCTGTTTACATATGACGCCAAACCGACGCTTGCGTTCGCCTTTGCGCAAGAGCAGGGGGGGACAGGGGTGCTTTTTTTTTTTTTTTTTTTTTTTCATTATTATTTAATTTGCTTTTTTAATTTTATTTTAAACTGTTCCTTACTTTTTTTTATTATTTTTATAATTTTTATTGCCATCTTAGGGCATGTAAATATCCCCTATGATAGCAATAGTTAGTGACAGGTACTCTTTTTTGAAAAAATTGGGGTCTATTAGACCCTAGATCTTTCCTCTGCCCTTAAAGCATCTGACCACACCAAGATCGGTGTGATAAAATGTTTTCCCACTTTCCCAATGGCGCAGTTTATATCCGGGGAGGGGACATACCCTCCCACTGCTTGTAAAAGCAGTTTAGAGGCTAATTAGCCGCTAGGACTGCTTTTACATGAAAGCCGACCGCTGGCTGAAAAGAATGATACCAAGATGATACCTAAACCCGCAGGCATCATTCTGGTATAACCATTCAAAGTCCAGCAACATACCATACGTTGATGGTTCTTGTTGGACATGTATTGTAATCTTTTTTTTTTTTCATGCAGCCTGTTGGCTGAACGAAAAAAAGATTGATCGGTGGGTATGCCCACCATTAGAATACCTCCCTTCATCCACCCACTTCTAATGATGGGCATACACGCACCATTTATATATGCCGAAGCATGGGGGCATCCTCCCGCAAAAAAGTTATGCCGCTCACACACGTATGTACGCCGCATAAAAAGTTATGGCGCATACACACGGTCTGACTTTTCCACGGGCAAGCTTCCGACGGAATTTCGACCGTATGTACGTGGCATTAGGAGCAAAATCGCTCCTCCGCCCCTAATGCCCCCATGCTTCGGCATATATGCTCTTTTTTTAACTGTGGTGGTGAAATCACCTCCCACAGTGTTGGAGTCACGGCTTTATGTATCGTGGGAGCAAACGCTGTTGCTGTCACGCTAAATAAATCCGTGCTGCAACTGAATGGCGTACCTGCTAAGCAAATGATGGTTAAACATTATAACAAAGTAACATTACATTTTAACATTAAGATCTTACCATACCATACCTGCAAAGCAAATACCAAAAAAATAAATACAGTAAAAAATAAAAAATTTTTTAACGCAACCTGTGCCTAAAAAATATACATGCCGAAGCATGGGGGCATCCTCCCGCATAAAAAGTTATGCCGCATACACACGGTCGAACTTTTCCATGGGCAAGCCTCCGTCGGAATTTCGACCGTATGTACGCGGCATTAGGAGCAAAATCGCTCCTCCGCCCCTGCTGCCCCCATGCTTCGGCATATATGCTTTTTTTTTAACCGTGGTGGTGAAATCACCTCCTACAGCGTTGGAGTCACAGCTTTATAAATCGTGGGAGCAAACGCTGTTGCTGTCACGCTAAATAAATCCGCGATGCAACTGAATGGCGTACCTGCTAAACAAATGATGGTTAACAATAAAACAAACATTACAGTATAACATACCATACCTGCAAAGCAAATACAATAAAACATTGTAAAAATAGAGAGAATAGATATAGAACAATAGTGAGTGGACAGTAGAGAGTGAACATAAGAGAACAATAAAGAGAGGAGAAAAATACAACCACAACTATTTTTGGATTTTTTATTTTATATATTTTTTGTGTTTTTGTGTGAGTTTTTTTAATTTTTTTTCCACTTTTTTTCACTTTTATAAAAACTGTAAGAAAACTGTAAACTGAACCTTGCAGATTATGGTCTCTCAAAATGTGATGGCCATCACATATTCCGAGACCCTGTGTTGGTGTGCCTAGGACTATGTGGTGCTGTACCCTACGCTAAAACTCAATTAGTGTGTGGTAGCGTTTGAAACATACACCAATGCAGAGACCAGGTTGGTCAGGACAGTCGGGACAATAAAAGCGGGTGTCACGCCTAAATCCGAGTTTGCTGCAGACACGACATCTTTTTTGGCGGGTTTTTTGGGTAGGGGTACCAGGGAGGACAAAAGGAAAATGCCTCTCATACAGCCGGCTCACTGCATTTGCGTTGGGAAGGTGGGGCACAGCACCATCTGGAAACAGAAGGGCTTCGACGATCTCTTCCTGGAATTTTAGGAAGGATCCAGTCCGTCCTGAAGCTCTGTATAGCACATGAGCGTTCAGCAAAGCCAATTGAAACAAATACACTGACACTTTTTTGTACCAGCGTTTGGACCTCCGGGCAATTAGGTACGGCGCCAACAACTGGTCATTGAGGTCCACCCCTCCCATGTTAAGGTTGTACTCGTGGATACAGAGGGGTTTCTCCACAACACCAGCCGCCGTAGGAATTTGGACTGCCGTGTCTGCGTGAAGCGTGGACAGAACGAAAACATTCCGTGAATCCCTCCACTTCACTGCTAACAAATTATTACACTGTAAGCAGGCTCTCTCCCCCCGACTAAGACGGGATTCTACAAGCCGTTGGGGGATGCCCCGGCGATTAGGTCGCACGGTGCCACATGCGCCAATTCCATAATCAAAAAGGTGACTAAAAAGTGGCACGCTTGTGTAATAATTGTCCACGTACAAGTGGTACCCCTTTCCGAATAAGGGTGACACCAATTCCCACACTATCTTACCAGCGCTCCCTATGTAATCAGGGCAATTCTCCGGCTCTACGTGACTGTCTTTTCCCTCGTAAACCATAAAGCTAGATGTATAGCCTGTTGCCCTGTCACAGAGCTTATACAACTTGACCCCGTATCTGGCACGCTTGCTGGGAAGGAATTGTTTGAATGACAAGCGGCCAGAAAACTTAACCAGGGACTCATCAACGCAGACAACTTGATGGGGATTATACAAGGCTGCAAACCGTTCGTTGAAGTGGTTTACGAGGGGCCGAATTTTGTAGAGCCGATCGAATTCAGGGTCTCCCCGAGGACGACAGAGTTCATTGTCACTAAAATGCATGAACCGCAAGATCTGCTCGTATCGTGTCCTGGCCATGGAGGCAGAGAAAATGGGCATATGGTGAACTGGGTGCGTGGACCAATACATCCGCAGCTCACTCTTTTTAGTAATGCCCATGATGAGGGAAAGGCCCAGAAAGATCTTAAATTCGGAAACCGTAATTGGCTTCCAATCTCTGGCAAGGGACAGCTGGGGATTAGCGGCGAAGAATTGACCAGCGTACAAATTGCTTTGGTCCACAATAGATCTATAGAGATCTTCGGTGAAAAACAGCGAATAAAAATCCAGTGACGTAAAATCAACTGTATTCACCTGAATTCCGGGTTGGCCAGTGAATGGGGGAAGTACGGGTGCTGCAGAAGTGGTGGGTACCCAATCAGGATTGGCGAATGCAGCAGGAAGGGCACTATGGGGACGGGCCTGTCTTTGTCGTCTTCTTCTTGGTGGCAGCGGGACACTACTCGTGCTTGCCACCTCTCCAGCTTGAACTGCACTTATGGGACTCGCAACGTCACCAAGTGTTACTGCAGTGCTGGATATATGACCAGGATGTACTAGGCCGCTGGTGCTTGCCAGTTCACCAGAAGGAATAGCGGCGCTAGTACTTCTCTCCTCCATACGAGAGCCCTGCGGTTCTTGCACCTCAGCGACAGCAGAAGATCGGGGTCTGGTACGCCTGACCCTAGCAGGGACCACTCCGTCGTCAGAGCTATCTGTCAGGGAGCCACTGTCGTCTACAGGATCGTATTCTGAGCAAGAATTTGACAGATGCGTGACCTCCTCATCACTATCTGTCAGGCTCATAAACAAGTAGGCCTCTTCATCACTGTACCATCGATTTGCCATTTTGGGCTCTAAATTTAGGGGTACAGTGGTGAGATTCACAGGCAAAAAAGCACCTGACCTGTTAGTGACCGAGTCAAGCGCTACCAAAAAAACTGTTAGCGATCGCAGAGATCAGGCCTGACTCTGCGAACGCTGCAGTTATGTGTTTTTGTGTTTTGTGTCAGTGATCGATCGATCGATACTGCACTTTGGTGGGCTGGACTGGGCGAAGGGGCTAAACGCAGGTGCTAGCAGGTATCTGGGCTGATCCCGCTAACCATGCGTTTTTGGGAACCCTAAACTGCAGGGGACGCTAGTATAGATCTGATCAGATCAAGTATCGATCCGATCAGATACTATACCACTAAAGGGAGGCGTATGGTGCGTGCGTGGGTGTTAGCGCTATTGGCCGCTGCCTGGGGCGACGCAGACCCTATCTGGCGCTAAAACCAAACTTTGATCACCCGCCGGGCGATCAGGGGGTTAAAACTTTATAGCAAAAAATATGGCGGGTGCCTTGATGCTATAAAAAATTAACTAGCTAAACTGCGTCACCCGTGACACTTATACTGTGATCACTGGTGACAGGGGGTAATGAAGGGGTTAAACCTTTATTGGGGGGGGGTTAGGGGGGGTCCCTAGACTTTTTAGGGCCTAAGACTGATTACCCTAACACTTATTTTTGTCACTAATGACACAAGTACAGCGATCAAAAAAAAATCTGATTGCTGTACTGGGTGACACAGTGACAGGCAGTGAATGGGTTAATTTGGGGGGTGATCGGGGGGTGAATTGTGTGCCTACGTGACCTGGTGTCAGTGTAGTGTTGTGCAACTCACGGTTAGATGCTCTCTCCCTCTCGGTCTGGAACGGAAAGACCGACACGAGGGAGAGAGCAGTACTTCCCCTGCCAATGTTTACAAAACATTGCCAGGGGAAGACAACCATTGGTTAGAGCGATCACCAGGTCCAGGCCAGATTTTATTGGCCTGGACCTGGTGGTTGATCAGTTCTGCATCGAATCTGATCATCGGGAACGTCGGGGGGGCGCGCGCGCGCGCCCAATTTCCGTTCACGCGTCGGACGTCATATTACGTGATCTCGCCCAGGAGAGCCACCTTGTGGACGTATTTCGACGGTGCGCGGTCGGCAAGTGGTTAAAGTAGAAATATGGCAAAAGTAAAAAATTATATGTATGAGGCATTCTGTTTATTAACACAGCAGCGTTGTTTTCCCATAAAATAATGATTTCAAATGATGATCCTGTCAGTAGATCTTTTTTATCACTTCCTTCAAAGAAAAAAAAAATTCTCGCAGGTTCAAAAACACATTGCAAGTGAGCAAAAAAAATGTGTGGATGGAAAAGCATTGCAAGTAAGCATTTAAAATATTTGATTTTCTTTTTACCTGCAAATTTTTAAGATTGTCACACATTTTTTTTTAAAGTATGGTATTAGTATCTCAGAGCCTCCTAAACTACCTGGTTATATTTGAAAGTCTTGAAAAAGGTTCTTTTGTATAGTGTGGACAGTTAACGGGCAAAACTACAAAAACTGTTCCTATTCTTATGCTGCTGAAAAATGTAACCTATAGTTCTAGATTTTCCTAGTAGGTGACGGAAAATATTGATTATATGAAGACAGGAGGCGAGTATCTTGCATTAATCTTTCCACTTTAATGCTCATAGCAGAAACATTTTTACATTAAACAAACTTGAAAAACTACGTTTCCCATCAGTCCCAGCGTCTGTATAACCCCCGCCCTCTAAGGGTCTGAGCCTATAACTAGGACTGTCCTACTGTAAATCCTCCTCTTTCTGAACGCGAATGCCCAACACCGGACAACTTCAAGGAAGAATTTCACCACGACTCTTCGACCAGCCGGTCAAACCTGCGTCGGCGTCAGCGTAGGCAAACTGGAGGTACTCATGTAGTCAACAGGACTCCATCCAGGGAAAACATAACCACGATTTCGTCCCAACGGGGAAACTCCGGAGTCGCTTCATCAAGCGCCCACAAAATCTGGGGTGATATTCAGTATCCTGAAAAGAGAAGATAAAAGAAACCGTAATAGGGTGGGTAGGGAGGGAAGATACTCGCCTCCTGTCTTCATATAATCAATATTTTCCGTCACCTACTAGGAAAATCTAGAATTATATATCAGACAGGAGGCTCATATCTTGCAAGTTCAAAGCTATACATATACGAACCTCCTGCAATATCAACATAAATATCATACATGCTAAAATTCTCCCGAGTCTCCCAAACATGGTGAGAGGAGCCCCACAAGTTAAGCAGTGAGAACAGATAAGGAGACATGATCTTCTGGTCTGAAATAGAATTGACGAAAGGTCGCCTCGGAAGACCAATCGGCCGCCAATAAGAGATCTGACAATGATCCCCCTGACGTAACCACCTTAGTGGCCATAGCACCCCTGGTGGAGTGAGCGCCAAAAAGAGATGTATCTATACCTGCTACTTCCATAACTGACCTTACCCACCTGGCTAGGGTTGCTGAAGATACCGGTCTATGTGGATGCACAAAGGATATTAACAACTGAGAGGAGTCTGGAGAACGAAGCGCTGAAGTGAAAGACTCGTATGTCTGAAGACAACGGACCACACAAAGCCGTGGATACGTAGGAAAGAAAGGATAAAAAACTGTTTGTAGATTGGTTTTTGTCCTGCGGACCACTGAGAACCTGACCCCTTCTGGCGAGAATTGTCGTCTAGAAATGTCTAAAGCCCTGACATCGGAAATACGTTTAATAGAAATCAAACATAATAGGGTGGTGAGCTTTAGGGATAGGTTCTTCAAGGTTAACAGATCATTGTCGTCCCACGAAGAAAACAATTGAAATACTTTGGATACATCCCAAGTAGAATGGTATCGTGGACGAGGAGGGCGTTTGTATTTAACGCCGCGCAGTAAACGACATACAAGAGGATGTTTGCCTATAGGGACCGCATCTACCGGACAATGGTAAGCCGATATAGCTGATCTATAGACGTTCAAGGAACTGTAAGACCTCCCCAGCTCGTAAAATTCCGCGAGGAAATTTACGACCGAGGACACAGGGGCATGAATGGGATCAACCTGTCGTTGATCACACCAACGGACCCATAACCCCCAGGCAGATCGATATGCCGATCTAGTCCCTGGGGCCCAGGCCAAGGCGAGAAGATCTCTAGCCGATTGAGAAAGGTCTGTATTTGCTTCTGGCAACCCGAGACCAACCAGGCAAGAAGTGGTAGTCTGTTCTCTGACAGCAAGGGGTGTGGACCCTTGGACGGGTTCGTCAAAAGATGAATTGAGTGCGGGAGGAGTCTGGGGTAGTCGATCGACATGCCCAGGATCAATGGGAACCACGGTTGCGTCGGCCACCAGGGGGTGATCAACGCCACCGTTGCGGATTGATTCATGATGTGTAGGAGAAGTCTGGTAATCAGCGAGAAGGGGGGAAACGCGTAGTGTACCCCTGTCGGCCATATCTGGAGGAAAGCGTCCACCGCTGTTGCCTCCGGATCCGGCCTCCAACTGAAAAAGTGAATCAGTTGTCGGTTGAGCCTGGAAGCGAAAAGGTCTGTGTGAAACGGACCCCAGAGTTCCTGAATTGTCAGGAAAACTGATCTGTCTAACGTCCAATCGCTGGCGTCTGACAGATAACGGGAATTCCAATCCGCCACATAATTGGATACCCCTGGGATGTATTCCGCCACTGGCAGAATGTCCTTGGAGAGACAGAAATTCCAGAAGTCGGATGCAATGTCCGCTAGTATCTTGGATTTTGCGCCTCCCAGGTGGTTGATGTATTGCACCGCCGCCACGTTGTCCATGCGTAAGAGAACGCAACATCTGGACCTCCGGGAGAGAAAACTCCTGACGGCAAAGAATGCCGCCAAGAGTTCCAGTGCATTGATGTGAAGAGATGACTCGTCTTCGGACCAAGTCCCTCCTGTGGAGGCCTGTCCGCAACGGGCACCCCAGCCCTGTCGGCTCGCATCGGATTCCAGTATGACATCCGGACGAGAACTGAAAATGGTTTTGCCATTCCATTCTATGGCGTGATGGAGCCACCATCGTAACTCCTTTTCTGATTCCGCACAAAGAGAGACTTTGTCCGAATAACCCAGACCCTGTCTTAAATGAAGTGTTTTGAGGCGTTGAAGAGCCCGGTAGTGTAGGGGAGCCGGAAAAATAGCCTGGATAGAGGCTGATAATAGTCCGACTATGCGTGCAAGGGTTCTCAATGAAATCTGTCCCTTGCGCAAAACTGTCCTGATTTCTTTCCGAATCAGGGACAGTTTCGATTGTGGTAATCGTAAGACTGCCTGTCTGGTGTCTATTGTGAAACCTAAGAACTCCATCTCCTGAGCTGGAGCTAGTACGGACTTTTTGAGGTTGATAAGGAAACCTAGATTCTCTAACAGTGACACTGCCCACTGTTTGTGTAGCTCGGCCTGCGATTTCGAGTGGGCCATGATTAAGAGGTCGTCTAGATATATTATCAGGCGCACCCCTCTGCATCGAAGAGCCGCCACCACGGGCTTCATTATTTTGGTGAAGCACCATGGGGCCGAGGAAAGGCCGAAGGGCAAACAGGTGAACTGCCACATACGGCCCCACCATAGGAACCTTAGAAACATCTGGGAAGTCTGATGCATGGGAATCGTCAGGTAAGCGTCTTTCAGGTCTATTTTGACCAGCCAATCTCCTTGAGAGAGAAGGTCTCTTAGTAAATGAATGCCTTCCATCTTGAAGTGACGGTACGTCACGAATTGGTTCAACCCTTTTAAATTTATAATCGGCCGATACCCTCCGCCTTTTTTCTTTACTAAGAATAGGCTGCTGACAAACCCGGGGGTTAAGGGGTCTACTTCCATCACGGCTTGTTTTGCCACCAGATCCTGGATCTCCTCGTCTATGAGACGAGTATCTTGTTCCGAAAACTGAATGGGGTGTGGAAGCGCCGACATGGTTGGGTGAGAGATGAAATCTATGTTGAAACCTATTACCGTCGATAATATCCAGGCGTCTGCCGTAATCGTGTGCCAGACGTGGATAAAATGCCTCAGTCTGCCCCCTATCGGTATATGGGAGGAAAAATTCTGTGGAACACTTACCAGTGGGTGGGCGTGATCTGGGGAAACCTCTGCCCCCGCGTCCTCTCCATGGGCGTCCTCTGGGAGGAAAAAATGGCGCTGGTTGTGCCAGTGGTAGAGCGTATTGCTGCTGCATGGGCGAATAAGGTTGAGCTGCTGCTCTAGGGTAGGCCCTGAAATAATTGTTTCGACCGGCAGATCGGCCTCTTCCTCTGCCGGCCCTGCCAAAAACCTTGGACCCTGAGCCTGATTTTTTCAAAGAAGTCTGAGCCTTGTCAAGACTGTTAAACAGGCCCACAAACCTGTTAATATTTTTCATCAGGTCTTCTCCAAAGAGGAGACCCTCTGCAGAAGGACCCGGTTCCGATTCTGCCAAATGAGAAAGTTGTGGATCCAATTTCATAAGAATCGACCTGCGACGTTCTACGGCGCAGGCCGTATTGGCTGAGCCTAGTAGGCAAATAGCCCTTTGTGCCCAACCTCTTAGTTGGCCTAAGTCTACTGGGCCCTCAGTGGAAGCTGCCTGCTCCGAAAGGTTTAGGATCTTAGTTAAGGGGCCTAAAAGATCTAGGATGCGATCCTGTATTGATTTAAATGACCGTTCAATGCCTTTCTTGGCTTGTTTGCCAGATTTGGTCAAATATTTTAGCAGCACCGGGTCGATTTCAGGTGTGACTGCTACTTTCCTTGGGATAACGGGTCGTGGGCATTCTGCCCTTAGCTTGTTTCTATTGACCCTATCCAGACTTTTACGTGTCCAATGTTCTATGTACTGGGATACCTGTGGGAGAGGTGTCCAGTCTCCGGATCTAGGGTGAGAGATGCCCTCCGGGTTGAAAAAGGGCTCGCCTAGCGAGTCCAAAATTGTCTCAGCAGGTAAAGCTGAATTAGCCCCAAGTTCTGTGAACTCCTGACCAGACTCTTCCAAGTCGGAGTCATAATCCTCTGATTCTGCGATCAGAGAGCTTTCAGAAGCGTTATCTTCTGAGTCCTCATTAAAGGAGTCCGGTTTAGATCTGTGAGAAGATTTAAACTTTTTCTTGGAAGACTCCTTGATAGTCAAGGGTCGTGCACTCTCAGGGTGACTGGGGAGGCAGGCCGTGTGGGGTCCTGCGTCAGGCATAAATTGTACTTCCCCTGCCGGGGAGTCAGGACAAGCGATCAGGTGCTTACGCTTGGAGAGGGACTTGCCCTTCTTTATTGTCTCAGAATTAGTAGCAATAATGTTAGAATGGGAGGCTAGGGCTGCTTGGATGGAGCTGCTAATGAGCTCCTGTATTTGGGCAGCTGTTAAGAGCTGTGGGCCCTCAGGGGTTAAACCTGCAGCAGCATTCATGGGCACATTAGGTTCATCTGCCATGATGAATAGTAGAATATATAAAGCCTCAGTAAGTGAATAACAGTTGGTAACTAATTTAGTATTATTCTAGACTATGGCAGCAAGAGTCAAATAAGGGTTAATAAATACTTTAAAGATACCTAGTTGCAGAATGGGAAGCAGACCACTCCTATCGAGTGCTCCGCTCAGTTAATAAAGCAGTAATAATAATAGTAGAATAATAAAGCTTGTACAGTAAACTGTACAGCAATACCGCTCTCCTCACCGCCCAGCCGCAGACTGGCGTGCGGTGAGGAGAACGATGAATTCAGGCTGGCGCGCAGCCCGAGATCTCGCGAGATCTCGGGTGCGCGGTTGTGATTGGCTGGACGGCGCTGAGGAGAGAGCGCGCGTGAGGTATCGCCCCCCTTCCTCTGCCCACAGCCCGGGAAACTCCGGCTAGTGACAGGGAGGAGGGGGAGCGAGGGGGACAATGGAGGAAGAGACAGCCTTGTCTCTGGGGAAAAAACAAACACCGCAGCGGTGACGAGGGTAAAACAGCCTATGAGGAACCAAGGCAAATATAGAAAACGCAATAAATAGCGCAAAATTAGAAAGACAAGTAATTTTAAATAAAATAAGAGTACATTAGATTAAATTAAATAAATTTAAATTAAATTACTGATAGATATATACAATAAAAAGAATATTAATAGAGGAAAAACAGATAGGAACACAGTGAAGATTGTGTCCTATCTACAAATGCTAATAAAGGACAAAAAATAATATCAAAGAAATATGAGTAATACTTATCTCTGCCATGAGCAGAAAGAAAGAGGAGGATTTACAGTAGGACAGTCCTAGTTATAGGCTCAGACCCTTAGAGGGCGGGGGTTATACAGACGCTGGGACTGATGGGAAACGTAGTTTTTCAAGTTTGTTTAATGTAAAAATGTTTCTGCTATGAGCATTAAAGTGGAAAGATTAATGCAAGATATGAGCCTCCTGTCTGATATATAATTGTAGTTACCTGCAAAAGGAGGGTACTGTCTCCAATTGCCTAAAATTAAATAAATAAAAAAATAAATAAACAAAGCTCGGTAATGGGTTTTTTTCTCCTCATGCTGACAGCGTGAGGAGAAAAAACGGCCGATCACCGGCTTTTGTGTAAAAGACATCGGTCCCGAAGAGGAAGGAGGCACATCTGCCTCATCAGTGCTCACCAGTACCGCCTGCCAGTGCCCACAGTGCCCATCCAGTGACATAAAGTGCCACCTATCAATGCCCACCAGTGGTACCAATCAGTGCCTCATCAGTGCCACCTAGCAGTGCTGCCTATCAGTCTCACCTACCAGTGCTGATCAGCACCCATCATTACCACTCATCAGTGCCCATCACTGCCACCTATCAGTGCCCATCACTGCCAGCTATCACTGCCAGCTATCAGTGCCACCTCTCAGTGTCACCTCTCAATGCCCAACAATGCCCCCTCTTAGTGCCCACCAGTGCCACCTAACAGTGCCCACCATCAGGCTTTTGTGTAAAGGACATCGGTGGGCACTGATAGGTGGCACTGAGAGGCGGCATTAGTGGGCACTGAGAGGTGACACTGAAAGGCAGTGATAGGTGGCACTGGTGTGCACTGAGAATTGGCACTAATAGGTGGCACTGATAGCTGGCAGTGCCCGCAAGTGCCGCCTTATTGCAAAATTGTATAACAAAATATAAAACGGTTTTGTATTTTGATTTTTTTTTAAATCTGTCTTTTTAATTTTTTAACTACTTGAGGCCCGCGCTATAGCCGAATGACGGCTTCAGCGCGGGCCTGAAAATCCAGGAGGACGTCATTTGACCTCCGCCCCTTTCCTCGTTCCCCGCGCGCGTTCCCCAGCGCACAGCGGGGAAATTCTGTGCCAATCACAGATCGCCGTGAACGGCCAATCGCAGTGGCCGTTTGGTATGCGATCTGTGCGGCCAATGAGAGATGATCTCAGATGTAAACATATGAGATCATCTCTCATTGCCGGCTCACACAGAGACAGCGTCCTGTCAGGGAGAGAGGAGACCGATCTGTGTCCCTTGTACATAGGGACACAGATCGGTCACCTCCTCCAGTCAGTCCCCTTCCCCCACAGTCAGAACACTATTCAGGGTACACATTTAACCCCTTCCTCACCCCCTAGTGTTAACCCATTCAATGCCAGTCACATTTATACAGTACAGTAATTAGTGCATATTTATAGCACTGATCGCAGTATAAATGTGAATGGTGCCAAAAATGTGTCAAAAGTGTCCGATTTCCCACCATAATGTCGCAGTCCCAATAAAAATCACAGATTGCCGCCATTACTAGTAAAAAAAAAATAATAAAAAAATAATAATTATGTCCCCTATTTTGTAGGCACTATAACTTTTGCGCAAACCAGTCGCTTATTGCGATTTTTTTTTTTTTACCAAAAATATGTAGAAGAATACGTATCGGCCTAGACTTAATTGGGCTATTTATTATAGCAACAAGTAAAAAATATTGTATTTTTTTTCAAAATTGTCGCTCTTTTTTGTTTATATCGCAAAAAATAAAAACCGCAGAGGTGATCAAATACCACCAAAAGAAAGCTCTACTTGTGGGGAAAAAAGGACGTCAATTTTGTTTGGGTTGCAACGTTGCGCAATTGTCAGTTAAAGCGACGCAGTGCCGGAAGCTGAAATTTCACCTGGGCAGGAGGGGGGGGGGGGGGGGGATATGTGCGCAGTAAGCAGTGCTGGCCCAAGACATTGTGCTGCCTGGGACCAAGAATGAAATGCTTCCCCCCCCTAGAGAAAAAATCACGCCAACCAAAAGGCCCCCACATTCATTATTTTATATCATGATAACTAAAGGGGACCCGTCATGGCCCTATACATGTATAAAGGAGTATAAAGAGGACCTGTCATTACTCTTTACATGTAAAGGAATATCAAGAGGACCTGTCATGGCTCTATAAATGTATATAGGACTATAAAGAGTACTTGACATGGCTCTATACATGTATAAAGGAGTATAACGAGGGCCTGTCTTGGCTCTATAGATGTATAAAGAGAACCTGTTATGGCTCTATACATGTATAAAGAAGTATAAAGAGGGCCTGTCATGGCTCTATACATGCATATAGGCGTATAAAAGGACCTGCCATGGCTCTATACATGTATCCAGGAGTATAAAGGGACCTGTGAATTGCCGGCGGCCACAATGTATTTTGCGCAAACTAATCAATGTACGCTAATTGTGTTTTTTTGTTTTTTTTTTGTACCAAAAATATGTAGAAGAATACATATTGGCCTAAACTGAAGAAAATTGTTTATTTTTCTAAATTTTGGGGATATTTATTATAGCAAAAAGTTAAAAAATATATATATTTATAGCACAAAAAATATGCTGCCCCCCTAAAAGTGCTGCCTGGTACCCATGGTACCACCCGGTCCCATCATAGGGCCGGCCCTGCCAGTAAGCATATGGTTAAATAAGGTATGAGGTAATCCAATACCACCAAAAGAAAGCTCTATTTGTGGGAAAATAATTATAAAAAATTTCATTTGGGTACAGTGTTGTATTGACTGCGCAATTGTCATTCAAAGAGTGAGAGCGCTGAAAGCTCAAAATTGGTCTGGGCAGGAGGGGGATTTAAGTGCCCAGTAAGCAAGTGGTTAACAAACGTTGCCTCTACAGGAGTTTTGTGTTCTGCCTGTAGAAGCAGCTCAATGTTATCCTATGTGTTCATGCACATTAGGACGTTTACAGACATATTTTGTGCTCAACATGTAGAGGAAGAAAAAAAAATCCTTCTGGTTTGCGTTTCTGATTGGAGTTTACTGGCAGAAAAAATGTAAAGCTCTCCTAAACTTTGTAGAAAACATGCTCTATATGTGCATTTTTCCTGCCAGACAGACCTTTTTTTTAAGCCAAGTGTGCATGAAGCCTAGAGGCTATCATGGGACACAATCTTAACAATAACAATATATTTATACACAAGCATCTATTTTGTACCTCTTTGTATTTCTGTAAGAAAAGTGTAGTTAAATCACCAATTACCCAAAATTCCGAGATGCATTTCCTTTTGAGATCTCGTTTTTTCCTTGGTGAAGGTTGAGTCTGTGAATTCCCTATACAAGGCTTTCGTATACCGTCCTCCAATTCTGTTGTCATTTTGGACAAAATATTTTGCTGACTCACTGAAAGTTATTGATAATAGATGTAATACGTTATGCTATGGTTATCATTTGGTTATTTACATATCTTGATTTAACAATAGGTTTATACGTTAAGGATTGGAAATAATTTAAGCATATTTACCTATAAATACATATATAAATTAAAGCTGAAATTAGGGATTTTTGTAAAAACAATAAACTTGCACTGAATGAGTCTAGGGATAGAGGAATAACCTGCAATATGTACCTTATTCCTTGCTTCCTGGGTACTAGCCAGCACTCTTCTCTTCTCTCCAACGAGTTAAGGGTGGGCCCTTGTCATCCTCATGTACAACACAGGACTACTAGTCCTGCATTGTATTTAATGACGGCATAGTGCAACCATCAGCTGGATCCCGTTATCAAGTCCTGTTGAGACGAAACGTCGGGAGGCGACGTTCTGACGTCACTGCATCATCTGTTTAGGACGAACACACGTTCTGTTGAGCCGGCCGGCTTTTTTATGCTATAGATTTTCTACTTAAATGTAAGTGTATTTCTATCTCTCACAAATAAAGTAGTGTTACGTTTTACACTATGTGAGTCTCTTTTGTTTTTGGATGCCCTGAATGCTTACTGGTGAATACTGAGGATCCCCCACGTTATTGAGGATGCTCGAGTTACTGCTGCTGGATTGTCTTGTTCCCTGCACTATCTGATCCTTATTGGGATCGCAGACTCTGTGTTACGTTTTTACACTATGAGTTTTTCCTGTTTTCGGATGCCCTGAATACTTACTGGTGATTACTGAGGACCCTCCACGCTAGCAAGGACGCCCGGGCTACTGCTGCTGGATTGTCTTGTTTCCTGCATTATTTGATCCCCATTGGGATCGCAGACTCTGGTAAGGGTCAGTGTTTTGCATTGGTGTTGGTTCTTTATCCTGTCCATCTGTCACAGCCGTTTGTTAATCAACACTTCTGAGGATTGAACACGTTCATGTTGCATGTTTTGGACTTTTTTTTCACTTCACTTATTGACAGACAATTTTGTGAAAGATTGTTATTCTATCACTGGGACTATATATTTTTATTTATTTGAAATTTTTTGGTCATTTGCACTTGCTTGTTTCCATTTTTATGCATATGTTTTGTGACTAGACACATATTCATTCACATAGCGCGACTCCATTTTCTGTCTTGTATAATTTTATGTTGTATAACATTTTTGAGTTGCTGCTCTATTTTCGTTTTTTTCTTTGCAAGGTATGCGCAATTTTTTTCTTTTTCTTCTTCTCATCGGCTGGAGAGCCTTAGGAAAGAGGCTTCCAGACACCCTTCACTAAATGTGGTGGAAGCCTGCTGGAGAGTGGAATAAAAAATATGCCACACCAATTTGATGCAGTGTGCAGTGTATGGTCAGAGACTTGACAGGCTGACCCTCCACCACCTTCAACCTCTGCAGCAATGCTGGCACTGACAGCACTCAAACCTCTATTTCCCAAAGACAACCTCTGGATATGATGCTGAGCATGTTTCTTTGGTTGACCATGGCGAGGCCTGTTCTGAGTGCAACCTGTACTGTTAAACTGCTGTATGGACCGTGCTGCAGCTCAGTTTTAGGGTCTTAGCAATCTTTTTATAGCCTAGGCCAGTGGTCATCAACCCTGTCCTCAGGGCCCACTAACAGGCCAGGTTTTATGTATTACCTTGGGGAGATGCAGACTAGAATACTGCAATTTACTGAGCAGCAAATGATATCACCTGTGATGTATTTCAGTTATCTTGCAAACCTGGCCTGTTAGTGGGCCCTGAGGACAGGGTTGATGACCACTAGCCTGGGCCATCTTTATGTAGAGCAACAATTTTTTTTAATCTTTTTTATAGCCTAGGCCATCTTTATGTAGAGCAACAATTTTCTTTTTTCCAGATCCTCAGAGAGTTCTTTGCCATGAGGTGCCATGGTGAACTTCCAGTGACCGGTAGGAGAGAGTGAGAGCAATAACACTAAATTTAACACAACTTCTCTCCATTCACACCTGAGACATTTTCACTTGGGGTGTACTCACTTTTGTTGCTAGTGGTTTAGACATTAATGGCTGTGTGTCAAGTTATTTCGAGAGGACAGAAAATTTACACTGTTATACAAGCTGTACACTCACTACTTTACATTGCAGCAAAGTGTAATTTCTTCAGTGTTGTCACATGAAACGATAGAATAAAATATTTACAAAAATGTGAAAGGTATACTCAGTTTTGTGAGATACTGTATATATATATATATATATATATATATATATATATATATACTGTATATATATATATATATATATATATATATATATATATATATATATATATATATAAAATATATTTATATTTAAATTTGTTTTAATGGACCTTGCTTTGTGCACTGATGCATAGCCATGATGGAACAGAAAGGGGCTATCCCCAAACTGTTCCCACAAAGTTGGGAGCATGAAATTGTCCAAAATGTCTTGGTATGCTGACGCCAGTGGAACTAAGGGGCCAAACCCAATCTCTGAAAAACAACCTCACACCATAATCCCCCCTTAGTTATGTTTTTTTTATACATGGACACTCGGGGGCAGATTCAGATAGAGATACGACGGCCGGATCTATGCGGCTGATTCATGGAATCTGCTTCCGCATAGATCTCCCTAAGATCCGACAAGTGTAAGTGACTTACACCGTCGGATCTTAGGCTGCATTCTCCCGCTGGCCGCTAGGTGGCGCTTCGCTTTGTATACGCGACGAATATGCAAATGAGGAGAACCGCCGATTCAGAAACGAACGCCCGCCGCTTTTTTTTTACGTCGCTTGCGTTCGGCTTTTTCCGGCGTATAGTTACCCCTGCTATGTGAAGGGTATCTTATGTTAAGTATGGCCGTCGTTCCCGCGCCGAGTTTTGAATTTTTACGTCGTTTGCGTATGTCGATTCAGAAAAGCGCTGGACGCAAGTTACGCTCACGCCGAAACCAATGATGTCGTTGCGGCGGAAATTCGAGCATGCGCACTGGTAAAAATCGGGGACTGCGCATGCGCAGTTCAATCGGCGCCGGTACGCACCTGATTTAAATACTACACTCCCCCTAGCCGCGGAATTTGAATTCCGCCGGGGGATTTACGATACGCCGCCGCAAGTTTTGAGGTAAGTGCTTTCTGAATGCAGCACTAGCCTCTCAAACTTGCGCCGGCGGATCGTAAATCCGATAGATTAGCGATCTTTAGATCTGCGTAATCTATCTGAATTTACCCCTCGGTGTCTATGGACGCCGAGTGTATGACACAGGAGCACGCCCACAAGGCGTGCTTCCAAGAGGGGGTTATCCAATGCGGGGAGGAGCTGCGAGAGCTGCCGTGGGACCCCAGAACAGGTTTGCACTCTGTGCAAAATAAACTGCACAGTGGAGGTAAGTATGATATGTTTGTTATTTAAAAAATAAAATCGGGAACCTTTAGTGTCACTTTAAGTGTTCAGGCCCAAATGTTTATATGACAAAAATGTCATTGGTCCAGCAATACCCTGACCCTATTTTCTTTTTGTTACCAACAAACTGGAGAGTTAAATGGATATACAATGGAACTGTTCCCTATTTGCTTACATTATTAATTAAAAAAAAAAAAACATATAGTTATAAAACGTACCTTCCAGGTTCAGTCAAGTTTTGCCCAGTGAATTGGTTGATTGAGGTTGGACCATAATCCCAGATGGTCTCTATTGCAGCAATATAATAACGTCTAACAGTGGAACGATTTGGACAAGAGCTCACTTTGGAGCAGTTCCTGACTTCATACATTGCCTGCATTCCAGCTGTGAAGCAAGATGAAAATTACATGTATTCGCAATAATGCATTTTTCCAAGTAATAATGTGCAACTCCTGGGATCATAGGAAGTAAAAGTATATTCAGACTCAGAATTTTAGGAGGAAAGATATGAGAAGTACTTTAAAAAGGGAATAATGGCACAAATATGCTGCTTTCAAAACCATATAAAGCTACAAAGCTTCTGAAAATGACTTACCTTGAAGATGTTCAGTAACCTGAGAGCTGACAGGCCACTTTCCGGGATTTTCTGTATTCATTGCAGCCTGGGCCATTGATGCAGGGAAAAGACTGATAGTGTCCACACGCCTGTGTTGGTATGTCAGTACATTACCATAGAAATAAACAGAGTGCACATCCAATTCATTTCCCACACTAAATATGTACCAATTTACATCTATCTTATCACATACAGACAGGCCAGGGAGATTGCCAAACATGTATCCATTGATGGCTGTAACACAAATTCAAAAGTATGTTAGGAATTACTGATTTATCTCCTCATTTCAAATAGTGTCATATATTTACCAACTTGATCAAAATGTAGAACATCTAAACTTTTTTTCTCGTTCAGCCATAGGCCCTTAAAGCGGGGGTTCACCCTTAGAGGGCACTTTTTCCCCTTAGCTTCCTGCTCGTTTTCTCTAGGGGAATCGGCTATTTGTATTAAAATATGTGCAGTACTTACCCGTTTTCGAGCTGCATCTTCTTCCGTCGCTTCCGGGTATGGGCTTCGGGAATGGGCGTTCCTTCTTGATTGACAGTCTTCCGAGAGGCTTCCGACGGTCGCATCCATCGCGTCACGATTTTCCGAAAGAAGCCGAACGTCGGTGCGCAGGCGCAGTATAGAGCCGCACCGACGTTCGGCTTCTTTCGGCTACGAGTGACGCGATGGATGCGACCTTCCTCTCGGAAGAATGTCAATCAAGAAGGAACGCCGGCTCCCGAAGACCCATACCCGGAAGCGACGGAAGAAGATGCAGCTCGAAAACGGGTAAGTACGGCTCATATTTTAATACAAATAGCCGATTCCCCTAGACCGAACGAGCAGGAATCTAGGGGAAGAAAAATTTTTTTTTTAGAAATGGGTGAACTCCCGCTTTAAGCAAGTTTTATTCAAAAATAGCAAAGGATAAAATCCCAAAAATGCTAAATAATCCAAAAATCAGACAAACATTATTTTGAATTTTTGGGATTTTATCCTTTGCTATTTTTGAATAAAACTCGCTTAATAAGCAAAACTTAAAAAAAAAACTTTCCTAACACAGATCTGTGATTGCCAAACTAAAATAGTGATAATGTGAATGAAATGTGTAACAGAGATCAACGCTATCATAAAGAGAAGTGGAGACGCTGGCACAGCAGCAAAAGTCGGATTTTCTCAAGCCTACACAGGTATAAATTCTTTGGCGCTCAAAGCAACAACCCTTAGCTAGGATCACCTCATTTACACAGACCAAAAATAAAAAGTTTATGTACATAGTAACAAATATTTAAAACATTTAGGAACATGCTTACAAACTTTTTAAAAGTTTGCAAAACCAAATGACATAACGTAAAATCATAAAATAACATGTTCTCTGCAATACTTTGTTACTTCCCCATGCTCTGTAAATACTGTGGGCCAGATTCAGAAAGGAGATACGACGGCGTATCTCCGGATACGCCGTTGTATCTCTGAGTGTGCGGGGTCGTAACAATGCGACTGATTCATAGAATCAGTTACGCATAGATATCCCTAAGATCCGACGGGCGTAAGTGTCCTACATTTCCCATGATGCTCCTGCACACTGCAGTGTAGCTGAACATCATGGAAAATGTAGTTCCAAAACATCTGGGGTGCCAAGGTTTGCCATCACTGGCCTATAGTATATATATACACTAAGGCCCAGATTTTCGTAGATGGGCGTAATAAAGCGGCGGCGTAACATATCTCATTTACGTTACGCCGCCGCAAGTTTTACGGGCAAGTGCTTGATTCACAAAGCACTTGCCTGTAAAGTTGCGGTGGCGTAGCGTAAATCCTCTGGCGCAAGCCCGCCTAATTCAAATGATCCGGGTAGGGGGCGTGGATCATTTAAATTAGGCGCGTTCCCGCGCCGATCGTACTGCGCATGCGCCGTCCCTAAAATTTCCCAACGTGCCATTCACTGACGACTTACGCAAACGACGTACATTTTTAAATTTCGACACGGGAACGACGGCCATACTTAACATTGGTTGCCCCTCATATAGCAGGGGCAACTTTACGCGTAGCAAAAGATACGGAAACGTCGTAACTTCACTGCGTCGACCGCGCGTACGTTTGGGAATTTCGCGTAAATAGCTAATTTGCATAGATGACGGGGAAAACGACAGAGGCGACACCTAGCGGCGGAAAAAAAAAATTGCATTTAAGATCTGACAGCGTAAAAGCCTTACGCCTGTCAGATCTAATGGATATCTGTGCGTAACTGATTCTAAGGCCCTGTACACACGAGAGGATATCCATTGGAAACGGTCCGCCGGACCGTTTCCAGCGGACATTTCTGCTCCCGATTTTGATCTGATGGGCTGTACACACCATCAGATCAAAATCCCCGCGGAAAACATACGCGGTGACGTGGCCGCGACGATGACGCGGCGACGTGCGCGACCCTGGAAGGTAAATACTTCCACGCATGCGTCGAATCACTTCGACGCATGCGAGGGATGGGGGTCGCTTGGACTTATCCGGTGAGTCTGTACAGACGACCGGATCAGTCCGACGGACAGGTTTCCAGCGGATAGATTTCTTAGCATGCTAAGAAATTTTTATCCGCTTGAAAACCGTCGGCTGGAGAAATGTCTGCCGGAAAATGTCCGCTAGGCCGTACACACGACCGAATTTGTCTGCTGGAATTGATCCGCGGATAAATCCCAACGGACAGATCCGGTCGTGTGTACGGGGCCTAAGAATCAGTCGCATAGATACAATGGCCCAGATTAGGACTTACGATGGCACAAATGGCGTTGCGCCGTCGTAAGCCCTTTGAGAATCTGGGCCTAAATACGTTATTTTATATTTTGCCCCTAAAATACACCATAAACTAAATTCTGTCTTTGGCAAAATATGAAAACTTCCAATACTAATCTCCTTCTCAATTAGCTAGTTCTTTGGTTGTAATGCTGATTCAGTTCCTTTACCACTTTCTAAGTGACTGATCCAAAGCAAGCTTGGAGCGAGTGAACTCCTGATATGCATATATGTTCCAGATTAGTAACTCAAAAGCACTAAAGCCAAAGGATTAGCATTACTGCTAGGGAATTGGAATTTTCATCTTTAGGCCATGAATTGCAGACAAAGGAACTCCACTCATGACAATGCTGCCCTACATATGTACAGCAAACTCTCGATGATCTTGTCATTCTATGCCTGAGTGTATGGGCTCTATTTCACTCCAAGCCTGGGCATATACTGTATAGGTCATGCCAACTATTTTCATATTTATGTACTACTAGCAAAATTGTGCCCAAGGTTGGGGTGGTGAAAGCATCAGTCATGCAGTGTTGGCAGCAGGCACAGTTTGTGATAAGGAAAGGATGGCTGCAAATTCTGTGAGCGGTGGTGGGAGGATGTAGGTGCAGTGAGTGAAGAGGGTAGGGGGGTGCAGGCATTAAGGGTGATGAGGAAAGGGAGGAAACAGGTGGCTGCAAACTTGGTGGTTAGTGAGAAAAGTGGGGCTGTAGACAGTGGACGGTGAGAGAAGTGGGGTGTAGGCAGGGTGGGTGGTGAGGAAGAGAGGCTGCAGGGGTCGTGGATGGTGAGAGAAGAGTGTCTGCAGGTGCTATAGGTGGTGAAGGAAGGGCACTGCAGGAGCAGTGGGTGGTGAGGAAAGGGTGTGCAGGCACGAAAGTTGATGAGAGTAGGGTGGATGCAAAAAAGGTGGGCTGCAGGTGCGGTGGATGGTGAGAGAAGAGGGGTTGCAGGCAGAGTGGATGGTAGGGAAAGGGGGTGCCGGGCAGTGGGTACTGAGGGAAAGAGGACTGCATGTGATGTGGATGATGAGTTAAGGTGGAGAGTGGTACAGAAAGGGGGGTGAAGGCAAGAAGAGTAGTGAAAGGCGCTGCAAGTAATGTGGGATGATGAAGGAAGGGGAGTTGCAGGCACTGTGTGGGGTGAGGACAGGTAAAGACACAGTGGATGGTGAGGGGAGAGGAGTGCAGACTCAGTAGGGCATGAGAAAGGGGGGAGCATGGGTAGTGGAAGGTGAGGGATTGGGCTGCAAACACAGTGGATAGTGAGGAAAGGGGGGCTGTAGGCATGGTGGGTAGTGAGGAAAAGGGGGGCTGTAGGCATGGTGGGTAGTGAGGAAAAGGGGGGCTGTAGGCATGGTGGGTAGTGAGGGAAGGGGGGGGGGTGCAAGCACGGTGCATTGTGAAGGAAGGGGAGCTCAGGGATGGTGGGTGTTAATGGAAGGAGGGCTCAGGTATAGTGGGTGGTAAAGGAGGGGAGGCACAGGGCTGCAGGGGCAGTGGATGGTGAGGGAAGGAAAGGGAGCTGTATAAGAGGTGGGTGGTGATGGAAAGGGGATGCAGGGCAGCCCACACAGATCACTATGTACCACCTGTCTTTATTAAGGCTTAAGGAAGGACGAGACTCTTACAGTGCTTTAAATTGCTTTTCTGAAAGTCCACATCTTGTGTATCCACTGAAGCAGGATTAGTGCAGTAATTATTGATGTTTTCATCAAGATACCAGCTCATATTTTCATTCATCACTGTGAACATTAAGACATATTCCTCATCCCTTTTCTTCTTTTTTTTCCCCAGGATCCCTGTTGTAAAATAAACCAGTACACTGTAATAACAAACTCCTTAAATGAATAACATAATTGCAATAAAATTTACAGTCATGGTATAATTTTTTACACACATCAAAGTGGTATTAAAGGCTGCAGGTTTTTACCCTAATGCATTCTGCATTCTGCATTCTCTGCATTCATTTTAAAAAACGCACCCCCCCCCCCCCGTTCCCCAACACTGCACACGAGACCAGCAACTCACTCCACTCTCTCTCCTCGTAGGCTTAGAGAGGAGGGGAGGGAATCAAAGGACAATAGGCGCACAAAGCGGTTTAGAAGCGAGCCTGCACGCATTCCCTAATGGCAAGCGGCAGGAGGGAGGAACAAGGAGCACCAGCGGGGTACCCAAACAGAGGAGGATCAGGGCTGCTCTGTGCAAAATCATTATAATCGTAATGTACTGCCTGGTCAATGAGTATTTTTTTTTTGTGGATAAGCCACCCCGCTTACTATAAAAGTGTAGGGTCACAACAGCCATATTACCAGTGTGCTTTATGCATGATAACCAAGTACAAGAATTTCCAGTCACTCAGAGACAAAAAGTAGCAGATATTATTTTTTAGGAGAATTGAACTTGTATGGTGAAGGGTACAATGGGTTGCCAATTTGATCAATGAAATTCTGGAAAAAGTACCGCTCCAAGCCCCCGAACACCTGTAGATTGCTCCCGCCCTGTTACACCAACAGGTGCTGGCTCTGTACTAACCCATGGAGAAAAGGAAACATCCTGGACTGCCGCACTCTGTTTAAGCGAGTTTTATTAAAAAATAGCAAAGGATAAAATCCCAAAAATTCAAAATAATGTTTGTATGTTTTTTGGATTATTTTGCATTTTTGGGATTTCATTCTTTGCTATTTTTGAATAAAACTTGCTTAAACAGAGTGCGGCAGTCCAGGATGTTTCCTTTTATCAATGAAATTCTGTAGGGACTTGAGCTATATACACTCCAGTATATATATTCTCTCTTCTACTTCCAGCACACACTTGCTTGCAGACTATCACTCTCAGGACCAGCTAGTGCAGGTTTTAGATCCAGCACAGACTAAGCTGGATCTTAGCAGAATGCCCTTTGCAGACAGGGACTGCGGGCCCTGATGGTGTAGCAAAATGGGCGTCTTTGTTGCTAGCTGTCCTATCTGTGGTTACTGCTCCCAATATCACCTCTTTAGGCACTGCCAGCCCTCCTGGCTGCAGCTGCCCCTTTCCACTTCCCATGCTACCACAGTCCTCCTGACTGGCTCTACACCCATCCCAGACTGCTCCATCTCTGTCCTCTCAGGCATGCCTCCTAGTCCTCTTGACTGTGTGTCAGCCCTATTGGCTGTTCCTGTTCCTCTCAGAGATTTGCCTGGCAGTGTTCTCCCATTGTCCTCTCCTTCCTCCCAGTGCCTCCTGGCCAGGATACCTTCGTGGGTTTTGAGAAGGTCCTGCCTGCACCCGAGCCCAGGCCACAACAGCCTAACATCACATTTCGAGCTTCCACTCTAACTCCCCAGCTGGGCTGATCCTGAGTTTTTGAGGGGGCCTGCCCCCTGCCAACCCAAGTTGGGGATTGGTCAGGGCCCTCATGATACTCCAGGCAGCTACACCTTATTTCCCCTCCCATTTTTCCAGTACATTCTAGAAATAGAAGGAAATCTCAGTGATCCTGCCTGTGACTCATTCAGCTCTCTCTGGATCTAGGAAAACAGCCAAGCCTGCATACGTTTACCTACACTTAAACTCACAAACTTATCTACACTTCTAGCACTAGAGGGTGCTATACTAACACTGGAACAGTTTTGTGTGGGCTGTAGGCACTTGCAGTTCTGGTAAAGTAGATGTAAACCCTACTGAATGTCCTGCTGTGTAGTGAGAATTGGGGGATTACTTTTTTCATCCTTTTGAACAGCTGAATGCTGCCTTTGTCCTGCAGCCTTTTTACAGCCTGGACCTGTCCTCATGCATTACAGTGATTACAGGCTGCAAATGATTTTTTTTCTTATAGACTTTTTGGTTTAAAAGTCAAATATGCCTATGTAGCCCCCTGTTCCTAAAGAAATGGGGCCATAATGTAAATTTAGTTTTTGGCTGAGCTGTAAACAGCTCAGATTGATTGTATATAGTTTATTTGGTTTCTGTCTTGAACTTGGCTAGTTGTGGATTTCTCACTGTTGCCAGTAGGTGTCAGGCCCCGTACACACGACAGAGGAACTCGACGTGCTTGGCACGTCGAGTTCCTCGTCGAGTTTTGGGATGAAGCCGCCGAGGAGCTCGGCGGGCCGGCTTCTCCCATAGAAGAACGAGGACAACGAGAAAATAGAGAACATGTTCTCTATTTTCTCGTCGAGTTCCTCGGCGGCTCAATCGAGCCAAAACTGTACAGACGACAGAGATTCTCGGCAGAATCCGGGTTTTGACCGAGTTTCTCGGCGAATTCTGCCGAGAATCTCTGTCGTGTGTACGAGGCCTCACTGATACCACAGGCCAGCATGAGAATTACAGCGAAGCTGAGCTGTAATGAATATTATTTTTCCAGAAACAGCCCAGTAGGAGGTTCCTGGTCGCTGTGCATTATGGGAGAGGATATTTATGGGACCGATGCCATGTGCTCCAGTCAGTCCATACCTCATGGCCTTCCAGGCCTGAGGCCACATTACTGCAAGCTCTCCAAGTAGGCCCAGAAGCCTGTCGGGGCCTACTAATCCTAAGGTGGTCCTAGGCTGTCTTGCCTGTGTGGAAGAAGCTGAGCCAAGCTGAGGAGATCCAGGGGAGGACCCTTGCTGGAGAGAACCAGGATGAAGGTTGGTCTCTCAGGAGGGCCTTGTGACTCATTTGGAGGACGCACCTAAGCTAAACTACCCTCACAGTACTGCCGGATGGCTTAAAGGTTCTGGTACTGCAAAGTTGTTCTACAAATCTAATCAAGGTAACTAGCTCCTGGCTGCTAAGTCTGTGAGAGGGACTTATCACTTAGTGCTACTGGCTGCTAAGTCTGTGAGAGAGGCTTGTACAGGAGTTCTACTGGCTGTTAAGTCCATTGAGAGAGGTTTATCCAGAAACCATTCCAGTTGCTAGGTCTGTGTAAGAGACCTATTCACGCTGCCAATATTTTTACCCAGTTTACGCTATCGTCTCTGGCAATGTTTGCTTGAGATGCGCAGAGACATCCTTGCAAGGAAAAACAAACAAACATGTAAATAAAGTTATGATGGCTGTGAATATGTAATTGTAGGGTCACCCAGGATACAACCTGGAGGAAGGGGACTTTTTTTTCACCAGATCTTCATCATGTAGGATTCAGAAATATTATTATATGAAAAGGCAATAGTTAACTCTTTGTTGTTATATTAAATATTATGGATTTAAGTTTTTTTTTTCTTTCATAATATTTTTTATTGTATCTTTCAAAGGAAACGAAAAAAAAATTAAGTTTCTCAGTCATACACCATTATCACATATATGCCTGGGTAGGCAACAGACTATCAACATACTTAACGACAATGTTATAGGACACTTGTCCGATTAGACTATATTCGATTGCTTAATCAAGTAACTACAAACCCTGTTTACCCCAACGGAATCATACTGTAAACAAGGGATAATGACTCAATATAATATATTATAGAACAAGAACAAACATACAAGGGTAACGAGGGAAGGAAGGGAAGGGGAGGTGAGACGGAAGTTATCTTTTAAATCCGACCAAATTTAAGAGCGTAGTGGTACAGGAGCACATCAATAGTTCTTAGAATTGGATTTAAGATTTTAAATGAATGACTCACCCGGTTTACAGATAATCATGGTTCCCACAAGTCCAGAGTAAGTGTCTCGTACAGAATCATAGTGTGAATGATATATCCTGGTAATGCAATCATCATCCCATTCAGTTGGGCCTTGATCTTCCACAACTTGCCACGTGTAATTTCGTAACTTACCAGGCGGGACATGATCATCAATTTTATCATTTCCTGAGGTATTGTCTGGATAAAATGCTCCTGCAGATGCATATGCAGTATTAAAATGAAATCCAACTTCATCTTTATAACCAAGTATCCTCACAGCCATGTTCTTTAATACCATAATGTTGGTTTGGTATAAGGCTTCATGTACACTTGAACTACTTTGACCCCGGCCGCGGGAAAATGCAAAACACAGCAAACTCACGCCACAATTTTGAACGTTTTCCGGCAGACGGTCAAAACTTTCCTATCCTGAATGTGATTCTTCTGTGTTCAGGAGAGGGAGGTTTGGGGAGGTTGAACCTCTTCTAACCTCAGCAGCTCCTAAGCTCTGCCAAAAGCCTATGTTTACATGAACATATGGGCTTTTACAGAGTTGAGTTTAGGAGATTTGGCCGAAAAAAACGCCTAAAGCTCCTAAACTCAAATTTAGGAGCGACTAGTGTACAGTAGATTGTACCTAAGAGGTTAAAATTCACTGAGTTTGGAATATTAAGAAATTAAGATTTAAAAGCTGTTCTCTTTTCCTTTATAAATCATTTAATGTCCTGTTTAGTATTTTTCCTCTTCAAATTAACTTTGTTTGAAACTGGATAAAAGTGTTCATAAACCTTCTAGAAATGGCAAACATTGATGCACTATGTGGTTACCCATAATTGGATGGCACTGTTACAAATAAAAATGTCTGTCTTAAAATAAAAAATAAATAAAAACGCTGACAGGCAGGGTTTTTATAACAGAAGAAACTCTACAGGTCTCTTCTGTCATAAATGCTTCCCTCTGCCTGTCAGTGGTAATGTACACTAAGCTGCACAAGCGCAGCTCAGAGTACATTTATGGCGCTCACTCTATATCATGATGAAGTGACTCCCATATGCATGCGTGGGGTTAACGTCATGACAGCACCGGCTGTAGCCAAATATATTGGATAACTGTTTGCACCATCGACAATCTGTGTGGATAAATGGTCAGGCTGCCCAGGGACTACGGGACACGGGAGCTGATACACCCTGATACAGTCCCGGATGATAACCCTGGCAGAGCAGACGGGACAGTCTGTCGCTGTGCGGGAGGAAGGGGGAAATGTTATGCGTTTTTTTGGGGAACGATTTGGGATGTTTAAATTCAGCCTTCTTTCTGGATGTATCCCCAGAAGCCTGCCCTGTTACCACCCGCCAGCTGGCCCAGATGGAGGTGCGCTCCCTCAAGGATGGGACCCAGGTAAGACCTGTCACCCCAGACCTAGACTGTACTACCCCAGCTATTCCTACCCCGACTTGGGCTTCTCCCCAAGACTTTGCACAAGCAACTCTCAGTGACCCTTTCCTAGCTAGCTATAGGGAAAGAGCAGGATTGAACCCCGGGAGGTTGGAGGGGGAGCGGGTAGAGTAGGTTCAGGGATTACTCTATTGAGTAACTGAGGGAAAGATAGCCCCCCATCAGCCAAAGTGGCAGCTGACTGTGCCACAGAAATATCGGCATGACCTGCTGCGCATCGGGCATGACATACCCTTAGCTGGACACCTGGGGATGATCCTCCACTGTCTGACTCAGTTGTTTTTTTGACCAGGGATTACAGGGGATGTCTGACAGTATTGCCGGACCTGTGACACATGCCAGCTGGTGGGTAAGCATGGAGGCCCACTGAGAGCTCCCCTACTCGCATATAAGTGGCCTTTGCAGCAAAGAGCACATGGAAGGGCAACGCGTTCAAAACATGTATTTTGAAATGTGTGTAAACTAAAACCCCTGTTTTTAATGCATACTGTTAGAAAGGATAATCTGGATGGCTGCAGGCTGGTCAGTAAGTTGAGCTGGGAGTTTCTTTGGTTTCTTTTACATGTAGGTGAGGGCAGTGACCATCTGTTTGTACTGTTCAAATATTGGTGAGGGGATACACTGGACATCTTTGCTGCCATGGTGCTATATGCTGGGTATTCAGTGTGCCCAGGGCCGATGCTAGGTAGGGTGCACAGGGTGCATTGCACCCAGGAGCCTGCAGAGGTGGGGGTGCCGAAGTTCCAGAGTTCTCCCCTCTCTCCTTGTTTGTGCCCATCCAGAAATAATGTTCTGAGCATAGGTGTGTGTCCAACCAGAACTGATGTGTAAGCATAGGCAGCCCGTCCAGCCTGGCAGTGCCCGGAGGAGGGACCGCTCCTCTTCCCAACACGAGAGTTCTAGTTTTCAGTGGCTGCTGAGTGCTGATGTGCAGGAATGAATTCCTCACACTGGGAGTCATGGATCCTGCAACTCCAGTTGGAATGCCTCCCCCTCCCATCCCTATCTCGGGCTGCACAGAGCGAAAACCAAGGTGAATCACAGTGTTCAGTGTGCTGTGTGCTGAGGCATGGCATCCCCAGCATTCCTTTACACGTGCTCTGGGCTGCCCCTGCTCTAGATGTTTTATGGCATGATATATTGCATAGGATACACAGCCCCTGCCCATTCCTGCGCCTAGTCCATCTACAGATGTGATGTATGAGATGTACCAAGAGCCCTTTCCCACTGACAGTGCTGGGGCATTAGCGGTAAAGCGCTGCTAGTTTTAGCTGCACTTTACTGTCATTTTAGAGATACATTTAACTCCCACATTGTTTTTTTAGTTGTGACAATTTTCCCCAAGGAAATATTCTGTGATGCGTACCATATTTGCCGGTGTATAAGGCGACCGGCCGTACAAGACCCCCTAATTTTACAGTTTAAGATTTTTTTGCCTGTACTCACCGTATAAGACGACCCCCTTTTCGAGGCTTCCAGCACTTCATATTTTTTCCTTCTGGAGCCATATCCTTCTTCATTCTTGCTGAAGCTGGAGTCATATCCTTCTTCATTCTTGCTGGAGCTGGAGCCATATTCTTCTTCATTCTTGCTGAAGCTGGAGTCATATCTTTTTTCATTCTTGCTGGAGCCATATTCTTCTTCATTCTTGCTGCAGCTGGAGCCATATTCTTCTTCATTCTTGCTGGAGCTGGAGCCATATTCTTCTTCATTCTTTCTGGAGCTGGAGCCATATTCTTCTTCATTTTTGCTGGAGCTGGAGCCAATCACGACGAGCGATGTATTCTATTAATGAATACAAAGCCTGCTTTTACAGGCAGAGGATATAACATCATCAGCCTGCGCCGCTCTGACTCTCAAAGCCAATACGAGCAGGCTATTGTATGTAGCCTGCTCGGATTGGCAGAGGTTGTTACAAGCCAAAGCTACATACAATATTGCGCACATCCAGCAGGCATCCGAGCAGCTGACCCGGTGTATAAGACGACCCCTGCTTTTTGGAATTTTTTTTTAAGTGTAAAAGGTAGTCTTATACGCCAGCAAATACAGTATACATTGCTGCCAGGTGATGGCGTTTCAGTAAAGATTCCAGTGGGAGAATGATGTTCTAGCAAATCTGTTTTTCTGCTTACTAGGACCAGGAAAAGACTTGGGCTTTTGGGTTTTTGGCTAGCACACCACTCCTGGTTTTCCTGGCAATAAACCAATCTGGGAATACACAGCTTACACTATTTAATTGTGCACTAAACCACTTTCATGGTGAACAGCCTCAAGAACAGCAATAAATATTAAGTGCAAAGGCTATGAAACACCACCTGAAATGACTATAGACTGAAACATGTCAGTGGGTGCTGTTTTATGGACATTGCCTTTTGAAATAAAGTAACATTTGGAAGGGACACTACAAGAACCACTGGTTTAGCGCACCGTTTAATCGAATGTTAAGAACTGTGTATTGGCACTGTAAAATGTTTGGGTGTGGTGCTGCTACTCGTTGAAGGCATTCCTCTCTTTGCTCTTTGGAACTGCAAATGTTCTGTGATCTTTGAAGGAAACTCAAAAGAATTCAGCAGTCTTATTTACTTTTACTCAGAGATTTAGGCTAGGTTCACACTAGAGAACGCAGCCGCTCACAGCGTCTCCATTCACCATTTTAGGTCCGATTTTAGCCTGAATTTTGGGTTGAATTCAGACCTGAAATGGATCAAAGGATGAACAGGACTCCTGTGCAATTCACACCGGAGATGTGTGAACCCGCTCCATAGAGAGGCGGTCACAATCTCCTGCAATAGTGTGAACCCAGCCTTAATCCATAATTCCTTTAGATCCTCTAAATTTAACAGGCAAGAGGCCATTGGGGTTCACACACTAGAGTAAAATAAAAATAGCAGTGTGTGACAGTCCTACAATTATATGTTCATTTGCATATTTTTAAATGGTCTGAGTGTAAATACATGGATTGGTACAATTGTTCTAGCTTATCTAAATATTTGCAATATAGCTTTTTTTACCTT
Source organism: Rana temporaria (assembly GCF_905171775.1). Taxonomy (NCBI): domain Eukaryota; kingdom Metazoa; phylum Chordata; class Amphibia; order Anura; family Ranidae; genus Rana; species Rana temporaria. The sequence continues at coordinate 134,261,813 of NC_053492.1, read as the reverse complement.
CATTTCCTTTTGTGTATCGCATTCCATGTGAATGTATGCCATATGGTCTGGAAGCATTGTTGAAAAGATGAATAGTAATAATATCACCAATTTCTGCTTTTACGATGGGACCCACAAATCCCAGCCAGTCTGGCTTTTTTTTTTCTTCGGTGTATGAGCCATCTGTGTATTCATTATAGGTGGCCTTTTTATAGGTGCTGCCTATTCTGTTGGTGTCCTGTTTTAAATAGATGCTGGCATCCCTAGAAAGAACAGTACATTGCATTACAATGGGCTTACCTGTACATTGAAGCTTTCATATTGAAGTTAAACTCACATACTGTAATTAGCGCTCTAGCTGATGCAAAAGCTGTACAAAGTGTGGTAATCCATGGCAGTTTATCATGGTTTATTTTATTAATCATTTGCCTACAGAAATGATTGGTTGTAGCAGGGGCGGACTGACAACTCATTGCGGCCCCCGGGCAATAGGAGATTATGGAGCCGCCAGGCAATAGGAGATTATGGGGCCCCCAGGCAATAGGAGATTATGGGGCCACACAGTATACACACACACACACACACACATACATACAGTATACACACAGTATACATACACACAGAATACACATACAGACAAACAGTACACACACACAGTATACACATATGTAGGGCCTAGGTACTTTATGGTACCGTCGCTAGTTAAATTTAGAGGAAGATCAGAGTGTAGGTAAACTCTGATCCAAATTGTTATGTGTAAAACAGGGTCTCTGTCTCAGCTTGGCTGTGCTGTGGGCTTATTCTGTTGCACTGGGGTGTTCTTCCAACCCCAGTGCTGCAGGTGGCAGCAGTGGAGCCAAGGTTTGGGCGCTCTTTCCCAGCAGCCAATCAGGAGGGTTTGGCCTCGCTGTGCATGCTTGGGAGGGGTATTTATGGGGCAGACGCTATTGGTTCTGGCTCTCCTTCGTCCAGTGTGGCACCCACCTTTAGGGTAGCCACATCACGGCGCCCCGGCGTTATGGCCTACCTGGCCGGGGCGTGCGTGCCATGCGGTGTTCCTGGTTCCGGGACCATGTTGGCCCGGAGAATCTGAACAGCGACGGGGACCCAGTGAGCGACTGGGTTCCCACCTTTGAGGATCCCAAATTGTATTGCTGTTCGTGGGGAGTCCGTCTGAGGAGCGCCATTGAGAGGCTGGTGGTCCAAAATGGCCTCGACAAACCACCAGGGACCAAGATAGCCGGACACCGAAGGATTGATCACCTGTCAGTCGGTACCTGGGCGACAAGTTGAAGGAGATCAAGGCGTAATTCATCTAAGGAGGATTGCCTCCGTAACTACAAATCAGAGAGGGCCTGTGGCAGAGGTGTCTCTCTGAAGTTCACCAAGGAGGGTCTGTGGCAGAGACTTTTCCTCAAGCTCAAGTTCACCAAGGAGGGTCTGTTGCAGGGACTTTATCCTATAAATGTTCAAATGATACTTCGGCTGCCAGGTCTGTGAGAGAGGCCTGTCCGGGTACGCTAAAACCACTCACATAAGAGTGGCGCAGGAAAAAGTATTACGATTGGGAGCAGGACTGTTTCCCTATTATCACGCCTGAATCTGCAGTTCTCCTTTCTTCTTCAACTTTACTTTCCTCACCACAAGTTTATTGTTTTTACCCGGCTGGGTAATAAAGAGCACAGCAAAGAGCACCTATTGTGGACATTCCTTTACTTCTACCAAATTCAATATGCATCATCCACCCCTAGGAATTCGGGGGAGCCATGAGGTAAATGTGCCACCCAAAACAACCAGCAGCTCCTCCGGGGGTAATGCTACACATAAATATACACACAGTACACATACATATTATTTCAGGGACAGATGTAAAAAAACACAGATTTTTATACATTATCCCTGGTTTTACTGAGGCTGGCAACCCTGATGGGGCCCCCTAGTGGAATGGTCAGTCCGCCCCTGGGTTGTAGTAGTTATCACAATTTGTACTCTTGACGACTTGTTCACACCATGTGTAATGACTTTATGCAAGAGCACATAGAAAATGATGGTTCTCTGTCTTGTTCAAACACAGTGTTGTGTACATGTGTGTTGCATTAAAATGCAACCTGTCTACATTTTAATGTAATGTACTTGAATGCATGTAAATGCATTGCAATGCAACTAATAGTAAAAATACAAAAAATATAAAAAAAAAAAAAATGTTAGTATTTTTAACCTTCCCCAGGGACCTGTCACTTCACAACAGATGATATGAAAACGTATGCCACGCACATAAAAACGCAATGTAACGCAACACAATATGCATGAAAATACATGTTTTTTTTTATGCGTTGTAGCACGTTTTTATGTGCAGTATAGTGTGAAAGGAATAGACTCATTCACACACTATCTGCAACGACCATTTCCATACTGGTCAATACAGATCATGGCTAGGGTATATAGCAAATCATGAGAATTAAATGCTCACTTAGCCTAGGGGTAGCTGATAAAGGCATACTTACCTTACTCCTTGCTCCCTCCAGTGCTTCAACCAGTACCCCCCCGCAGCTGTTCTGTAACCCACAAGAAGCTAAGGTCGCACTCCAGCATTCTCCTTTTATTCTGCGTGATAATGCTTACGCTCTACCCACCAATCAGAGCTTTGGGGGATGAAGAATGACTAACTGGACCAAGGAATCAGGTAGGAGAAAAACCCTCTTGTAAAACCCCCTAGCCATAATGAGCTATTAACCCTTGCAGAGCGGGGGGGGGGGGGGCTTGGCACCTGCCAGCTGGATGTTTTAAAATGTTTTTGGAATTGGGCTTTAAGCCTTGTTAATGGGTGGGGAGCAGCACCACGCACATTGCTCCCTAAGGGCACCAAAACTAATTACAAGACTTTAAAGTGGCCCTATTCTTCATGCACCGTACATGTGAGCTGTCTTGCTTCAACACAGGCGTTTACTCTTACCTGGCTGAAGACCAATCAACTCTGCACACAACAAGCACTGGTGCTCACAGTTCAATAACACTTCTCTAGTTGAGCACACATCTAGGGGGACATCATTTTTTGAGGCCAAAAGCCTGCAACATTATCACCCATTTTAGATACTGGCAGAAGGTGCATGCTCGCCTGCACTACAACCGATGTTCCAGTCCAACTCTCGTCACCCAGCCAATGGGCTTCAAGCATTGTGAGAAAATAATATTGAATATACACTTTTCTCCACAGGTATTATATCACATCTTGACTATGTTTCACTCCCTTCCCACAACTGGCGGTTTTTGCTTTTGCATATTTGTTACACACACCTCAACCATGAAGGTTGCACAGAAAATCCTCTGAACAAACACGTACTAGCTATGACTAAGCACTCAATCTACAGTGCGAAATGTTAGCTTTTTTTCCAATTTTTTTGCTGTGGCATGTTTACTTTGTGATCGATTTTGATTAAAAGAACATTTTTGGAGTGCGGTTGTCCAAGTTTCCTTCGTATTTTTGCATCACTATTGCATTGCCGGCACCCATGGTTTGGTTCCAGTGAGGAGGTTCTTTGAAGACTACTGAGCGGTTATTTTCTCTCTCTACCTCAACCATAAAGGTTGCACAGAAAATCCTCTGAACAAACACATAACCTCACTGCTTATCTTGAACACATTTCTTCCAGCATGAGATTTATCTTTCAACTCAGAAAATAAGATATGACTTCACTCAGTTTACTGCTATACACCACTTGTATATACTGCATTCATATATAGCAGTGTTGCCAACCGTCCGTATTTTTACGGACAGTTCGTAAAAACAGGCACCCTTTTCCCCCGTTCGTAAATGTCTGTGGTTGCGGAAATGTGCCAGTAAAAATAGCCGAGATCGGTTCGGCTTGGAACTGCGCATGGAGATTGGAGGCAGGGGGTGATGGTGGCTGCGGTGGCACCGCAAAGGGCGATGGAGGCAGGGGGAGATTGGAGGCAGGGGGTGTTAGTGGCAGGGGGTGATTGGAGGCAGGGGGTGTTGGTGGCACCGCAGAGGGGGATGGTGGCATCGCAGAGGGTGGGGATGGAGACAGGGGTTGTTAGTGGCACCCCAGAGGGTGGTGGAGGCGCAGGGAGATTGGAGGCAGAGGGAGATTGGAGGCACCGCAGAGGGGGGTGAAGGCTTGGGGTGTTGGTGGCAGAGGGGGATGGAGGCAGGGGGTGATGTAACTAAATAATTTGCCCTTATTATATTGAAAATAATAAAAATATGTTTTTTTTACCTTAATATCTACCTTAAATCTCATTGCTATTTTCTAGGGCTGGGGAAATTAAAGATTAATTCCTTGATTAATCTTTAATTTTTTTGATCGATCAAAATTCTTGATGTCACCGGACAGCCTGGACAGTGAGACTTACCCTGCTGGATGTGAGCAAACTGCACCTATTGGATTGAGGTACCTTTGCATCTGTGAAGCAGGAGGATGCATCAGGCTCCATCAGGGGAAGGGGCAAAAAAAACATTGTTTTCCTGTCCTAAGCAGTTTTGTGCAGACAATTCTTTGTGTATCGGCAACATATGTTCCGTGCGAAAGACTGTTTAGTTCTTCAGGGTATATTGTCAATAAAATGCGATCGTGTCTGGCTAAAGTTATGCCTACTTGCCTACTATAAAGTGACTGACAGTCAATATACTAGATAGGTTTTATAATTAAAGTTAAACTAACTTTCTACATTTTTATTTAAGTTTAATTAGTAAAAATGACTTACGTCAGTGCTACAGTTTAAATTTAAAACATATTTGTGTGAACTGTGAAGTTAAGTCATGGATTGTGGAAACTAACTAGTGTCGGATGATTGTATATAGTGTATACCACATTTACCACTGACTAATGCAGAGTTGCAAGGAGATCAGCTAAAAGTAGCTGGATCTGTATGTGCGTTATAATTAATCGAAATTAGTCGATTAATCGATTAAAAATAAAAAAACGATTAATCGAATACAACATTTTTAATCAGTAACAGCCCTACTATTTTCCTAGCGTACTAGGCAGCAGTCATCTTGGAGGTGTGTTTGGGGTCGTTATCATGTTGGAATACTGCCCTGCTGCCCAGTCTCCGAAGGGGGGGGATCATGCTCTGCTTCAGTATGTCACAATACAAGTTGGCATTCATGGTTCCCTCAATAAACTGTAGCTTCCCAGTGCCGGACGCACTCATGCAGCCCCAGACCATGACTCTTCCACCACCATGCTTGACTGTAGGCAAGACACACTTGTCTTTGTACTCCTCACCTGGTTGCCACCACACATACTTGACACTATCTGAACTAAATAAGTTTATCTTGGTCTCATCAGACCACAAGACATGGTTCCAGTAATCTATATCCTTAGTCTGCTTGTCTTCAGCAAACTGCAGGCTTTCTTGGGCATCATCTTTAGAATCTTCTGGGATGACAGCCATGCCAACCAATTTGATGCAGTGTGCGGCGTATGGTCTGAGCACTGACAGGCCGACCCCCCACCCCTTCAACCTCTGCAGAAATGCTGACAGCACTCATACGTCTACGCTGAGCACATGCACTCAACTTTTTTGGTCGACCATGGCCTGTTCTGAGTGGAACCTGCCCTGTTAAACTGCTGTATGGTCTTGGCCACCGTGCTGCAGCTCAGTTTCAGGGTCTTGGCAATCTTCTTATAGCCTAGGCCATCTTTATGTAGCACAACAATTATTTTTTTCAAACAAAAGAAAAAGCCGCGCGGCTTTTTCTTTTGTTTATTTTCTATTGTGTTTTCGCACGCCAGCTGCTGCCGGGGTCTGGAGGGCGGGGGGGATATTAGCGCGTTTTTTTTGTTGTTTGTAATTATTTTTTTCAGATCCTCAGAGAGTTCTTTGCCATGAGGTGCCATGTTGAATTTCCAGTGACCAGTATGAGAGAGTGAGAGCGATAACACCAAATTTAACACAACTGCTCCCCATTCATACCTAAGACCTTGTAACACTAACGAGTCACGTGACACCGGAGAGGGAAAATGTCTAATTGGGTCCAATTTGGACATTTTCACTTAGGGGTGTACTCACTTTTGCTGCCAGCCATTTAGACATTAATGGCTGTGTGTTGAGTTATTTTGAGGGGACCACAAATTTACACTATTATACAAGCTGTACACCCACTACTTTATATTGTAGCAAAGTGTAATTTCTTCAGTGTTGTCACATGAAAAGATATAATAAAATATTTACAAAAATGTGAGGGGTGTACTCACTTTTGTGAGATGCTGTATATATCATGTGTTAATGCAAACAATGGAAAAAGCAAATCTAGGTCATACCACATTTCAGGTTATGATGACCGAGTAAATGTATTTATCATTGTTCTTGGTTATAAACCGACTAAGAACTAATGACAACATAACGCCAGGTGGTCACTGGCATGGGAACAGTGACTAAATCCCAAGTGGTTGTAAACCCGATCTAAAAAAATTTAAAATAAAAAAAAAACCCTGCAAGAGAAAGGCATAATGAGCTAGTATGCATAGCATACTAGCTCACTATGAATTACTTACCTTAGATCGAAGGCACTGCACCGGTAACGGCACACGGACTAAAGCAAAGGCACATACGTGCCATTGCTTCAGTTTGCCCCCAGTGCGCATATGCCGATGATATCCGGACATGCAGGGGACAGGAGATATCTCCTAAAATGTGCAGGTTTAGGAGATATCCTGTGTAGCTACAGGTAAGCCTTAATATTGGCCCAGCATCGCCGCATAGTGAAGTCGATTCAAGTCACTGTCAGGGGCAGGCGAACTGAGCCAAGCAGACTCGGAGCTCCTCCTCCAGGCTCTGACCTTGCCTGCCAGCTGTTCTTCAGTACGTGGCTGGTTGCGTGTGACATCACACATCACTGTGTGTGCAGTGAGCTGTAAAAAAAAGCCCTTTTTGTACCCTGCTATTAGAGCTGCACGATTCTGGGAAAAATGAGAATCGTGATTCTTTTGCATATAGTGAAGATCACGAATCTCTCACGATTCTCAATTTTTTTTTATTTAAAGTGGTAGTAAACCCTGTTCTTGTTTTTTTTTTTAACCTACCTGAAAGGCAAAAGCCATAACGAGCTAGTATGCACCGCATACTAGCTCATTATGAAATACTTACCTTGGAACGAGTCGTAGGGAACTTACCTGGTCCACGCCGAGGGAGATGTCATCTTGCCTCGGCGTGTCTTCCGGGTATCGCCGCTCCAGCGCTGTGAGTGGCTGGAGCGTTGATGTCATCACGCGCGGGAGACTTCTTGCCGGCCTTTAGCCGAGGATCCCCGCTGCGCATGCGCCGCTGCAGTCAGCGGCGCATTGCAAGGGGAATATCTCCTAAACCGTTCAGGTTTAGGAGATATTCTTTATACCTACAGGTAAGCCTTATTATAGGCTTACCTGTAGGTAAAAGTGGTAGTACAGAGTAGGGTCAGCATGTGGACAAAACCAGGAGATCAGGAGTGAAGAAGCTCCATTTTCTGGAACTGAGTGAGTACTTGATCCAGCTATTCATTGTAGAGAATTCACTGTGGATTGATTCACACTACTCAGTACTGGGTGCAGGGCCACTGATAGGGGGGGGGACCACCAGCCCTCCTGTAGGGGGCCCGGGCAAACAGGGGGGCCCGGACAGCAGAGGGAATCATTTTCGGTCGGATGGAGGGAGCAATTACAGAATTACCTTCCTGATTCTGATCCCCCCCTCTGTGTGTTCCCCCTGTCACTGTGCTGCCACACCCCCCCCCCCCCGGCACTGCTGCCTTACCTGCTGTTAGCACCCCTACCATTGTTAAATGGTTTCTTACTGTCACTTTGCTGGACAGTTTAGTATGTTAAAGGAATCATATATCACAAGGTGAAAAAAAATAGAAAAAAAATCCTAAAATCGTGTAGCGCTCACCCCCGAAGGAGCCGCTGGTTATAGATTGGGATGGCATGTTACCTGTGTGAGCGTCTAGGGGTAGATAGATGAGAGAAGCAATGATGGAATGTCCAAACAGCAGGTGTTATTCTTGTGCTTTTATTCTTGCCCAACACGGCAAACAGTAAACTTGAGGTATATAGATGAAAGATGGGTGAGGAGGAGAATTGCAGATTCAGAGCCCATTCACACCTTGGCGTTTTGTCGCCTGTAGTGCGACGCACAGAAACGCCAGAGGGACCAAAATACATGTAAGGCTATGGGCATGGTTCACATCTGAACGCCGATGCGCCTGACGCGCATCGCATGTAGTCAATAAAAGTTCCGGACCCTTTTTTGTCGCGCATATCGCGCGATATGCGCGTATTTGAGTGTTTCCATTTCCCATAGAAAGTAATGGAAACGCTCGATTCAAGCGACTTGCGCGACAACGGGCGTTTGCTACGGGCGTTTCGTCAATAGAACTTGTCGCCCATGCAGAAGATTAAAAAAATCTACCAACATAGCAACAAGTGATGAAAAGATGATAGTTTTTCCTATTGGCTAAAAAAAAAACGTCAAAGTACAAAAACGTCGGACAACGCTGTATGCAAACGCGCATATTAGCATGAATACGCGCGACAAACCGCCGGAAAAAAACTCCGGAAAACGCCGCTATTGCCTACGCCTAGGTGTGAATGCAGCCTTAGGCCTAACAGCAACGGAAACAATTCTGCTTCCAACGATACTTTAATTTTGTCTCCACTCCAGCTGGAGTGGGTATAGTTTACCTGGACAGGCCTCTCACACCGACCTGGCAGCCATGGTATCACTCGGAACCTTGAAAGAAACAAGCCTCTGCCACAGACTTGGTAGAAATGAGAATCAGAGTGGAACCTCTGCCACAGGCCCCCTTCTCTGGAATGTAGATAGTGAAGTAAATCTTGCTCAGTAATATTAATGCCCAAATCAACCTCAGGTAGTTTTCTTGTTTTGGGTCACCGACTGACAGGTTGCTGACATCCAACCTCCCAGTGTCCGGTCACCCCGATGAATTGTCGAGGCCCTGTTGGATTGCCTGCCTCTCTTGGCTCTCCTCAGGCTGACTCCTCACCGAACAGCTATCTCGCTTGGGATCTCCTCAGAACTTGGGGACCCAGTAAATCACTGGGGGCCAGCCATAGCTTCAGTTGCTCCGGGCCAACATGGTCCCGGAACCAAAAACACTGCGTAGCACGTGCGCCCTGGCCTGGTAGGCCATATCGCCAGGGAGCCGCGATGTGTGGTCACCCTGAAGGTGGGCGCCACACCCGGAACAAGAACCCCGCCTAATGGCGTCTGCTCCAGAAGTACCCTCCCCCAGCATGCTCCGCGAGGGAAAACCCCTCCCGATTGGCTGCTGGCAAGAGGCACTCCAGCCTGAACTCCACTGCCGCCACCTGCCGCCCCGGGGTGGAAAAGCACAGCCCAGCTAGAATAGAGGCCCAATTTGCACAAATCACTTGGATGAGAGCTAACTAACTCTAATTTAGAATAGCACCTGTACTGAAAGTACACAGGCGCTACAATAACAACAATGCAGCTGCAGTTTAATAAATTTCTGTTTTTGGCTTTAATACCGCTTTAAAATGATTTCATATGTAACCCCCTCTCTCCTTACATCATAGTCTCCCTTCACATAACAGTCCCCTTTTAAATCACAGCCCCTTTTACATCACAGCCTTCCCCTTTTACAATCACTCACATAACAGGTCCCCTGCACATCACAAAACCCCCTTTACATCACAGTCCCCTTCACCTAACAGTCCCCCTTTACATCACAGCACCCTTTCACATAACAATACCCCCCATCACATCACATCATCCATATCTTTTCATCACAGTTCACCCTTTACTTCAATGCCTTGAAAAAATATTCGTTACAACAATAAAACTTACCAGTAAATGTATTTTATTGGGATTTTATGTGCTAGAGCTAGACCAACACAAAGTAGCACATAAGTGTGAAGTGAAAGGAAAATTATAAATGGTTTTCAAAATTGTTTACAAATACATATCTGAAAAGTGTGGTGTGCATTTGTATTCAGCCTCCTTTACTCTGATACCCCTAACTAAAATCTAGTGGAACCAATTGCCTTCAGAAGTCACCTAATTAGTAAATAGAGTCCACCTGTGTGTAAGTTAATCGCAGTATAATACAGCTATTCTGTGAAGCCCTCAGATGTTTGTTAGAGAACCATAGTAAACAAACAGCATCATGAAGGTAAAGTAACACAACAGACGGGTCAGGGTTAAAAAGTTGTGGAAAAGTTTAAAGCAGGGTTAGATTTAAAAAAACATATCCCAAGCTTTGAACATCTCACAGAGCACTGTTCAATCCATCACTTGAAAATGGAAAGAGTGCAGGACAACTGCAAACCTACCAAGACATGGCCGTCCACCTAAACTGACAGGCCGGGCAAGGAGAGCATTAATCAGAGAAGCAGCCAAGAAACCCATGGTAACCCTGGAGGAGCTGCAGAGATCCACAGCTCAGGTGGAGAATCTGTCCACAGGACAACTATTTGTCATGCACTCCACAAAACTGGCCTTTGTGGAAGAGTGGCAAGAAGAAAGCAATTGTTGAAAGAAACAAAACCATAAAAAGTCCAGTTTGTAGTTTATGAGAAGCCATGTGGAGGACACAGCAAATATGTGGAAGAAGGTGCTTTGGTCAGATAAGACCAAAATTGAACTTTTTGGCCTAAAAGCAAAACGCTATGTGTGGCAGAAAATTAACACTGCATATAATCCTGAACACGCCACCCCACCGTGAAACATAGAGGTGGCAGCGTCATGCTGTGGGGGTTGCTTTTCTTTAGCAGGGACAGGGAAGCTGGTCAGCGTTGATAGGAAGATGGATGGAGCCAAATACAGGGCAACCATAAAGAAAACCTGTTAGAGTCGACAAAAGACTTGAGACTGGGACGGAGGTTCACCTTCCAGCAGGACAACGACCCTAAACATACAGCCAGAGATACATTTGGATGGTTTAGATCAAAGCATATCCATGTGTTAGAATGGCCCAGTCAAAGTTCAGACCTAAATCCAATTGAGAATCTGTGGCAAGATTTGAAAATTGCTGTTCACAGACTCTCCCCATCAAATCTAACAGAGCTTGAGCTATTTTGCAAAGAAGAATGTGCAAAAATGTCACTCTCTAGATGGCGGAGACATACCCAAAAAGACTTACAGCTGTTATTGCAGCAAAAGGTGGTTCTACAAAGTAAAGGGGGCTGAATACAAATGCACACCACATTTTTTACATATTTATTTGTAAAAAAATGTTGGAAACCATTTATAATTTTCCTTCCACTTCACAATTATGTGCCACTTTGTGTTGGTCTATCACATAAAATCCCAATAAAATACATTTACGTTTTTGGTTGTAAGATGACAAAATTTGGAAAATTTCAAAGGGTATGAATACTTTTTCAAGACACAAGTCCATCTAGTTCAACCAATAAAAGGGAAAAACAAACAATTATTTTTTTGCAATCCTATTTACACAATCCCATATGCACAGTTGATCCAGGGGAAGGCAGAAAAACACCAGCAAAGCGTGATCCAATTTGCTCCAGCAGGGGGAAAAAAATATTTCCTGATCCCTAAAGAGGCAATCAGATATTCCCTGGATCAACTTTGAATAAAACGAAATGTGGGTATGGCGCTGTTGCTCTAGGGGTATGAGAGTGCCCCTGTAATATGAGGTAGTGGTGTGTAAACCAATGAATTAATTGTGTGTGTGTTGCACCCTTTGTGGTGTGTTCCAAAGTAAAATAATATGAAATTATAAAATGCTGTTAAGGTATGTGAGTTAGACCCCCCAGTGTGCAAGCACGTACTATGGTGTCCTGCTAGTAAATGAGGGTTGAACCCCCCAGTACACAAAACTTTAAAAGTGCGTGCTGCCACATGCTATTGCTATATGTGGGTTAGACCCCCTGGTGCATGGGTCTGAAAAAAAGTGCTGCTAAATTTAACTTAATAGCGTGATAAGTGCTATTAATGTGGTGTTTCCTATTAATGATTTAATGGTGAAATTAAATTGATGATGCAATTTAGTAATTGAACCGATATACCATGATACACTTCAAACATGTGAAATAATATATAAAACTAAATACACATGTATAAATATTCGCAAAGCTAAGAAAATCATAAATGTAAGAAACAGTCCTTGTAACACTTGTGCACAAAAATAAACAAAGTGACTAGTGCTTTTCAGAGGTGACTTGTGCTCTTCAAAGGGAATAGCTTTTCCTGCCCTCTTCTTAGTGGTGATCTTAGTGCTGGTGATCTTAACCCGTGCTCCTATATCCAATGCACTCCCCAGATTTCCTTACCCCATACAAGGGTGCTGCGCCTCCACTGTATATGCCACCGTGCACTCTGCGATCTCAAGGTCTGCTTGACTCTCTACAGTCCTCCGTTTATAAACATACATAGGAGATAATGATGCCCATAGCATAATCCCGTTTTAAAAAATGTATTTAGCCATAAAACGGTGGAGATGTACTCACATGCAATGTAAAAGTTACAGACAGTTGCCCAAGGCGGAGTTACTGAAACGTATTTGCGTCACTTCCGGTCAGGGTCGTGGATGTTATATCATCTCGGCACCTGTTTTTAAAAAACTGTCCGTAACTTTTACATTGCATGTGAGTACATCTCCATTAGCACAGCAGACCCCCTTCCATTTAGGTGCAAACCATCTTTGACATATAGGTTGTACCCCAATATAAAGTCAGCCCGGTGTTCTAGAAAACCAAATTCCTCCTTCTTACACCAGGTCTTTAGCCATGCATCCAGCGCTCCCTACTTATCCTGTGTTACGCATGGCACGGGCAATATTTCAGAGAGTATCACCTTGGAGGTCCTTCCCTTTAACTTGAAGCCTAGTTCTTAAAGTGGTTGTAAACCCTTATAAACCACTTTTTGCTACAGGTAAGCCTATAATAAAAGCATACCTGTAGCTACCCTGGATATCTCCTAAACCTGCACGGTTTAGGAGATATCCCCCTGTATCTGCATGTGCCAAAGTCATCGGCACATGCACACTGAAGCCATGGCACGTTGTGTCGTTGCTTCAGTTTGACTGTGCCATTACCGACAGCTGCTGCGTGCATAATGTCATGCGGCTCCGGCCAATCACAGAGCCGGAGTCCGCGGCCCCGGAAGGAAGAGGGGTGAGAAGTTGGGCGCAGCCTGCACAGGGGACAGCGCTGGATTCGTTTGCAGGTAAGTGTCACATAATGGGCCAGTATGCAATGCATACTAGCCCATTATGCTTTTAATTTGCAGGGTTTGCAGTGAGCAAAAGAGGAAGTAAAACCCATCATGGGTTTACTTCAGGGCTCAAGTCCTGCGGGAACGCGTGGGAACGGAGTTCCTGCACTTTTTTTCACAGCAGGAACTCAGTTCCCTTTGCAGGACTAGAGCAGCCGAGAGCAGCCGAGCCGCCCGAGCCAATCCTTTACTAAGCGGCGATGCCCAGCTCAAGTCACTGTTAGGGGCAGGCGAACCTTAGTAATCCTTTATGTTACTGGCTGCTTCCTGTATATGGATTCATCGGGTAGTGTGCGGGTATTCCGTCACTTCCTCGATGCCGCAATGTCTCCTGGGAGCTTTTGTCATTGTTCCCAGGAGACATTGCGGAGGTCTTCCGTGAGTTATCGCGGGATTTAGAAAGAACTTGCTTATTTAAAAAAAAAAAAAAAAAAACATGCGGTTTAATAATTATGCATATGAGCATATCATTTTTTTTTTTTTTGGTGGGGGAGTGGATCTTGGGTGGGAGTTCCCACACTTTTTTCCCCAGGACTTGACCCCTGGTTTACTTCCTCTTTAAATTGATTCTTAAGGAGCCTCCACCTTTCCAACATGGGCCAAGACAGCTGGGTCATGCCCAGCCCCTCCCAGTAATTTATCACCACATGCCAAACACTGGCACCAGAGAGACAGAAAACCAAGGGTAGTAGTGACATCTAGGGCTGCCACCCCTGGGCTTGCCACCTCCACATCCTCCCCCAACTTGACAAATTTGTTAGGGTGCTCACACCCAGGCTGACCTTTCTTTTCTTTTCTTCCTGCCTGATAATCCTGACCCCTCCACATCAAACCTACTAACCACCTGCTCAGCGGGCAGAGGACCCCTTTCAAAGTTGTCAGTTCTGCCCAGTGTTGCAATTTACTCACATCACTGTACCCTTCCTTCAGAGTCCTATCCCTGTCGATGCCTGTTGAGGAGAAACGCAGCGTCGGGCGGAGCAACTACTACCAGACGTCATCACGCCCCAGCTGATCGGCTGAAGCCGCTGCTGGAAGGTTTTTACTCCGTTTTTAAAAAACTGTTCTGCCTGAATTAAGCTTTCACATTTTGATGTCAGTGAATGTTGCAATAAAGTTTTTTTTTTTTATTACCCGAATCATACTGCACTATGAAGCTTTTTTTTGCTCTTCCTCTAAATATACCTGCACACCACGCCACCCCTCTGTAAGCTGAGATTGCCTGAGATTGTTCAGAACAGGATCCATCATAGCTCTGGGGAATTCGAAGGAAGACGGACACGCCAGCAGACCATTGCTCAAACTACTAGGATCCCCTTGAGTGACCCGTGGTTTCTATGAGCCCGTAAGACCTCCGTAATAGAGGTCCACCTGATCTGGTAAGCGGCTAATCTGTCTGAATGTATATCAACGGTTGAAAATTCCTTTGAATATCATTGTCGGGTCAATCGTCTATTGTGTGATTACATCCAATCAACAACACTTGGAGTGGACACTTGCTTTTTTGTATAAATCACTTGCACTGCTCACCTGTGGGATGTATCAAATGTTCTAATGTTGCATTCATTTGTAAACATTTCTTCCTTTTTACATTAGGATATTTTATTGTTTTTTTTTTTGTTTTGGTTGCGCATTTTTTACCCATTGTTCACAGAGTCCTAACTCAAGCTGGCCAGACACGGAACATAATTTGGCCGGTTCAGTAGGGACTGGCCATATTTCAATCTGTTAAAATATAAATAGAGGGCGCTAGGCCCATATACAATAAGTATAGTGCCGTGTTCCAGTGTCTAGTTACCAATAAAATTGCAACATAAAAACACAAGAAATTTATATAAATGAGTCCCAACAATTGCAGCCAAAGACTGCACCTGAAACCACGCGAGTGAATTCAAATATGATCAAAAAAAATATATAAATCAAATAAAACAGTGAACAAAGTCCAAATGTAATGATGATTCTGTGAAAGAAGAAATGCCACCACCGCTTCAATATAATTAACAATTCCACCCAAGGTGCTTTGGATAAGGTTTGCTCTTACCAGAGCTCGTTGACCCCTTTAACGAAAAAGATGGTCAACTGAGCTTATGCAGGATTGTGCCTGCAACACATGGAGATATGGACAGACCACTTTGCAAATCCAGGAACCTCACACGGGATTGTATGTAAAAGAAGAGAGGCCAGATAGCCAAATAGCGTGATACCGTTTTAATTAAAATATTAAAATATACATAAAAATCAGCCAAATGGCTCCTTACATTGGGGGGTGCCCACCCGGCACTGAGGCTGCGGACCTGTCACCGCTCAAAGCGGCTTTTAAGTGGGATTCGCTGGAGAATGGAAGCCGCCGCTCACATGTATATCCAAACGATCTCTCCAACAGTCCAAAGCACGGGGGGTACGTCACGTGACCAGGCTGCCTGGTCACGTGACGTACCCCCCGTGCTTTGGACTGTTGGAGAGATCGTTTGGATATACATGTGAGCGGCGGCTTCCATTCTCCAGCGAATCCCACTTAAAAGCCGCTTTGAGCGGTGACAGGTCCGCAGCCTCAGTGCCGGGTGGGCACCCCCCAATGTAAGGAGCCATTTGGCTGATTTTTATGTATATTTTAATATTTTAATTAAAACGGTATCACGCTATTTGGCTATCTGGCCTCTCTTCTTTTACATACAATCCCGTGTGAGGTTCCTGGATTTGCAAAGTGGTCTGTCCATATCTCCATGTGTTGCAGGCACAATCCTGCATAAGCTCAGTTGACCATCTTTTTCGTTAAAGGGGTCAACGAGCTCTGGTAAGAGCAAACCTTATCCAAAGCACCTTGGGTGGAATTGTTAATTATATTGAAGCGGTGGTGGCATTTCTTCTTTCACAGAATCATCATTACATTTGGACTTTGTTCACTGTTTTATTTGATTTATATATTTTTTTTGATCATATTTGAATTCACTCGCGTGGTTTCAGGTGCAGTCTTTGGCTGCAATTGTTGGGACTCATTTATATAAATTTCTTGTGTTTTTATGTTGCAATTTTATTGGTAACTAGACACTGGAACACGGCACTATACTTATTGTATATGGGCCTAGCGCCCTCTATTTATATTTTATCATGTCCACATATTACTTGTGTTATTGAGGAGCAGCTTATTATTTATTTATATACATTTTCAATATTTGTATATTTTTACAAATATTTATATATAATTTTAATTTTTCTTTATATATACTAGTCAGGCGCGGAATTTCACTTTACACATATTTCAATCTGTGCATGTTCACTGTGGTTGAACAGAAGTTGATCTAGCGATTGACACCCTTCATCAAGACCTACTAAATCTCCCACCCTTTGCTCTGCTCTGAGGATACAATTGACCCAAAACTACAATAGCATCACTTTATGTTGTTATCATAGAAGCAGCTATTGCAACAAGAAAATGGATATGTTCACATTTCAAAGTGGAGTCTACTCCTTCTGCTTTAAAAAAAAAGAGCCTCATATTTCCCTTTATATGTAAAATAAATCAAAATGCTTGCTGAACCCCTTTGGTAAGATGTTAGAATGCGGACAGACCAGAGAGGCCTTATCTATAGAGCGATTTTAAGAAAACTTGAGGGTAACAATGAAATTAATTTGCAAATATTGTATAATTGGATGATAAGGATTTAATATTAAATATGAAATTGTAACGAGAGTTAAAATTGAATAAAAAATATGATATATACACCAGAGAGGGCCAGAAATGTCATCACTGGGGGCCTCATATGAGATGATGCTTGGTGTGTCAGCCTGAAAATTAGGTTTTGGTTAGGTTGATGTTTTAAAACTTAATAATCAATAAACATAAAAGAAAATAATTATTAGTTATTAACTTGTTAACACTGAGGAACAGACCTGAAAATGCCATAGGGAAAATGTTTTAAAATATTTGGATCGTCATGCGTTACATTTTATTATACTGTGACAACCCAATTCATTAAAGTTTCCTATATTTAAAAATGAATTTAAGAATATAATTGCTTAATACTTACTCATCCACATTAACAGGTTTTCCAGAAATGACATTGAAGCCACTGGGAGCATAATTCCATGTTATTTCATTAATGGCAAACCAATATTCTCTATTTTTACCTGCTTCACCTCCAGCATATAAGAAACAGAGCAGGAATATTGCAGAGATCATCGTTGGGCTGGTGTGTGGATTAAAGCTAGTGACTGTAACCATTTATAAATCACAGAGAAAGCACCAGAACAATGGCTTCACACAATTATATACCTCAACAAACCCTATTGGTTGGCACCATGCATACGGATGTTTCTGTGAAACTCTATATACAGTAGTATAGTGAGCAAAAACGTCATTAGGTTCATGCTACTTAAATCAAGGTGAATTACTGCGCTGTCTAAAGTGACACCCTATGGGTGTATTAAGTGATGTGACTGATAGATGTGCTGCTGCAACTCTAATGTGAGATACACACACTGGAACATATTTAAACAAACTGAGCTGCGCTGCAAATTAAATACAAAAATTACATATGAATCATGAATAAAGTGATATGTGATTCATATAACAAGGGTGATCCAAAAAAAGGCTATAAAAGCTTTCTCCTAAATCAAAAGAGGAATATGACAAATAGGTCCTGGGGTAGATAAAAATCACCAATAACCAGAATGGATTTCCTTCCCAGTGTTCATGTCACTGTCAATGCTGAGAACAGTACAAGGTGAAATGTGGGTTCCCCACAGGGTGATTACGGAACACAGTTCAAAGAGACAATTCTTCAATGGAATGATCCACGGTGACTTCAAACCAAAAACACCAAAGAAAAAGTGAAGCGATGAGATAGATAAAAGATCCTCCACCTTTTATATCAATGCTGCTTACCAGCTTTGGTGGACTACTGATCTCAGCTAGCCCGACTTGCAAATCCTCTGCCCGCAGGCCACATCGATTTGATACAAAACCCTTCTGGCCTTGCACCCAGCTCCCCTGGCATGCCTCCTCCAGATATCCACTGTTCATCACTCACTGGAAATGTGTACTGACTGCTTCTCTGTTCCAGAACACCTCCTCCATGACCGTGTAGGATTCCTCCCAGCTCCCAAGCTCCTCCGCCGAGGCCTGCACCTCCCCAGATGGGGATGGGCCTCCTACTGCAGTCTAAGGCCCCATACACACGAGAGGATTTATCCGCGAATACGGTCCAGCGGACCGTTTCCGCGGATAAATCCTCTCGAGGATTTCAGCGGATTTCTATGCGATGGAGTGTACACACCATCGCATTGAAATCCGCGCCGAAATCCTCTGGCGATGACGTGTCGCGCCGTCGCCGCGATTATGACGCGGCGACGTGCGCGACGCTGTCATATAAGGAATTCCACGCATGCGTCGAATCATTACGACGCATGCGGGGGATCCCTTCGGACGGATGGATCTGGTGAGTCTATACAGACCAGCGGATCCATCCGTTGGGATGGATTCCAGCAGATAGATTTGTTTAGCATGTCAGCAAATATTCGATCTGCTGGAATCCATCCCAGGGGATAAATATCCGCGGAAACAGATCCGCTGGAGTGTACACACCATAGGATCTATCCGCTGAAACCCATTCGCTGGGATTTTTCAGCGGATGGATTCTATCGTGTGTATGGGGCCTAACACTCCATTCTTCACTTCACCCAGCCGAGAACTCCTCTCCAGTGGGCTGGACCTGAGTTTATGTAGGAGGCCTGCCCCCTGTCAATTCCAATTGGGGATTGGTCAGGGCTTCTCACATGAGATCCCTGTCACTCCAATTCCCAGCCCTGCCCCCTCTTCCAGAACACCAACTGCTACACTAGCCACTCCCTGCCCCCAGATCAAAACTAGCAGGCCTAGCATGAAGCATAGGTCTGCCTAAATTTACCTGCCTGGCAGCTATCACACAAAAAAACCTCACCTCTAACACTTACCTATGGTAGATGGCGCTACCCATGTATACATCCTTGTTACCTGCCACCCCCTCCTTCCTGGTTACTGTGTCCTCCTCCTCTATCCATAAAGTATGCACAGACCTCAGATAATCAGTGTGGCTCTTGCACTGCATGTCCCTCCTCCCTGGGTCCTCCTCCTCCTGTCTGTATACATCGGAGCCGAGGTGCCTGGGAAGAATCCGGAGCGATACGCAGCGATGAACGTATGCAAAATTTGCTAATTGGCCTATATAAGGACTCCAGTGGCCCTCACAAATCACTGGATTATTGTCAGCTCTGTGTTCCTTGCTCCAGTTTGATTAACCGTTACCGACCCACCTTACCCTGACCTGCTCTGGATCCTCTCCTGGCTCTGAACCCGGCTTGTTTCACAGACCCGCTCTTGCCTGTTTCAGATTGACTTCTTGTATTTGACCCCGGCTTGATCTCAACTACGCTTCCTGCCTCTGCTTCTGACTGTCTTCCTGTGTTTGACCCCCGGCCTGGCTTCTGACATTGTCACTGCTTATTCATCTGTCAAGATCCACCAGTACCTGCAGAGAATCATTAGCTGTGACCACCTTCTCTGCTCCTGGGTGTCCCGTTTCTGGAACCATCAGACAGCCTCACCAGCAGGCCACCCATGCATCTCTGGGCATAGTAAACTCTGCCTTCAACTCCAGAGGTACTCTGCACTCAGCTGCAAAGGGGAGCCCTCTCGTCACCTTAGCCTCCAAACTGTTACGTGACACTATAATCCAGCCAGAATGTCTGAGGCTGAAAGAGGTGCTTCCCCATCAGAGACTCAATGTCAGCAAGTTACCGCCCTTACCCAAGCAGTGAAGAACCTGCAAGATGGTTACTTTCAGCTGGAAGGTTGCCAGAACCTTACGGTGTCTTCTGCAAATCTGCACCTGTTAGCCAGAATCCCTCTGCTCCTTCCCAAGAACATTCTGCTTCTGATCCCGCTGTGGTGATGCCACCTCCAGAACCCAGGGTACCAGTCTCTGAATGCTTTTCGGGGGCCCAATGAAAGTTCAGGGCATTCCAGAATGTGTGCCTTCTATATTTTTCACTTCAGCCAAGGACTTTTTCTCTGGAATCCGTAAAAGTCGGGTTTATCATCTCCCTCCTCTCAGAAAAACCCCAGTCATGGGCAAACCACCTACTGGAGCAAATCCTGTGACCAATACTGTTGCCACATTCCTCGAGGCCATGGCACAGCTCTACCATGATCCCCAACGCGTGGCCATGGCAGAGACTACCCAATGCAGATTGGACTGGTACGCAACACTTTATCTCCAGATGAAAAGATGCAAAGGCGTCAGGCTAACCTCTGCCTCTACTGTGGAGGCACTGGACACTTCCACGTAACTGTCCAGTGAGACCCAGTAAGTTCCTCCCTCCATGTCCTGTCTACTTCCAAGTTTCCGGATCTTCTCCAGCTCCCCATGTTTTACCCATCTCATTGCAGTAGGTGGAAGGAATAGTCCAGTTCCAAGCAATTGTTGACTCCGGGGGAATGCAGTTGCTTCCTGGACATTACCTTGGCAAAAAAACTACAAATTCTGCTTAAAGATAAGAAACAGAGACTTGAAGTCCATCTGGCTGATGGGACCATTCCCAGATCTGGACCTGTGACACAAGAGACTATCCCCATTATTACTCTAACCAACTCTGGTCACCAAGAATTCCTCTGTTTTGACATACTATGTTCTCCCATGTTCCCCATTATTCTTGGGATTCCGTGGCTTCGGGCACATAACCCTCAGATTGATTGGCTCTTGGGGAGGATATCCTTCCAATCTGAATATTGCCTGCAGCACAGTTTTGCCCCAGAATCCAGTAACCCCTTCAAGTTGTCCTGGAAAGTCAAGCCTGTAACCAGTACTGGTCAAATAGTGCTATCAGCCTGCCATGAGTACTTGGACGTATTTGACAAGAAAAATGCTGATGTGCTACGATCTCATCGGCCATATGACTGTCCTAACAAATTACTTCCAGGTGCAGAGGTCCCTTTGGGCAGATTTTTCTGCTATTCAAAAATAAACTTAAAGCCTTACGACTCTACATTGATGAGAGCCCCTTTAGCAGAAATTCATTCAGCTATCCTCTTCTTCCCGCGGGTGCTGGTATTTTCTTTGTAAAAATAACATCTGCAAAGCGTCCTGAAAGAGACACTTCTGTATCTCCAAAGGGAAAGCCCTAAAGGCTTTCACACTGGAGCGGTGCACTAGCAGGACGGTAAAAAAAAGTCCTGCTAGCAGCATCTTTGGAGCAGTGTGTATACCGTTCCTCCACTGCTCCTGCCCTTTGAAATGAATGGGCACTGTGGCTATACCGCCGGGAAAAAGCTGCTGCAGCGGTGTTTTGCGGGTGGTTTTAACTCTTTCTCGGCCATTATCGGGGGTAAAAGCGCCCCGCTAGCGGCCGAATAGTGCTGCAAAATTGACGGTAAAGCGCCGCTAAAAATATCTGTGTTACCGCCGACGCACCCACTGCACCAGTGAGAAAGGGGCCTTAGTTTGCATCCACGAAGGTGATGAATGGAAGACAGCATTTCGGACCCGCTTCATTTCCTGAAAGAGAAGAGCAACCTCCACCACTAATTACTGTAGGGGAAGACACAGAGTTTGAGGTAGAGGCCATTGTGGATGGTCGAAAGAGGGGGAGACAAGTGCAATATCTCATTAAATGGAAAGTTTATCCAGAAAACTCATGGGAACCAGCAAATAACGTGCACACTCCTAAACTTCTTCAGGAGTTCTTCACTAGATTCCCAGGAAAACGAGCAGGCCTGGGCATCCGTAGGCTGCCCCTGGGTGCAGGGGGCACTGTCAGAGAAGAATTCAGAGAAGAACTTGGCAGATATGCCAGTATACAATATAGCCGTGCCAGTCTGTGCATGTGCATTAGCGACCAGCACGCAGTGGCGAACGTACGTAAGAAAAACATCCTAATTTCCAGTGTTTGCTGGCCTATATAAGGACTCCAGTGGCCCTCACAAATCGCTGGATTATCGTCAGCTCTGTATCCTGTGTTCCTTGCTCCTGTTTGATTACCCGTTACCGACTTACCCTGACCTGCTTTGGCTCCTCTCCTGGCTCTGAACCCGGCTTATTTCACGGACCTGCTCTTGCCTGTTCCAGATTGACTTCCTGTGTTTGACCCTGGCTTGATCTCAACTACGCTACCTGCCTCTGCTTCTGACTGCCTTCCTATGTTTAACCCCAGGCCTTCTGACATTGTCTCTGCTTGTCCCTCTGTCAAGATCCACCAGTACCTCCAGAGAATCATTAGCTGTGGTATGTGACACAAGGAGGAGGATCATCAGTGAGCTCTATCTGTTGTGTACATGCTCAGGAGGGAGATATACCAGTGTTGGCTGCTGCTAAGGGGCGATCGCTGCGTGAGTGTCCTGAGTGTCCGATACTAGCGAGCTCCTGTCAGGCCAGTTACCGGAGCTCAGTGCTGGAACTTGTTCTGGCACTGGGCTCCGGGATAAGCACAGATTCCTTGGGACGAAGGTACTCTCATGAGGCCCCCTACTGGTCCCGTGCTCTTTAGGCAATGCCCGAGTGACCTAATGAACAGTCCGCCCCTGCTTGTGATCTTGTTCAATGTACCAGACCCGCATGTACCAAACGTAGAGAAGAGTGCATTGTACAATTGACTGTTTGGAACTAGTTATTGTGATGCTGGGAATGGGCATCTAACATTTGGGGCATAATGGCTCTTGGGCAGGATATGGGTGATCACTTTGGTGGAAATTTGTGTGGCAGGCTTGGGGATATCCAGGGTGTATTTGATTTAAATCAGGTCGATTTAAATCACGATTTAAATCACTTGTACAAAGACTTGATTTAAATCATAATGTTTAAAGAGAAACTGTCATCTGTCTTGCAGTGGCTCCTCCTCTGACCCACTGTTGACTCACTGACAGTCCCATTCACTTTAATGGGACAGCTGCTGATGATGCTGCTGATAAAAATAAAAATCAGATTTAAATAAAAAAAAATCAGATTTTTTTTTTAAATCATACCCTGGGGATATCAGTAATGGCGTAAATGACCTCTTTAACACCTTTTGTCAAATTGTAAATCTCGCTGTCCGCAAAAGAATGTCCTTTTTTTTTAAAATGGAGGAAAACCGCTGGGTCTTGACCTGTTGAATTTGTCCTCCTATACTGGGCCACCTGTTTGTTTGTCTTGTCTCCACACATGTACAGGTCTTTGAAATCCTCACTAGACTTCACTGCATATACCAGGTTACCCTGCTTGTATTTGGGTGTTGGGTCATTTGGATGTAAACATTTTTGTCTCAGCGTATTGCTGGGCTTGAAAAACGCAGTGATGTGATTTTTGTTAAAAATCTTTTTAAATTCTTTTGACACTCCAGCTACATATGCAATCACTATATTAACTCAGTGTGGTCTGCTTCTCTTTCGTGTGCAGTGTCTACATTCTTTGAATTTACTTTCTGTGTTTCTTGTTACCATCTCAGCCCTGTGTTGCAAACTTTTAATAACCTAGTTTGTCTTCCAGTTGGTGGTGCAAGTTAAAAAGCAGATACTCGTCCATGTAGGTAGGTTTTCTGTAGACTTTAACGTCCAAGCTGACCCCTTCCTTGACATGTAACACAGGGTCAAAAATTGGTAATTTTTGTTCACAGAGTTCACTAAGGCCCGGGCCGCTTAGCGGTCCAATCGAACCTTTCACATCGACTGGATCCTGTTTTGCTCAGCAGGGGATCAGTCAAATACTTGGGGAAGAGGTGACTTAGAAAATGCCTAATCCTGCTTGCAGAAGACTCCTCTGGATGGGAGCATATGCTGCTCCAAAACCTGGATATATCTTTTAGTGTTGATCATTCCTTTCCAAATGTGCAAGCTGCCCATTCCATACTTATTAATGCACCCCCATACTATCAGAGATGCAGGCTTTTGATCTAAGCACTGATAACAAGCTGAAAAATTCCTCTACTCTTTAGTCAGGAGGATGCAGTATCTAAGGTTGCCTAAAATAGTGTCAAATTTCTATTTGTCTAACCACTTAACAGTTTTCCACTTTGCAACAGACCATTTTAAATGAGCTTTGGAGAAGATGGCGGCATTTCTGGATCATGTTCAGATTTGGATTCTTTGCATGACAGACCTTGCATTTTTGGATGGTACAGTGAACTGTATTCACAGACAGTGATTTTTGGACGTATTCATGAGCCGTGCATTGATGGTCATCACAGAGTCATGCCTGTTTTTAATGCAGTGCTGTTTGATGACCAGAAGATCAGAGGCATTTAACATTGTATTTCGTCTTTGTCACTTGCTCACAGAGATTTCTCTAGATTCTCAGAATCTTTTAAAAATATTTACTGTAAATTATATATTTAAAGTCTTTGCAATTTTACATTGACAGACATTTTTCTGAAATAGTTTGACAACTTTTAGACACAGCTTTTTACAGATTGGTGAACCTCTGCCCATCTTTATTTCTGAGACATCTTGACTCTCTAAGATGCTCTTTTAAAGGGGTTGTAAAGGTAAAACATTTTTTTCCCTAAATAGCTTCCTTTACCTTGGTGCAGTCCTGAGTGAGTGAGTGAAAAACTTATATAGCGCTGCACATGCGAACTGAAGTGTCCTCCTTCACTTACCTCATCCTTCCATTTTTCATTTAAATGTCCTTATTTCTTCTAAGAAATCCTCACTTCCTGTTCTTCTGTCTGTAACTACACACTGTAATGCAAGGCTTTCTCCCTGGTGTGGAGAAAGCCTCTTGAGGGGGGAGGGGGCAAGCAGGAGTGTCAGGACACCCACTAACAAACAGATCCTTTCTCTATCTGCAAAGTAGAGAGTGTCCTGACCCTCCTGCTCGCCCCCTCCCCCCTCAATAGGCTTTCTCCACACCAGGGAGAAAGCCTTGCATTACGGTGGTAAGTTACAGACAGAAGAACAGGAAGTGAGGATTTCTCAGAAGAAATAAGGACATTTAAAAGCAAAACTGAAGGATGAGGTAAGTGAAGGAGGACTGCACTAAGGTAAAGGAAGCTATTTAGGGAAAACATTTTTTTCCTTTACAACCCCTTTAAACCCAATCATGTAACCAATTAACCTAATTAGTTGAAAAATGTTCTTCCAGGTCTTCCTTCTTAGTACCACTCCTTTTTGTTGCCCTGTCCCAACTTTAAAACGTGTTGCTGCCATCAGTTTCAAAACTAACGTATTGTTTTCTTAACCACTTGCCTACTGGGCAATTTTACCCCCTTCATGCCCAGGCCAATGTTCAGCTGTCATGCTACACTGTACCTATATGGAATTTGTTATAATTTTTTTTCACACAAAGAGCTTTCTTTTAGTGGTATTTAATCAATGCTGGGTTTTTTATTTTTTGCTAAATGAGAAAAGAGCTAATTTTTTTCTCCGTCACTGATGTGCACTGATGAGGTGACATCGATGGGCACTGATTGGCAGCACTGATGGACACTATTGGGGCTGCACCGATAATCACGACACTGATTACCAGTGTAGATGTCCCTTTCACACAAGCCAGTTATTGGCTCTCCTCCTACCACACTGTAAGCGTGAGGAAAGGAATGCCGATAACCAGCTTGTATTTACATTGTGATCAGCTGTGATTGGACACAGCTGATCATGTGGTAAAGGGTAGTGTTGCTCACGAATATTCGTATTGCGAATATTCGGCTCGAATATGGCATATTCGAGTATTCGCGAATATCTCGAATTTCGCGGCCAATATTCGCTATTCCGAATATAAAAAAAAAATTGGGAAATTTCGCTAATGCGAATTTATTGCGAACAGTTTGCGATTTTTTTTTTTTGATTGGCTCTGATGCAAAAGAAGGGCGGAGAAAGTATTCTCGAATATTCGGAAATCGAATATTCGGAATATTTTATCAAAAAAAAAAATGTTGTGAAATATTTTGACAACTGTGGTAGGAGAACTCTGATTGGCTCTGATGCAAAAGAAGGGCGGAGAAAGTATTCGCGAATATTCGCAAATACTTTCTCCACCCTTCTTTTGCATCAGAGCCAGAGTTCTCCTACCACAGTTGTCAAAATATTTCACAACATTTTTTTTTTTGATAAAATATTCCGAATATTCGATTTCCAAATATTCGAGAATACTTTCTCCGCCCTTCTTTTGCATCAGAGCCAATCAGAAAAAAAATTTTTTTCGCGAAATGTTCGCAATAAATTCGCATTAGCGAAATTTCGCAAATTATTTTTTTTTTAAATATCACGAATATTCGATTTTAGCGAATATTTCACGAAAATTCGGCTATATATTCATGATATATCGCGAAATCGAATATGGCGTATTCCGCTCAACACTAGTAAAGGGCCACTGTGATTGGCCCTTCTCCCCCCAATCACAGTGTGTGCGGTTCTGGAAGGACATCATATGACACCCTCTCAAAACTGGATGGCCGCACTGTAGCTGTCATTCAGCTATAGAGCAGTCAGGAAGTGGTTAAAATGTTAAATTTTCTCAGTTTAAACATGTAGTCCCAGTTCGAATGCAGTTTTGAAATCACACTACTTCATTGCGATTTCAAAAATGCTGGTCAGTGCGACTTCATGTGCAGCTTGCCAACATCTGTTTCATGCACAGATGTCAATGCAAGTCGCACATGAAATCGCCAAAAATAGTGCAAGGAACCCTATTTCAAATCGATGCGAGTCGGATTTGCAACGATTTGAACGGTTCTATAGGCACAAATAGGGTGCGACTTGTAATGCGATTTAGAACTGTCAAATCTCATGACAAGTCGCACCAGTGTGAACGGGGGATTTATATGTTTTCTATTTTCTATTGTGAATAAAATATGAGTTCATGGGATTTGCAGATCATTGCATTCTGTTTTTATGTAGATTTTACACAGCATCTCAACTTTTTTGGAATTGGGGTTGTACTTCCTATTCTTTGGGATGTATCTTTGGGACAGGAAGAAAAGGAACACCTCCACGATATCACACAAATAAATCTTCATAAGGGCTTTAAAGTGGTTGTAAATCCTGTACTACCACTTTTGCCTGCAGGTAAGCCTAGAATAATGCCGCGTACACACGATCGGTTTGGACCGATGAGAATGGTCTGATTGACTGTTTTCATCGGTCCAAACCGATCGTGTGTGGGCCCCATCGGTTATATAACCATCGGTTAAAAGAAAGCCAACTGGGGGCGTGTCCTGGCTATGGAGGAGTGAGGACGTGCATCTCCTGAGCTCCGTCTCACCGCCGCACAAATCACAGCCTACGGGGAGAATCTTACCCCATCCGCAGCCCAGAATGTCCCAGCGGAACCGGTCCACCTCCCAGCCACCGAGACCGGACCGGACTAAGCAAGGGCAGCTCGATTTCTTCGCCGGGAGCAGCACACGCAGCCGCGAGGCTCCAAAGATGGCGGCGGCGACAAAGGCCTCAAAGACACCTAAGGCCTCGCTACACACCAGGTCGCAAGCGCTGGAGGAATCCCCGATCCCATCCCCAGAATCGGTGAGTGACTCTCTCCCCCGGGACTCCCCAGATTCCCCCAGGCTTAGAGGAGACGATCACGAGGCCCCCGATCCTATAGATGACCTGGAAGTCCGGCGCCATATTTTCTCCCTCCCCACTAAGGCAGACCTGGAACGATTTGCTGACAGGGTAGAGCGGGCCCTGAAAGAGGAAATAGCCCAGGTCAAGGCCGATACCGCACATTTGGGGGGGAGGCTGGAGACCCTGGAGCAAAAATTTGAGGAGTCCCTACCTGTCATCTCCATGCTCAGAGACAAGTGCACTGCCCAAGACCACCAAATAGAAAACCTGCTGTGCCAGATTGACGATATGGAGAACCGCAGTCGCAGGGCCAATATTAGGGTCCGCGGCCTACCAGAAGCCACAGGTGCTAGGGACATTGTCCCGACCCTGGAAGGAGTCTTCAAAGAAATCCTGGGCCTTTCGGCAACAGCCACTATTGAAATAGACCGGGCGCACAGGGCCCTGAAGCCCCCCTCCCAAGATGTAAATAACCCCAGAGACATTATATGTAAGCTCCACAAGTACACTTTAAAAGACCGCATCATGCAGAAAATGAGAGGGAAACCCTTCTTTGACTTTGATGGCGCCCACCTAGCTTTTTACCAGGACATTTCCAGGCGCACTCTTATGCAGCGCAGAGCATTGCGCCCCCTGCTGACAGCTCTCCAGGATGCGGGCCTGACATATCGATGGGGGTTCCCCTTTTACCTGCAAGCTACTAAAGAGGGCAGGACCGTGACACTTCGCACCAAGGATGACCTCCCGAACTTCTTGGACTCCCTCGGCCTGGATCCGGTGGACTTCCCTGACTGGAGAGGCTGGACAGACCAGCCGACGCTAAACCTGCCACAGCCCCAACCATGGCAATCATCCTCTCGTAGGAATCGCAGAAGAGACCGCAACCGCCGCCCATCGGATCTCCCAGTGGATCCGTCCTTCTAAAACGACAGCCGGCGTTGCTGCACGGTGCTGCTACAACTCATGCTGCTACCTTAGGAGCAATTCACCTGACTGTTGAGCTGAAGATTTCACCACTACCCTGGCTCTAAGGCCATATACGCTTTAATTTTGATCTGTTCCCCCCATTTTTCAGGTTTTATAATTTGTCACTTTTATCCACCCCCCCAATTTGCTCCTATAACCTGATACGCCCCCTTTCTTACGGAGGGTTATTGAACATGACTCTGCCCACTGTTATAGCCTGGAACAGGAACGTGGAGCTCGACTCACCCAGAGGGAATGGACAGTTCATCCCCATGCGAACCTACCCTCCCTGGTTCTCCCCCCTTTCACACTACATTAGATGAGGTGGACGGAGCTGGGAGTATTCCCGTCTCATCCCCAGGTTGGCTCACGTATCCCCAGTAGGCCACCCTTCTTAGGGTGATGGTCCCAGTTGGGACCTCAGGTTGTACTCCGGGAACCTCCCCCCATATAGGGGACGAGGCCCTGGACGAGACCTTTAGTTTGGAATGTGTATGTAGTGGCAAAGACCACTACGATGTACAAATTGTCTACCTATTACTTACCTTTTGTGTTTTCCTCCCCCTCATCCCCTACTCTCTGCTCTTGACTCTACTCTTGCTCTCTCTAGACCACCTATACCAGGTATGCCACACTGCTGGACCACCTCGCCGGGCTCGACATCAGACAATTGAACTCGTGAACCCCCGATCTCTCCAATGGCATCTTTAAAGGTAAGCACATACAATGTTAGGGGGCTTTGTTCCCCCCACAAACGCAGTAAGCTGTGGTGGGAACTAAAGCGTTTAAAAACACAAGTGCTCTTCCTGCAGGAGACCCACTTCACGCCCCAATCCCTTCCTAGACTACCCACTCACCTCTTTAACCAGTGGTTCCTTAGCAATTCACCAACACCCAAATCTAGAGGGACAGCCATAGCAATCCACAAGTCATGCCCCTTCCTGACCCTAGGGAGTGAAATAGATCCCCGGGGCAGATATGTGTTTCTTAAAGGTAGCATCGCAGGTCAGATGTACACGTTTGCAACGATCTATGCCCCAAACACAGACCAACTCACTTTCCTTGACTCCACTCTGGACCGACTGACAGATTTCAGGGAAGGCCAACTGGTCCTAGGAGGAGACTTCAACATCAGCCCTGACCCCCTTTTGGACACTTCCCACGCAAAAACCACACACTCTTACGCGTTTCTTAGACGCTTTCGGAAAACACTCCAGTCCCACCTACTGGTAGACTGCTGGCGTACGCTACACCCGACGGGTCGTGACTTCAGTTACTACTCCACAGTACACGACGTATACATCCGGATAGACCACATATACGTAGACCTCAGGACGCTAGACCTACTTCAGACCGCGGCCATTGGCAACATATCCATATCAGATCACGCTCCGGTCACCGTTGCCTTAGATTTGCCGGCAGGCTTGAACAAAGCTTGGACATGGCGGTTAAATGACAACTTATTGGATGACCCGGCTGCGGTGAAGGGAGTGTCGGACACATTGTCACACTACTTTGCCGAAAATTCGGTGGACGGGCTGGAGGACGGTCTGGTGTGGGAGGCTCACAAGGCGGTGGTTCGGGGGGAACTGATTTCACAGGGTGCGAGGCTCAAGCGAGAAAGAGGTGCGGACTTTCTCAGGGTACATACTGCCCTGGGGAAGGCTGAACTACAACACAAGGCGAACGGAACCCCAGAAGCCCTGAAAGAACTGACGGAACTAAGGGAGCTTTTCTTACGCCTCCTTGACCGTCAAACCCGTAAACAATTCCGGTACGTGGCCCACAAATATTACGAACATGGGAACAAATGTGGACGGATGCTGGCACGAACAATTAGAAAACAACATGCTACATCTCACGTCCAGAAACTGCGCTCCCCCTCGGGTGAACTAGTGGTCCACTCTTCCAAAATAGCCTCAGGATTTAGGGACTATTACACAGGTCTTTACAACTTAAACCCTGACACACCCCCCAACACACAAGACGCAAGACGACAGACGATCCGGAAATACCTTGACTCGGCTAACCTCCCCCCACTCACTGACGATCAGACTGCGACATTGGAACTCCCTATCACCGTTAAAGAAATTGGGACCACAGTGGGGTCCTTGCCCAACGGGAAGAGCCCAGGCCCTGACGGGTTCACTAAAACATACTATACGACTTTCCTTTCCCACCTGGCATTGCCCATGTGTAAGTATTTTAATTCTCTGGCAGAAGGTGGGAATATCCCCTCGGAAGCCTTACTGGCGCACATACCGGTGATTCCGAAGGAGGGCAAGGATCCCACTGTCCCCCAGAGCTATCGCCCCATTTCCCTTCTTAATTTAGACATTAAACTGCTAGCAAAAATTTTGGCAAACAGGCTTAAACATTTTCTGCCCGACATTGTACACCCTGACCAAACAGGCTTTATAGTTGGCCGAGAGGCCAGAGACAATTCCCTCAGAGCGGTCCAACTCATCCACTGGGCCCGAACTTGCCCGGACCCCTCGCCTTATATTATCCTGTCAACTGACGCCGAAAAGGCCTTCGACCGCGTGGACTGGCCGTACATGACGGAGGTCCTGCGGTCGATCGGCCTAGGCCCGCGCACACTGACCACGATCTTAGCGTTATACTCCACACCCTGTGCCCAAGTCAAAGTTAATGGCACCCTATCCACTAGATTTCCTATCAGGAATGGCACGAGGCAGGGGTGCCCATTGTCACCCCTCCTGTTTGCCTTGGTTTTGGAGCCCTTACTCCGGACCATTCGAGCTAACCCAGACATCAAGGGCCTTCAGATAGGTAACACAGAACATAAGCTTTCTGCATACGCAGATGATGTCCTGTTTCATCTGTCAAACCCGCTGATATCATTGCCCAACCTAATGAAAGAGCTGAAGCTGTTTGGGACCTTGTCCAACTTCAAAATCAATTTGACAAAGTCAGAGATTCTTCCTATCAACCTCCCTGCCCACGTGGCCAGTGGTCTCCGGACCTCCTTCCCCTTCACCTGGGCCACGACATCCCTGCGATACTTGGGAATACAACTGATAAATTTGACACCTTGTACGCTGCTAACTATACCCCATTATTGACGACGGTTAAAAATGACCTTCAACGCTGGACGCGTACGGCTTTCACCTGGCTGGGTCGGGTTAATATTATAAAGATGACTGTCCTGCCCCGCATCCTTTTTTACCTACAAATGCTCCCGATCCCCCTGCCCAAGCAATTTTTCGACCGCATCTCTAGCATGATGATTGCTTTCATCTGGAACGCATGTAAATCCAGAATAGCGCTCAGAATACTGTGACGTTCAAAACGCACGGGAGGTCTAGGGGTTCCTGACGTTAAGCAATACTACCGAGCAATAGCTCTGCAAAGGATCCTGAACTGGCGCTTTCATACCCACACCAAGGTCTGGGTGCCTCTAGAGAAAAGCCTGGCGGGCAGGAATTTGTCCTACGCACCGTGGCTGTTGCGGGAACACAGGGGGTTGTCCGACACAACTTCACCTCTGACGACCCATGTTCTGAACGTCTGGGACAAGGCCAATACCGAGTTCGGCTTGGCCCCCCTGGGAGGCTTCCGATGGTTTCCCCCAGGCGAACAAATGTCCTTCTTTGACTCGTGGGTGGATGATGGGAACGCCAGTTGTGGGAAACTCATGAGAGACGGTAAACTTCAGAGCTACAAAACACTCCCGGTAGGCAGACAGGGCTCCCGTATGAACTTCTGGAAATACAGACAGATACACCACTTTTTTGAGATTCATGGTCGCACTATTAGAGACCCCTTGACACTCACCCCCTTTGAACGGTTGTTCACAGAAGACGCTCCTATTACACACATGGTATCGGAACTGTACCGACTCCTCACTTCCAATGCAGCACAAGTTAGACCCGCCTATGTTAGGCGGTGGGAGTCTGATCTGGAGACGACGTTCACAGGGCCACAGCTCGATCACCTATACCAACTAACCCACTCGTCTTCCATTGACTCAAGGACGCAGGAGACGAACTTTAAACTTCTGTCCCGGTGGTACAGAGTGCCAACAGACCTGGCAAATATTTATACCTCTACGTCGCCACTATGCTGGCGAGGCTGCGGACTTAGAGGCACACTACTCCACATCTGGTGGGACTGCCCCTTGATCAAACCCTTCTGGGAGGACATACGGGAGCAAATTAAAGTAGTGACCGGACTGGAGATCCCTTTATCCCCGAAACACTTCCTGCTGCATGTCCCCACGATCCCCATTCAGCAATACAAAAAAAATGTGCTGCCTCATCTGCTTAATGCAGCAAGGCGCCTTGTACCACTTCACTGGAAAACATCCAGAATCCCTACATCCAGAATCCCCCACTTTTGTCCCGTCAAGTTTGGACATTGCCCTACTAGAACTGTCAGACCCTTCCCTTAAGGCCCGCAGGTTGGCAAGTGCACAGGACAACCCCCTAAACACGTGAATCCGGCTGTGCCCTGTGGCCGGAGAGAGCCAGTGGAGATTGATCACTACGGCACCGAACCCGGCGAGAGGTAACTTGCAGCTTTCTGGACACCTGAAGGTAAACCTGGACTGTTCTTCTTTTTCCCCTCTCTCTCTCCCTCTCTCTTTCTATTTCTTCCCCTCTCTTTCCCTCCCCTTGTTTCCCTTCTCACCCAATCCCTATTCCCTGCTTACAACTGTTGATTTACATGTTCTGTTGATGATTGCACTCTCAACCAAGGAGCCACTCAAGGGGCCGAGGGTAAGGCTGATTTTCAGACACTGGTGACTATGGGGCCGTCCCCGAGTATCGAGGGGACACTGGTGGCCTCGTGTCTAACTCCAGGACCTCATGTGGGGTGCCCGGGGCGGGCGGGTTGTAGCAGGGGGAGGTTTGTTGGAGGCCATATGGCCCCCCCCCCCCTGTTCAGCTCGCGAGCTGGGGCCCCCACTGATGTGGCGACCCGCATGGACGGACGCCGGACTCGCCTTGGTGGGACGGGGCCGTTCATGGGGATCACTGTGGCCTTGCCCTCTGGGGACGGCTGGCGTTACGGCCTGACCCTACATTACAACCCAGAAGTTGACACCCCCCTTGGTTGACACCATGTTATGGGATGCCCGTTGGCGCCCCCACGTCCTATTACATTATATGTTCCTGTTTTGTTTGTTTAACGGACCCCTCCGGGGTCTTGAAGCCTGCGAGACCCTGCGTGGTCGCTAGTCCTGCTTACTGACAACTTTCTGTTGAACATGTGTATGTCTTTTGTATTTCTTCGGTTGAAAAAATAATAAACTTGATTATACAAAAAAAAAAGAAAGCCAACTTGTTTTAAATTTAACAGATGGATTCCTAACCAATGGGAAGAAAAAACGATCGTTAGTAGGCACAACCATCGGTTAAAAATCCATGCATGCTCAGAATCAAGTCGACGCATGCTTGGAAGCATTGAACTTCGTTTTTTTCAGCACGTCGTTGTGTTTTACATCACCCTTTTTTCTGACACGATCGTTTTTTTAACTGATGGTGTGTAGGCGCAACAGACCATCAGTCAGCTTCATCTGGTAACCGATGAAAACGGTCCATCGGTCCGTTCTCATCGGATGGACCGATCGTGTGTGTACGCGGCATAAGGTTTTTCTGTAGGTACCATGAATATCTCCTAAACTTGCACCGTTTAGGAGATATTCATTGTATCCGCGTGTGCCGATGTATTTCATAATGAGCTAGTATGCAATGCATACTAGCTCATAATGCCTTTTTACGTTTTTTTTTTCTTTTTTGAGAGAGAGTTTACAACCACTTTAACCATTGCATACACTTGCCAAAACTATAAAAAAGTTTGGGATTTAGATATACTTTAGGGTATTCATATAGGACAGGTGATTTAAATTAGCATCCAAATAGCTGTTGTAATTAACTTAATGCATAACCAAAAGCCATTGAGTATAAAATGTATAATACTGTAGTTTGTGCTTAAATAAACAAATATTTTACTTTGGTTTATTTCAGTAAAATACATTAAGGATGTAAAACAAATGCTGAAATTCTACAATAGATAATTTCTTGACATTTCTTGAGTTCAAAGTTTCTTCTTGTATTTTCTACATGTAGATTTTGCCAGGTATTTGTTTTACAATCTTTTGGAGTATTGATTCCTTTCCTGCAAAAAAATGCATTCATTAAAATGTAAAAAAAAAAAAAAAAAAGAATATGCAGAAAGATGTTTTGAATTATTTAAAAACATTTAATTAAAATATGTAAACTCACATAAGGCAAATGCAATATTGTTTATTAATTTAAAAGCAGTAATGCACTGTGCCATTATTACAGTAAGAGCCGGTTCACACACGGGCAACACGACTTCCAGCACGACTTTGGGAGGCAACTTGGACACGACTTGAGTATGAATCATCAGGCAACTTACAAGGCAACTTCCACCAGGACAGTACAAGGCAACTTCAAGTCGCCTCCAGGACAGGAGGCTTTCCAGTGGCCAATCAAACAACAATAAGCTCTGTGGGAGGGAGGGGGAGGGAGGGGTTTACCTGAGAAATGGATGTTATCTTCCTGTATTGTTGCTTCAGTTAAAACAGTGATCCGACTTCTGAGGCAACTTCCATTAAAATCAATGGGTACAAGTTGCCTACAAGTCGGATTGAAGTAGTACAGGAACCTTTTCAGAAGTCGGAGCAACTTCAGTAGTGTACATTAAGACGGTTCCATTCACTTCCATTGATTTTCTCAACCACACGACTTGGGACCACTTGGGGCAACTTCAAGTCGGATCCCAGGTCGCCCCTGTGTGAACCGGCTCTAAGGCAGACGAACACAGCAACAGAAAGTGCCTGATAGGAACAAATAGGTCCTGGCAACCCAGGGGCTTTATCCACCTTTCAGGATTTTTTTTGACTTTGCTGCCACATTTGGAAAAGCATTCTTGAGCATAAGTGTAAATACACCCAAGATCAATAATGTAATCTATTGCAGTGTACCAGTCCTTAGATGAAGCTACATTTTTCAGGATTTCATTTGCTTTATTTTTACGCAGTAATTTTGCTAGTAACCCACCTCCTGTCCTTCAAGTCACCTCTAGGCAGTGTTGCTCATCTTCCTTTAAAAAAAGTAATTAGTTACAGTTACAAATTACTTGTCCGGAAAAGTAATTGAGTTAGTGACTCAGTTACTTCATTGGCAAAGTAATTAGTTACTCAGCAAAGTAACTGACTTTTTTTTTGCCGGCGTATGACGACCCCCTAATTTTCCAGCTAAAATTTTTGTTTTGGGATATACTCACTGTATAAGACGACCCCTCACTGTGCCATCTGTAACATGCCTCACTGTGCCATCTGTAACATACCTCACTGTGCCATCTGTAACATGCCTCACTGACAGTGAGGCATGTTACAGGCACAGTGAGGCATGTATGATGGCACAGTGAGGCATGTATGATGGCACAGTGAAGCATGTATGATGGCACAGTGAGGCATGTATGATGATTGATGGCACAGTGAGGCATGTATGATGGCACAGTCAGGCATGTATGATGGCACAGTCAGGCATGTATGATGGCACAGTGATTCACCTATAGGAGAGTCATAGAGAACACCTATAGGAGAGCCATAGAGATCACCTATAGGAGAGTCAAAAAGATCACCTATAGGAGAGTCAGAAAGATCACCTATAGAAAACATAAAATGGGAGTCAGAGGACAGCTCCACTGGGAATCAGAGCCAGGTTCTCCGGGCACCCATGGAAGTGGTGTCCGGGTAGGGCTCTATACACACTCGGGGTATCACACTGACCTGTTCCCGGGTAGGAGGGATCACAGCCGGTCGCCCTCGCTCTCTCTTTCTCTCTGGGATCCCCACACCGCTTTCTCCGATCCGGGATGTTTCCAGGACGCTGTTGCCGCGGAAACCACTCCCGGACTGTGATTGGCTTGTGATAGGGCACGGAAGAACTGTATTGGAGAACGGGGGTTGCCAAGGGGTGAGTGGGCGGAACTTTTACAACCAAAGTTGGCGAGAGTGTCCTGGAGCCGACTAGGACTGCACAGCCCGATACAGATAGAGAGCGCTTAGCAGGGCTTTTTTTCTCAGAGAATAGGTGCAGGAACCCAACCTTCCCAGTCAACTCCCCGCCCCCTTTACCCCCTCAACCCACCCCTATTCCCGCCATTCGTTGGGAAAGAGAAGTAAAGTGTTGTTTACCTTCTCTCTCCCTGTCCACAGCTCACCTCCCCATCCACAGGTCACTTTCTCTTCTCTCGTCCACAGCTCACCCCCCCACACACACACACACACGCAGGTTACCTTTCCCTCCATGCAGAGGTTACCTTCTCTGCTCAGTTCACCCCCCCCCATAGCTCACCCTCTCCACAGTTCACCTTACCCTCTCCCCACTCTCCACAGTTCACCATCCCCCTCCATCCACAACCAGCTCACCCCCTTGGCCCCCACATTTCACAATTCACATTACCATGTGCAGTCCCCTCCCCCCATCCACAATTCCTCTTTTAACCTCTGTCAACATGTCACCTCTGCACACCCCCCATCCACAGCTTACACCTCCAGTCCACAATCACCTCTGCACTCCCATCCACAGCTTATCTCCCCCTCCACATTTCACTTCTGCTCACCTTTCCCCTGCTCACAACTCTCACATTGCACAATCTAACCCACTCCCCCAGCCCTGACCTCTGCAGAACATCCACAACTTTAGTTTCTACTCTCTCTGCACAACCAGCCCCCCTTCCTCCCCCTTTCCCTCCACAGCTATCTCACCTTCATTGGTATTAGAGCCATGCAGCAGAGAGCAGACTTCCGTCTGTGCAGTCTCCTCCGTGCAGCTCCACCTGTCAGATCAGTGTAGCGCAGAACCGAGGAGGAGTTTCAGAGAGCTTAAAAAGGATCACTAAAGGATTTTTTTTTTTAACTAAATAGCTTCCTTTACCTTACTGCAGTACTGGTTTCATGTCCTCATTGTTCATTTTTGCTTTGAAGTTGCTGTAATTCTGCTGTGATCTCCACACTTCCTGCTTGTCTGGCTCCTTATGAAAAAACTCATGGGAGCTTCTCACTGTGGTCTAAGCTGTGTGTCTAAAACTCCTCAGATTAATTTTAAAAACAAAACACTGCCCTGGATTTGTTTGTTTTTGTTCTGTGGGTCTCTTTACTTCACATAAACATGAAACCAGTTTAAAACCGAAAGTGAAACTAGAGGCACATTATATGATATAATTTTATCTATTTTTAATCATTTTTAAAAGGAATCAGTTAACTTTTATGTCTCTATACCCTGTAAAGTCATTTCAGCAAAAAAATTTTTTCCTTTAGTGAACCTTTAACTTGGTTCCATGCTACACAGATATGACAGACAGCTGGCGGGGATAGCTGCCTCTGAAATCCCCCATTAATGCCGATAGTTGCGGGCACCGATCAGTCAGCTGTGGAGCACATTCCCTGGATGCCCAGCATACAGAAGCTGGTGGAGGAAGTAAATTGTGGTGCCGCCCCCCTAGTATGGAATGCATGTAGGGTGCCAGACTCCTCCTCAGGCTGTATCAGGACCGTGATAGGCGGAACAGTTCTGCCTATCACTGATGTCCTCTTATCAGAGGCTGAGGATGAGAAGGCATCCGTGATAGGCTGAACAGTAAACAGAGGCTTTGCTGGAAAAATTAGTGTTCCGCCTATCATGGACGGAACAGTCAGAGGGGGAGGCGCGCTTTTTTAATAATGGATGGCCGACGGCGACGCTGAGTCAAAGGTAGGAATAATTACGGTAACGCCGTCCAAGTAATGGGAACGGCGTTGCCGTGAGGGGAAGAGTAATCTGGTAGATTACTCGTTACCCTCAAAAGGGGCATCGTTAGGTAACAGCGTTTATTTTAACGCAGTTACTTACAACACTGCCTCTAGGACACTTTTTTTTCCCAAGCCGAACATCGTTTTTCTAGTCTTCTACTAAAAGTAATGCCCCGTACACACGATGGGAAATTCCGACAGCAAAAGTCCAATGTGAGCTTTTGAACGGAAATACCGTGTGTATGCTCCATCTGACTTTTGCTGTTGGAATTTCTACCAACAAAAGACAAAAGATTGAGAGCAGGTTCTCAAATTTTCCGACAGAAAAAATCTGATCGTCTGTAGAAATTCCGACGCGCAAAATTCCGACGCATGCTCGGAAACAATTCGACGCATGCTCGGAAGCATTGAACTTAATTTTCTCGGCTCGTCGTAGTGTTGTACGTCACTGCGTTCTTCACGGTCGAAAGCTCAGAGAACTTTTGTGTGACCGTATGTATGCAAGCCAAGCTTGAGCGGAATTCCGTCGCAAAAACTGTCCAAGGTTTTTCCGCCGAAAAATCTGATTGTGTGTACGCGGCATAAGACTTTCCATTAATAAGTGGTGCACCTCTAAACACTTCCTTATTTGCACTGTGGTCCCTTAAACTGGACACCATATTATACACATCACAAGATTTTTTTTTTCTTTTTTTGCTTGTTGACATGCTTGACATTGAGTAGGGCTGATTAGCATGTACTATAAACACATTGCTGTATTATCTTCACCAAATTGAATACTTTATGGGTTTCAGAGAAAGTGGCTATGGGTTTCAATATCTCATCCCTGGCTAAAAATAACTGACCATAAATTATTTATGCTAAGTTTTTAGAATACATTTCACCAGTGAATGCAATAGGTGAATCAATTTCTGCAACAGTAGTTTATCACTGCCTATTCCATGGAGAAAATACTTCTCCAGGAATTTGTTTTTAACATATATCAAATGAGTTAATTAAATCCACAAGGGCTTTTATTACCACTTTATATTGGCTTTTAAAATGAACAAATGCAGCAATTTACAATTTGAAAGAAAGGTTTAGCACTGGGAAACACTTCTTGAAAGATAAAAAGTGCATTTTATATACAGCTATATGGATGAGACCAAAATGAGGGACAAATGAGGAAAGAGGGACAGATGGACATTGCTCCAAATCAGGGACAGTCCCTCCAAATCAGGGACAGTTGGGAGCTGTGGGCCAGATCCACAGCCAGCCGCCGTAACTTAAATATTCCCATTTAAGTTACACTGGCTGAAAATTTCTACCTAAGTGCCCGATCCACAAAGCACTTACCTAGAAATTTTCGGCTGTGTAACTTAAATCCGGCCGGCGTAAGGCGTTCCCAATTCAAATGGGGCGAGTCCCATTTAAATTAGGCGCGCTCCCGCGCCGGACGTATTGCGCATGCTCGTGACGTCATTTTCCCGACGTGCATAGCACAAAATTACGTTACGCCGAGCTTCGTGAATCGCGCCGGGTCAAAAAAGTTGCGTCGGGAAAAAAAATGAGTTGCGGCGGGAAATTTTATTTTTTTTAAAAAAAAAGACAGCGTCGCTGGAAAGAAGGGTCTGCTTTTACAAGGTGTACTAACTTTAAAGCAGCCCTAATTTTACGATTGCAAACTAATACTTACGGAGAAAAAACAAAGCTGAAAAGCTTCGTGGATCTCCGTAAGTGCTAATTTGCATACCCGAGGCGGCATTTCGGCATCCTAAGATCCGGCAGTGTAAGTCCCTTACACATGTCGGATCTTCTGTCTATCTCTTGGAAACTGATTCTGTGGATCAGTTCCAAAGATAGAAACAGGGATACGCAGGCGGAACAGCAGATCCGCCTGCGTATCTCTTTTGAGGATCTGGCCCTGTGTTTTTACCATAGCAAGAATAAAAAAAAACTTGCATTGTAAATTACCATGCACATTGCCGGTAAGAGAATTACTCACTGTCCTGATTTTCAAGTACTGAATACAATGCCACCATTCCTGAGTGAATGTGATCAGCCACGTGACAATGTAGTAGCCATGTTCCTGGGTTCTTTGCAGTCATTTCAACAGTTTGAAATGTCCCTGGATACAAATCAAATACATCCGTCTGGTAAACAGCACCCGCCTGAAAAACAAGCAGAAAGAATTAGGTACTGTCCTTACAACCTTTGTAGGTAACAAAAAGTTTATTGTCTTTTCATTCTGAATTGTTTTGTTTTTTATTGAATTTGTACAGTGTGCAGATATTCATTCTCGACTATATATTTAATAAATATATATTACTGTATTTATTGGCGTTTAACACTCAATTTTTCACCCTGCAAGTCTTCTGTCTATCATAGAAGCCGGTCCAAGAGGCGGGACTTTGTATTAAATAGGCCGCCCAGTAAACAGGAAATTCTCACTGTACTTAATCTGATGGCGCTCATCCCGCCCCCTCCCTGAGATGGGCATTGATCAGGCTGCATTCATGGCAATGGGGAGGCTACAGATGGGCCTTAATCATGCTGCATTGATGGGCAATTGTGAGGCTGCAGATAGGCATTGATGGGCAATTTTGAGGCTGCAGATGGGCATTGATCAAGCTGCATTGATGGGAAATTTTGAGACTGCAGATGGGCATTGATCAGGCTGCATTGATGGGCACTAACCCTTATTTTGCTTCAAAGTTCTTTATTTAAAATTTAATTTTTTTCCTGAAACTTCCCTCTTAAAATGAAGGTGCGTGTTATAGGCCTGTGCGTGTTATATGGCGATAAATACGATATTTAAAAATCTGTAATAGACTTTGTCTGCCTGCTGGCTGCTGCTCCTTGTTGGTGACATTACAGGGCTGTGCATTTTGTCTTCATGTCAAATACTAAAACAATGATTATTTTTATTTTTGTCAGTGTTCACCTTCAAACAATGAGCGTACAAAGGCAGTCCACGAAGCATTGATGACAACAGCGCTGGATTAAAGAAAACATTATGGGCTTGGTGCTGAGACTTTTGTTGGGGCTTTTTTATAAAAATAAATAAATAAAAATGCAATCTTTTTTTGTTATAATAAATTAAGTTAAACAGAGAGAGGGAGGATGAGAAAGAGAGAGAGAAAGGGCATGGGAGAGGGGTGAGGTGTAAGGGAGGAGGTGTGTTAGAGAGAGGGGGGATGAGAGAGAGGATGCACATGAGCATGTGTGGGAGTGACATCAACGTAGCCCGACCAAGGTAAGTGACCAAAGGCACAGAACTCAGAAGGAAGACCGGGTCAAGATGGAAGCACCCGGGACCTTCTGTATTGATCACAGCGCAGGGCTGGAGGGCTCAGTCTGACAGGTAAGTGTACCCTAATGTGCTAATATGCTGTGCATTATGGCATAACCTACCTCAAGGCCTCTAAAAAGTAGTAATGTTAGCAAAATGTACTACCACTTTAATATCACAGGATCTCAGGAGCCTCTCATGGGGCCCCCTACTTACCAGGTGGCCCTTGGGCAATGCCCAAGTACATAGTTGCCAACATTTAAAAAAATAAATAAAATTAGGGACACTTTTTTTACCAGTGGTATATTTAGAGTAACCGACATCCCCTATGTTCCTCTATATATCACAGTAGTAATTACAAAATTAAATGAGTATTAATAATGAGCAGAACAAATATGAGGACTGAGAAGTTTTTGAATCCGGGGACAGATTTGGGCTGGGGACAGTGTTCTTAGTCCGGGGGTGTGTGGTCACCCTATAGTATGTGCAGAAGAGGGGTGCATAAAAAAATTATATGGTGTTAATGAGTACTAATTTATTGCTCCAGCACTGCAGAGGCCACTTGGCAGTGGCATGCATGAAACAATTGAAGTTAGCTGTACAGCACTAGTACTGGCCTCCTACCCTGCTGCAGACACTGCTGTCACTGCCCCACCCCATCTCAAGAGCCTGCACACAAGTCTCAACATCTTGCAAATCCCGCCAACTCACCTCCCTCCACACATCCCAAACTCCTATAGGCATCCTCCCAGTGGGATCATTAGCAGCCAAAAGCTCTGCCTCTACCTCTATAGTCTTTCTGCAGGCAGC
Source organism: Rana temporaria (assembly GCF_905171775.1). NCBI lineage: Eukaryota > Metazoa > Chordata > Amphibia > Anura > Ranidae > Rana > Rana temporaria. The sequence goes on along the minus strand of NC_053492.1, from coordinate 134,219,270 downwards.
ACTGGAGGACACCGAGTGGGGCGCTGGGGAGTGTCGAGAGAGGCAGAAGGAGGAGACTTCAGGTTGGTCCTGTAGTCACATAACAGCGCTGTATTCATAGGACAGTGCTGTACATTTACTTAGCAGCATTGTGGCTGCAGATGGAAACGGAGCAGCCTTTTTTACGGCACATTTGAGTGGCCCAGCGGGAAATTGCCATCCAGTCCCCTGGCCCAGTCTGCCCCTGCAATCCAGGAACAAAACTGGGGACAGACTTGGCCCGGGGACAGTGTCCTCAGTCCGGGGACGTCTGTTCATCCTAGTTTAAAACCAGTTGTCCTTAAGACTTTGGAAAAACTTGGCCTAAAGTGCTGGCCAGGGGGCCAACCTCTCTCCCTTACCAGACTACAGAGCCCAAACAATTGGGAAAACGGTATTCTTTGCAAAATCTCCTGAGCGTTGGCTAGAGTGGGTTTAGAACCCATGTCATATCTTTACTGCTATCTATATAGGGTTGCCACCTCATCCCTTTAAACCTGAACACATATGAATTACACAGGTTCTGTGGCTGATTAAGGTGGTAATTAAACTCACTTGGTGCCTTATCTGCATTAAATTAGCCTCAGAACCAATGTAATTCTTATGTGTTCGGGTTTAAAGGGATGAGGTGGCAACCCTATATCTATGACCCTGTTAGGGAGATTTAACCTCTGTTTTCCTGTTTACTGTCATCACCTAGTAAAAGTGAAAGAAAATAAAAAATGTAAATTTTAATCAGATAGGAAGAGGGGAAAACTTCCAATGGGGATACTAGTTTTGGTGATCCCAGTGACAACCATGAATTCACTTTCGAGGAATTTCATATCACTTCCTGCTTTAGCTATGGGACAAGAAGTGAAGGGAAAGCTTCCCATTGGAACACGAATGGCAAAACAAAAAAAAAACTGATAGGGCTTTTAACCCTTCCTTACTCTATCTGAAATGACAAAAAATAAATTGCCTTTAGTTCTACTACTTCATACTTCTTCTGGAACCTATATAAACTGCCATGATACAGAGTGTATCTGTTGCCTATCTCAGGCTGTTCATCACAATATGCTTTATGTTTTATACTTACAGAGTATTTAAAGCTGTGTGCATGAAAATGAACTGTATGCAGATCCACTTCATTCCCCAAGCCAATTAAATGCCAGTTTACAAGATCCCCAACATTCATTTTAAGTCCATGTAAGTTGGAATACATTTTTCCATTGATAGCTGGAAAAAAAAATGCTTAAATAAATTTCAACTTTCACTGTAAAAATAGTCAGCATCTGTATATATTTTTATGTTTAAAAAAAGAAAACACTGAATTATATAAGCCAGCCCACAAAGACAACTTGAGCTATACCTTTAAAGTCGTAGTAGTTATTTTTAACTTGTACCTACAGGTAAGCCTATAATAAGGCTCATCATGCAATGCATACTAGCACATTTTTCCTTTGTCTTGCAGTTTTTTTTTTTTTAAAGGTGCGGTTTACTACCACTTTAACCTTTGACAATAAACAGCTAAATTGTCAAAGATTATGATGTAACAAAATGACAAGGGTCCACCAGCCTTGTTCATTTCCTTTATATAACATTTATCATGTTATATAAATGTTATATAAAAGTAATGCACAATGCTTGTGCACCCTTCTTGTCATTGAGCACCAAAAGATTTTCCCCATCTGAAGAGGGCAGCAAAGCTTGAAGTGCATCATTATATCCCAATGGTTCACGTGATCTGGTAAGAGGCTTCCTAAAATGGTGTCACTTGGTTGTGAATGCACAGTGTTTGTCACAGGAAGTTGGAGTGTGGGGACACTCATACCATACTACCATTTTAGTAAGAACTAAGGGCCAGATTCACATAGAATTACGTTGCTCCACGGCAGCGTAACGTATCTGATTTACGTTACACCGCCGCAGGTTTACAGCGTAAGTGCCCGATTCACAAAGCTCTTACCTGTAAACTTGCGGCGGTGTAACGTAAATCCACTTGGCGCAAGCCCGCCTAATTCAAATGGGGCGGGCACCATTTAAATTAGGCGCGTTCCCGCGCCGAACATACTGCGCATGCTCCGTCGGGAAAATTACCCGACATGCATTGCGCTAAATGACATCGCACAGACGTCATTTGTTTAGACGTTAACGTAAATGGCGTCCAGCGCCATTCACGGACGACTTACGCAAACGACGTGATTTTTTAAATTTCGACGCGGGAACGACGGCCATACTTAACATGGCTTAGAACAACTAGGGCTCAGCCCTAATTTTACGACGCGTATCTCGATGGAAACGACGTAAAGTTAGAGCGACGGGTAACGTGGACGTTCGTGGATCGCCGTAACTAGTCATTTGCATATTCTACGCCGACCGCAATGGCCTCGCCACCTAGCGGCCACCATAGAATTGCATCCTTAAGATCCGACAGTGTAAGTCAATTACACCTGTCGGATCTTAGGGCTAGCTATGCGTAACTGATTCTATGAATCAGCCGCATAGTTAGCACGGGCGGATCACAGAGATACGACAGCGTATCAGAAGATAAGCCGTCGTATCTCTTTTGTGAATCTGGCCCTAAATATTTACCACAATTTAGTTTTAAAGAACTACACTCATAACAAGATTTGGCATTGCTTCTAAGCCAGTTTATCTATACCCTTATTAAAAAAGTAACCTAGGTGTGTGTACTACTCAGTCACTACTTTGTATATACATTTTATCTGTTCATGTGTTGAGTTTTCTATAGGATTGCTGGCCAGTAATAGAAAACTACTATATAAAATAAACAAAGAATTAGAAAAAAAATACCATGCATCAAATTGCTTTCAATGAATTCTTCATCCTCTTTCTTCACTTTATCTGGCTGAAGGGAATATGTTTGGATATTTTCATCCAGATACCAGGACTGATTTTCATCAAAGATCATGAAAAGTAGAGAAAATCGTTTTGGCACAGGTCTTAAGAGTAATGGAAAAAAAGTTTTTTTGCAGATCACAAGAGGACCAACGAGTCCACTGTAGGTGTCCTGGGAAGAAGTACACTGGTTAGTAGGTACATCACCTGTCAGAGTATGTTTATACACTGAATGCTTTATGTGTAACTCAAGCATATACAGTCATGGCTGAAATTGTTGGCATCCCAGAAATTTCTCCAGAAAATCAAGTATTTCTCACAGAAAAGTATTGCAGTAACACATGTTTTGCTATACACATGTTTATTCCCTTTGTGTGTATTGGAACAAAACAAAAAAGGAAGGAAAAAAAGCTAATTGGACCTAATGTCACACAAAACTCCAAAAATGGGCTGGTCAAAATGCTTGGCACCCTTAACGTAATATTTGGTTGCACACCCTTTGGAAAAAAATAACTGAAATCAGTCGCTTCTTATAACCATCAATAAGCTTCTTACACCTCTCACCTGGAATTTTGGACCACTCTTCCTTTGCAAACTGCTCCAGGTCTCTCTTATTAGAAGGGCGCCTTTTTCCAACATCAATTTTAAGATCTCTCCACAGGTGTTCAATGGGATTTAGATCTGGACTCATTGCTGGCCACTTTAGAACTCTCCAGCGCTTTGTTGCCATCCATTTCTGGGTGCTTTTTGACGTATGTTTGGGGTCATTGTCCTGCTAGAAGAACCAAGATCTTGGACACAAACCCAGCTTTCTGACACTGGGCTCTACAGTGCAACCTAAAATCCTTTGGTAATCCTTAGATTTCATGATGCCTTGCACACATTCAAGGCACCCAGCGCCAGAGGCAGAAAAAGAACCCCAAAACATCATTGGACCTCCACCATATTTCACTGTAGGTACTGTGTTCTTTTCTCTGTAGGCCTCATTTCGTTTTCGGTAAACAGTAGAATGATGTGCTTTACCAAAAAGCTCTATCTTGGTCTCATCTGTCCACAAGATGTTTTCCAAGAAGGATTTTGGCTTACTCAAGTACATTTTGGCAAACTGTAGTATTGTTTTTTTTATGTCTCTGTGTCAGCAGTGGGGTCCTCCTGGGTCTCCTGCCATAGCGTTTCATTTAATTTAAATGTCGAAGGGTAGTTCGCGCTGACACTGATGCTCCCTGAGCCTGCAGGACAGCCTGAATTTCTTTGGAACTTGTTTGGGGCTGCTTATCCACCATCCGGACTATCCTGCGTTTCAAACTTTCATCAATTTTTCTCTTCGGTCCACGCCCAGAGAGATAAGCTACAGTGCCATGGGTTGAAAACTTCTTCTTGCGCACTGTGGACAAAGGCAAATCTAGATCTCTGGAGATGGACTTGTAACCTTGAGATTGTTGATATTTTTCCACAATTTTGATTCTCAAGTCCTCAGACAGTTCTCTTCTCCTCTCTCTATTGTCCATGCTTAGTGTGGTACACACAGACACACAATGCAAAGACTAAGTGAACTTCTCTCCTTTTTATCTGCTTTCAGGTGTGATTTTTATATTGCCCACACCTGTTACTTGCCCCAGGTGAGTTTAAAGGAGCATCACATGCTTGAAACAATCTTATTTATCCACAAATTTGAAAGGGTGCCAAGAATTTTGACCAGCCCATTTTTGGAGTTTTGTGTGACATTATGTCCAATTTGCTTTTTTTCCTCCCTTTTTTTGTTTTGTTCCAATACACACAAAGGTATTAAACATATGGATAAACATGTGTTACTGCAAAATTTCTGGGGTGCCAACAATTTCGGCCATGACTGTATATAAGCTCTCAGAAATTTCTTACAATTAATATGGAGTGGAAATAGCTTCTCTCATAACATATAACTTAGGCAGAGGATGTAATACTGTAAAATACAATAATAACTTGGCCAAGAAAGAGTTTACTCAGTACATAAACGTTATGCAAAGCTGACTACCTGTTAACAACTTACTGTAGGCATCCTCTGCTTTATTTTCCCAATCAGCATTGGCTGATTACAAAGAACAATATGCTGGTTTCCTATATTTTATATAGGGATTCCCCTACCCCAGAAGAAGTCCTTGTAGTGACGAAATCAGTCGGGCGACAAGACGCTATCTACGCCACCACGAGTTCTTTTAAACTTTGAATTTTATACTGCAGTTTTTATGCTTTATATGTACTGTGTATCTTATGTTGTGCACAGTGTCTGATTAAAACACCTTTTAAAAGTTTTTTTTTACACTATTGGAAGGCCCCCTTCTTATTTTTTTGGGGAATCTGTTTGGCGGACATGAGGTTTTGATCCAGTCATCTGGAGGAGCTGTTGGAGATAGGTACATTCCTTATACCACCGTTTCCCCTTGGCGCCAGGAGCTGACAGTTTCCTATGCTTGTCTGACCTTCCATAACAGAGGGTCCACCGTGTGGGGTAAGAGTACAGCCTTACTTTATGTTGGTGATTCACCTGGTGAAGGATACCATTTGGAGTTCAACACTTTATTCAGCATATGTTTCAAGGAACTGGACTTAATTTATTTTGCTGAAATTTTTTTTGGACTTTACCATCCATCCACATTTATAATATGTTCATTTAGCGCAACTTACTTTGTATTCTATATAGGGATTCCTCTTTGTGACCTTATTTTTATAATGGTTTATGTTCATTGAATGGGATTGACATTTCAAAATTTGGAAGGTCAACTTGCACAAATCACCCTTTTCTTACCTTAATTTGATCAACTGTGGAGTAATAAGCCCAAGTCAAACATGTTTTCTCCTGATTGCTAGGTCCAGATCTTTCTGGGACCATCCATATATAGGTTTCCACGTTACCTGCAAACCACAGAAATATATGGTTTCATAAGGATTAAGTAAAATGATACTTGTTTAAGTACAGTAGACAAACTGGTCAGTAATTTAGGAAAAATGCATACATGTAAAGGCTAAATTAACCTTTTAAAAATATGTTACACCTGTATTTAGGGCATTGTTTCTAGAACTTTTGTCAGTCAAGGCAGCCTTTAAAATTATGTACAATCTCAAGACACCCCATTCTAAAATGTAAACAATTAAACTAATACATAACGCAGCAACATCCACACATGTAGGGCACCCAACGTGATTTATTCTTCCAAAGCAATATCACCTTTGCACCCTGGTTCTGAGTAGTATTGCAATGTTTCTCTCTCTCACTCTAATGTGACCCCAGTGCTGATGGAAAGGAGCAGGTGAGGGGCAAACAAGGATGATGTGCAGGGGCCTGACATCCTTCTTATTAACACATTAAATCATTGGTTATTAGGATACCAGCGGCTGGAATGTTGTACAGTGGAACCTTGGATTACGAGCATAATCCGTTCCAGGAGAATGCTTGTAATCCAAAGCACTCACATATCAAAGCGAGTTTCCCCACAGAAGTCAATGGAAACGAAGATAATTTGTACCGCTTTTACTTCTATGGCATGCAATACCACATGTGGCCAGAGGTGGGGGGTGCCGTAGAGCCTCCGAAATACTCGGGGACAGCTCAGCTGATCTCGGAAACCCTCAGAAAGGTTTGGAAACACTCGGGAACTGAGTAATTCCTAGTATTTTTGAGTGATTCTGAGTGGTTCTGAGTATTTTCGAACGGCTTGGAACAGCTCCGATCTGTTCCAAGTGTCACCGGTGCCCCTGCATATCTGGCCAAATGTGGTACTGCACACCCCATTAGCTTGAATTCTGCTTGTTTTGCAAGACAACACTCGCAAACCAAGTCATAATAATAAAAACAAAAAGTTGCTTGTTATTCAAACCGCTTGTTAACCGCGTGACTCATAAACCAAGGTTCCACGGTAATGCTGTACAATGAAAACCTGCAACTTTGAAACTAAGAAGCATCTTTGATCCACCTGCTGGCTGGTATACAGTTTTGGGGCAATTTCAGGCACCCCTGAGGAAACCTGAAGGCACCCTGGTTGAAAAAGGCTGATTTAGGGAACAACATGCAACTTGTTCCAGCACATAAATAATGCGTCACTGCTGCTTTCCTTTTTCCGGTTGGTGTAACGCCAGTAATTACAGGAAGTAATACCTGTGCTATGTATTGCTTGTATGTAATGCAAGCATTTTTACAGAATGAGTGGATTTTAAATGTTTTTATGGTTTAAATAAAAAAAGAAGTTACACTATTGGATCCTGTCTCCAGTTTTTTTTCCTCCTCTCACATGCACGCATATTGGAAAGGGACTGGGGAAAAATACTTCTTATTATGCTGGGATATTGGAGTCACAAGAGGAGATATTACACATGCTAAAAGCGCTTGAGACCCACTTATGCTGCATAGGGGGTCAAGGAATTCTGGCAAGTGAGGTGGATGAGAAAGGGAGCACAGAGTGATTTGCATGCACTGAAGATTGATAGTTTTGAGAACCAGTCACTTTATACAGCACTTTATGAAAATTGGACTTTATTTGTACTTTATACAGAGACTAGCCACTTTATACAGCACTTTATGAAAGTCGGACTTTATTTGTACTTTATACAGAGACTAGCCACTTTATACAGCACTTTATGAAAGTCGGACTTTATTTGTACTTTATACAGAGACTAGCCACTTTATACAGCACTTTATGAAAGTCGGACTTTATTTGTACTTTATACAGAGACTAGCCACTTTATACAGCACTTTATGAAAGTCGGACTTTATTTGTACTTTATACCAAGACTAGCCTCTTTATACAGCACTTTATAAACATCCGACTTTATTTGTACTTTATACAGATACTAGCCACTTTATACAGCACTTTTTGAAAATTGGACTTTATTTGTACTCTTTCTATATTTTAAGAACTTCATATTGCTTTTAATATATGTACTAATGCACATTATAATGGGACGGATGGCACATATGTAGCGCCCCCTTACTTTCAGTATGGGCACTACGCTAAAGTTAGTGGGGAATGGGAGAGTTATTTTGCTCCCATTCACAATTTGCTAAATTTGGGCTGCTGTCATTCTTAAACTGTCCTGTAGGTCAGTCTGCGCTCCAGGGATGCGATCCCATCCCTGGGCGATAGGTGGCGCTAGAGGGGTTCTGGCAGAGCCGATTTTCCCCAGCAGCCAATTGGAGGAGTTTTCCCTCGCGGGGCATGCTGGGGGAGAGTATATCTGTGGCAGAGGCCATTTTCTTTGGTTCTTCGTGGGTTCCAGGTTCCAGGTGCGGCACCCACCTTCAGGGTGTGCGCATCCAAAGGACCCTGGCGATGGCCTTCCAGGCCGGAGTCACATGCTACGCGGAGCTCCATGTTCCTGACAGGGACTCCAGTGACCTACTGGGTTCCCAACTTTATTGAGGAGATCCCAGGCTGTGTGCCATTTGATGGGGGGTCGGCTTGAGGAGAACCCGGAGGCAGGTTGTCCAACAGGGCTTCAACAAACCATCTGGGATCCGGTGACTGGGACATTGACAGGTACACTTCAGCTGTCACCCGGTGACCCTAATCTAATCTACTGGGAGGATTCGCTGAATCCGTTCGGTTCATCCAAAATACTAGGCCTGTGGCAGAGGCCCTAGAGCCAGGTCTGTGGCAGAGGCCCTTCCTCCCAGCAACCTAAAGTGACGCTTCGGCTGCCAGGCTTGTGGCAGAAGTCTGTCCGGGGGCACTTCACCCACTCTGGCTAGAGTGGCGACGAACTGTAACTACTACTACTGTGCTGTTGAGAGCAGGATTGCTCGGATCTTATCCAGGCCTGATACTGCAAAGTTCTCTTTTGCTTCATCAACCTTTTTGCTATACCTCATGTTGATGTTGGCCATGTTGGGCCTGGAAATAAAGCATTTGAAAACCTTTATTCACTGACTGGACATTCGCTCACTACTTCGCTTACTGCTCTACTCATCAACTACACCCCTAGACAACAACGAGAGGTAACTTAATATGCCGATCCCAACAACAACCAGTGGCTCCTGAGGGGGTAGCGCTACACATGTATTACACATCACTATAGAAAACCCCCAGCACACACTAGTTATCAATTTATTTACAGTCCATAATATAACAAGTGGCACACCAATTTTATTTTATGTTCCAGCAAAGTTCCCTCACCCCATGATTCCCCCCCCCCCCCCCATGACAACAGGTGGTGTTTCCTCTTCCCCGCAGCCACTGTCACATTCTAAAATTGGAGTGGCTGAATGGGGCTTATCCTGCACAGCCATGTCATTCATTCACAGCGATCTGCTACAAGTGGACGTTTAGTTTCAAAGGACTGAGAACGTGCGTTTATTCTCAAGTCCTGTAGTTTTAAAACAGAAAGCCCATACAGAGGTACGAGCAGAAAGCTGTAGGATTTAACTCCAGGAGCCTGAAATTGCACCTGCTACCCACTGATCGCGGATGCAATGCTTTACAGGCTCCAGGGTGAAAAAAAAAGAATAATGCACATATACTTTCCTGAAAAAAATATATGTGCATTTCCTATTTTTCCCCAATAGGTGAACTTAACCTTTATCCAAACTCAGGGCCAAAAAATATACATTTTGATGCTTTCTAAGCTTTAGATACAGTGGCTGTATTAGTTTTCTTTTTTTCTGACTTTATTTTCACCTGGTTACCTTGTCAGTAACACACTTCTTGTCCTAGGGTGACAACTCTCACTCATACTAATGTATGCACGGAGGAACAGAATTGTCACCCTAGGACAGGAAAGCAAATAAACAGAAGCTCATTATTAGGGTTTACATACACTTTAGGTTGCACATTTACAGTAGGTCTACAAAATGATGCCTTTTAAATATGTACTTACCAGGGTTAGTTGCTTTTACATCATTATTTTGTGGTTTAATACCATGTGCATTAATTGAGTAAGGCCTACTGGCTTTGTTCTTAAATATAATTTTGATTTCGTCACCAACCTTTGCTTGTATAAGTGGGCCTGAAAGAAAACACAAATATTTTTAAGTGGGAATAAAGCTCAGCTTTCCCTTCTTTTTTAACCAATGAATTTGTATTTTTTAAGGAAATTTTCATGATTTTTTTTTCAAACATCAACTACAATTTTGGGTAGGAATGAGCAATTAATTCACACCAATCAATACTTGCTTAACATCTTGACAGTTCATTATGAGTCTAGTTCTTGGGAAATAGTAGATGTGTTTTGCTAGCAAACCCGATTTTCTGAACGTGAAAATTGGACCAAATAATAACTTGTATAAAAAATAGTGCTGAGCTGATGAAATTGAAAAATATAAGAGTGCAAGGTGCAATGATCCCCAGTAAGAGGAAAATGTTCCAAATTTTAGTGTACTAATTACTAAAGAAATTATATAGAACAAATAAAGTGCTAAATGCAAAATCCAAGGAAGAAACCTTACATATGCTGCCTGTAGAGATATAGGGCCAGATTCACCAAAGAGATACGACGGCGTTTCTCCTGATACGCCGTCGTATCTCTGTTTCTATCTATGCGACTGATTCGTAGAATCAGTTACGCATAGATAGCCAGAAGATCCGACAGGTGTAATTGTTTTACACTGTCGGATCTTAGGATGCAGTACCGCGGCCGCCGCTGGGGGGAGTTTGCGTCGTAAACCAGCGTCGGGTATGCAAATTAGGAGTTACGGCGAATCACGAAGATTTTTCCCGTTGTTACGGCGTCGCAAGTGTTAGATTTCCGTCGCAAAGATAGTGCACCTTTAACATGGTGTAAAAGTACTCCACCATGTTAAAGTATGCCTGTCTTTCCCGCGTCGCTTTTGAATTTTTTTTAAATCTTTTATTTTTCCCGGCGTAAATCTTTTTTCACGTCGCGATTCACAAAACGTTGGCGCGTCGTAATTTCGCGCAAAGCACGTCGGAAATTTGCGACGGGAGCATGCGCAGTACGTCCGGCGTGGGAGCGCGCCTAATTTAAATGGTACCCGCCCCATTTGAATTGGACCGCCTTGCGCCGGACCTGTTTACGATACACCGCCGCAAATTTCCAGGTAAGTGCTTTGTGGATGGGGCACTAAATCGGAAAAATTGCGGCGGTGTAACGTAAACCGGTTACGTTACGCTGCACCCGCTGTATGTGAATCTGGCCCAAAGTATCCTACCAGCAAATGCTGTAGCAGTGGTAAAGTGCAAATGCCAAAAACAAACGGATCCTATATTAAAGGTGCAAAGAATGTGTAAAACATGAGTGACAAACCAAATGATACCCAGTACACAATGACTTATGAAAGTCTTATTGCATGATATACAAAAACATGCATGGTGAAATATGAAAGTCCAAGATTACCAAGGTAGAGTGCTGAGTATAAGTGATGGGTGACAATTTCTTATATGGTGTCCACACTGTGGGTGTTCTTCTAGTGGTGGTGAATGGGTGGCCCCTTACCTCACTGCTGTGAGGTTACAGCATGTAAATATACTCGATCCTGATCAGGCCTGGTGCTGTCTCAGAGCATGGGGGTATGCTGCCTGGATGTATAAAGCACTTCACCTGTCTGTGGGGTATGGGGTCTCCAAATAACGTGCCCAAGTAGCAGGGAGAGGATGAAAGGAATTCCAATACGGTGTAGTAGTTTTTATAAATTCCGCATTTATTAAATAAAAACAATGGTAGTCACATTGCTGCTGGAGTGCCCCTGACAGATACCGGAATTCGAATCGTCCTACTTTCCAGCGGTAGCGTGGAGGCCCTCGGACTGTCCTGCCCCCGCTGTTTGGAGCTGGCTGTCCGTCTTTTACCCTTTGCCAGATGCAAGAGATACCGGAGCTATTTGTTCCAGGTGGAGCCACCGATTGAACCTCTTTAGGGGTATAAGGTGGACTGGATCACTGATCGCTGATCATCAGGAGACCGTGACTGTCTCCTCTACATTAACTCTACCATCGGCTGCTACCCCAACCGCGTCACCGGAGGTAAGAGATGCGAATGAGAACGAGTGTGTGCCTAGTGTTCGAGTGATACTCCAGCTGCCAGGTCAGTGAGAGAGGTATGTCCGGGTACACTAAACCCACTCAGGCAGGAGTAGCGCAGAGAAGTGTTACGCTTGGGAGCAGGACTGTTTCCCTATCATCACGCCTGAATCTGTGGTTCTCTCTTCTTCTTCTTCTTCAACTTTACTTTCCTCACCACAAGTTTATTGTTTTTACCCGGCTGGGTAATAAAGAGCACAGCAAAGAACACCTTTTGCGGACATTCCTTTACTTCTACCAAATGCAATACGCATCATCCACCCCTAGGATTTCGGTAAATGTGCCTTTCAAAACAACCAGCAGCTCCTCCAGGGGTAGTGCTACAATTATATATATATTTTTTTTTTCAGGACAGATAGGGATTTAGTTTGGTTGCAATTTTGGATACATATGTTTTTATTTTTTTGTTTTTTATTGGAACTAAATAGTAAAAAAAAATTGGAAAAATAAAATAAAAAATGTAATGCGTGTGTTAAAATCAGAGATGGGGTTTCGAGGGCAGCAACAGATTTAAAGTGATTGTAAACGATCACCTTGTAAAACAACCCATTCTGTTTGAAATAGAAATGTAGAAGTGATCACCTTCCTCTTGGGTTTCAGCTGCATAAGAGCTGGGGGAACAGAAGCAGCAGGACACTGAGCTTCCCAGTAAAGGCTGTGCAGGAGGGGCGTATCAGCAAAGGAACTTGCAGGAACACCAGGGATTTCACACAAAGGAAGAAATACAAAGAGAATATGATACTTTATCATACAAGTACATGGTACAGCAGACACATATTATGAAATGTTGGGGTAAAAAAAAACGCTTTAAGTTTAAGAATTGCTTTAATATCAAAAAAATATTGGCCTTAAAAAGTTTTGTCTTATTACCTAGTATTCCAAGATGATCTTCATTTTCTGTCCTTTCTTTATGTTTTGCAAAGGTGCCATCTGTATATTCCCGGTATACAGCTTTCTTATATTTTGAACCAATAGATGTTTCACTTTTATTCAAAAATACATCACCAGGGCTTTGGGAGAACAAAAATATACGATGTTATGACAAATACACGTTCTGGATAGTAAATTTAATAACTAGGGAACAGAGACAAGTTCTGATAGCTGGGAAACACCTCTATATACAGAATCAACTGGGAGCGGGGTATAGCCCAGACAGCTGCCGCATTACACCAATGCTGCAGCATGGAGGAGATGAGTATGTGTGTTTGTTTGTTTGTTTTTTCCAATTCCACACTTTTCCTTTAAGATCAAGGGGCCAGATTCACGTAGCCCGGGCGCAACTTAACTTTTCCGATTTAAGTTATACCGCCGCAATTTTTCCAAGTTAGTGCCCGATCCACAAAGCACTTACCTGGAAATTTGCGGCGGTGTATCCTAAATCCGGACGTACTGCGCATGCTCCTGACGCCAATTTCCCAACGTGCTTTGCGCGAAGTTAAGATGCGCTGAGGTTTTGTGAATCGCGACGGGTGAAAAAAAGTTGCATCAGGAAAAAAAGAGTTGCGCCGGGAATTATTATTTTTTTTTTTAAATTTGACAGCGATGCGGGAAAGACGGGTACACTTTTACATGGTGTACTAACTTTACACTTTGTAAAAGGTACCCTATCTTTGCGACGGCAAACTAACACTTACGGCGACTTAACGAAGGGAAAAAGCTTTGTGGATCTCCGTAAGTGCTAATTTGCATACCCGACGCTGGTTTACGACGAGAACTCCCCCCAACGGCGGCCGCGGTACTGCCTCCTAAGATCCGACAGTGTAAGTCCATTACACCTGTCGGATCTTAGGGCTAGCTATGCGTAACTGATTCTATGAATCAGTCGCATAGTTAGAAACAGAGATACGACGGCGTATCAGTAGATACGCCGCCGTATCTCGTTTGTGAATCTGGCCCAAGAAGCTTATCTCTCCTTATTAGAAAACACAATGGCCCCGATTCACGTAGGAGATATGACGGCGTATCTCCAGATACGCCGTCGTATCTCTGAGTCTGAGGCCGCGTACACATGGTCGTTCCAAACCGATGAGAATGGTCCGACGGGCCATTTCCATCGGTTCACCGCTGAAGTGGCCTGATGGTCTGATGTGCGTACACACCATCGTTCCAAAAACCGATCGGGTCAGAACGCAGTGACGTCAAACACACGACGTGCTGAATAAAATTAATGCTAAATGCTTCCAAGCATGCGTCGACTTGATTCTGAGCATGGCGGGCTTTGAACCAACGCTTTTCTGTACTAACCATCGGTTTGGACCGATCGGGCAGCGGGCCATCGGTTCGATCTTGAAGCATGTTTTAAAGTTTTGGACCGAAGGACAGCAGACCGATGGGCTATACACACGGTCGGTTTGGACCGATGAAACTGAACCTCGGTCCATTCTCATCAGTTTTGTCCGACCGTGTGTACGCGGCCTGAGGTGTCGTATCTTGGCGTCTGATTCAAAGAATCAGATATGCCAGAATTTTTCTAAGATACGACCAGCGTAAGTCGCCTACGCCGTCATATCTTAACTGCATATTTACGCTGGCCGCTAGGGGTGTGTACGCTGATTTACGCCTAGAATATGTAAATCAGCTAGATACGCCAATTCACTAATGTACGCCCGACCGTCGCATTACAGATACGCCGTTTACGTTAGGCTTTTTCCGGCGTAAAGTTACCTCTGCTATATGAGGCGCAGCCAATGTTAAGTATGGATGTCGGGCCAACATCAAATTTTCCGTCGATTACGTCGTTTGCGTAAGTTGTTCGCAAATTGGGCTGTGCGTCATTTACGTTAAACGTCAAAAGCATTGGCTTTTTGCGGGTTAATTTGGAGCATGCGCACTGGGATACTTTCACGGACGGCGCATGCGCCGCTCGTAAAAAGCGTAATTTACGTGGGGTCACAATACATTGACATAAAATACGCCCACATGTTCCATATTTGAATTAGTCTGGCTTACGCCGGCCTATTTACGCTACGCCGCCGCAACTTTGCTTTGAGAATACTGCACTTGCCTGTCAAAGTTGCGGAGGCGTAGCGTAAATAGGATACGTTACGCCCGATCGCAAATACGCGCTCCTTACGAGAATCTGACCCAATTTGGTTAAAACCAAGAACATGACGCTTCCCACTCCCAGAACTCCCACATGACAGCGTACGGGGGTTCCTCTCCTCTGCAGCCGCTATCACATTTAGAATCACTGCAACTGTGCAGGCGGAACCCAGTATCGTTCTTTCAGAGAGATCTGAGACAGAATAAAATACAAGTCACTTCCGCCACCATTAAAGATGGACTTGAAGTTCTCAATGGACTACGATTGCAGTAATCAGCTTTCTCTAGTTTTTTAACTAAAGGCACATACCGAGGTATGAGCAGAGAGCTGGAGGAAGTGCCTGCAGGAGCCTGACACTGCAACACTGATTCTCTGATCATGGCTACAATGCTTTGCAGGCTCCTGTGTAAAAAAATAATAAATGTAAAAAAAAAATCTGTAAAAATATGTGTATTTTAATTTTATTTTTCTTAAAGGTGATCCTTGCTTTTAAACTCTCGGAGTTGACTGCGGTGTGAGATATCAGTGGTTCAGAGGTATGATCTACACATCGTTACCTCTCCGGGTGGTGTGAAAGCCACTCTTGTTCCCAGGTCCGGCTTGGAGCATAGTCCCATTCTATTTCCTCAGCTGCAATGTAGTATGTCCTTATCCGATGTAGCCCAGACTCAACCTTCTTTTCAGTACATGACTTTACAGTGTAGTGCTGTCTCATTCCTCCAGTGTAATGGTCTGTGGTCATACATTCTACATTGAAGACACCTGCGAGGAGGAAAGGGAAAACAATGCATTCTGCTAAAAGGAAAGGGGGGAAAAACTGCGCTAAACCAAAAAGTATATACAAAAGCAGCCAGCACTCAAACAAACAAAGTAGAATGACAAATAAAGAACAATAGTGCGGCGCTAAAAATATGTTGTGCACAATAAGTATAGTGACATAAATTCAAAGAACCCACTTTGAATTGCGACTAAACAAGTGAAACAAGTCCATATGAAGACCATGCACCACGCAAATATGAGGCCGGATTAAAAGAACAATCACACAAACTGGTGCATGAAATACAAGTCCTCACAAAGAAAAAATGACTTTCCAATGATTAACATATGATGTGAGATATCTTGTTGCCTGAAGAGATCACCAAGGCACCCAAAAATAGATGTAAGTATATTGAGGTATGTGAGGATTTGGCGCAGAGGCGACGGTCGTTTACCCTAGTGTACTCTGGGGAGGACTCCGGTTGGGTCTGCGCCTGGTAGTTTACGGTTGGGTTGTGCTGGGGGTGAGAGAGCCATGAACTTGCACCTCGTTTGTTTATTTTACTTTTATTATTTCCCCCCTTTTTTTTTTTTTTTTTTAATCATCCTTTTATTTGATTTTAAGCAGCAAAAAACAGAAATTCACAGAAACCTAGGAGGCATTCCTCTGGTTTAACCCCCTCAAATCGTTAACAGGGATATCAACATACATTTCACAAAAAACTCAGAAACATTTTCCCATCATATCTTTCTCCATATGTAAACGAGGAAAAGAAAAAACAAAATTTTAGATATTCTTATTTTATCCTAATTTCCTTCCCCTCTATCAGTCATCCGAGGTTGACTCTCTACTCTGATAGCACCATCATTGCCTCAATACGGTTTTGTCCCCTTCCTAGCGGGAAACCGATGTCCCGCCAGAATTGGGGCAATTAAACTGTTTCTCTCTGTTTCGCTTTACTTAACCTCCCTTATACCCCCCAATCCATAACCCATCCCCAGAACTAAAACAAAACCAAAAAACCCCCCCCCACCTGCTTGTCTCCCCCCCCCCCCTCCGGACCCCACAGCCCCCCCTTCAATCCACATCCATCAGGGCCTTCCCCTCCTCCAAGTATCTGAATATGTTCCATTCCGCCCACGTTTCCAAGTAAACCTTCTGCTTCTGCCTTGAAGTCCATACTAGGTCCTCCATTCTGTTCAGGTCTTCCACTCTATTAAGCCACATCCTTATGGATGGGGCCCTTGTCTGTTTCCACAACCCTGGGATACAAGCCCGAGCCACGTTTAAAAGATGACATACTACTGATTTCCTGTAGCGCCTCACTGATATCTCCACATCCTGAAGTATAAAAAAAGACCACTTGGCTGGTAATTGTTCCCTACTAAATCTTTGCGTTATTTCCCGGACCTTTCTCCAGTAACTTATTATTATTATATCCCCTTTTTTTTGTTTTCCTTTGTTTTATTATCTGCAAATGCTGAAAATGCTTGTTTCTGACTGTTACCATTTCTCTGCAAATCTGATTGTCGGCTAATGCATATCTTGTAATGCTGTTTTGTGAATAAAAACACTTTTCTGTAAAAAAAAAAGTATATTGAGGTACTCTCAGCTGTTGTATAACAGTAAGTCTCATGCGCTTAGTGGTCCCGACAGACCTGGATCACTGCAACCAAGGACTCCCCGGATGGTGGTATATCCTCCAATCACCCTGATGGAATGGGTGTCACACTTAACAGTAACTGGACGAATGGACCCTCCAGTGCAAGATGCAAAATAGAAAAATTCTAACAGGCTCGCAGGACAACGGAAAAAAGAAAAAAAGAGTGCTCCAGATGGTGCAGGTCAAAAATAAACCGTGACAGGTTTTATTTAAAATTCCATATAACAAAAATTAAATGGATAAAAAGTGATCACATAAGAGTTATACAAGCAGTATGGGATGCTGTAAAGCTGGATCCGACACGTTTCGGCTTTCTAAACCCAAATGCGTTGGTTCCAGCTTTACAGCATCCCATACTGCTTTTATAACTCTTATGTGATCACTTTTTATCCATTTAATTTTTGTTATATGGAATTTTAAATAAAACCTGTCACGGTTTATTTTTGACCTGCACCATTTGGAGCACTATGAAAAGGACAAACAACCTGATCTTTGTTCTGTAAACTATTTATCCCATCAGTCTCAATATAATTTATGAACAAAGACGTGTTTGATGTCCAGAGCAGACTTTCTCAATGATGATTCTTCCTGAGGACGTTAGGGGTGCAGCGGCATCTGGGTGTGGTTGAAGCTCTCAGTGTGCTGGCTCTGCCAGTCTCAGCCCTGTTTAAATAGACCAGCAAAACTCCAAATTCTACATCTGCACACTGGGAGCTCAATCAGGAGATCAAGCAGAGCAGTGGAAGGGGGAGGCGTTTTCTTGAGTCCAGATCTCTCCACCTCCCCCTACAGGCAGCAGTACAAACAAAGCATTCACTGGGCAATGCAAGTGCAGTTTCGGTCTGCACTTGGCAAAAAGGCTGTGTGTGTGTGTATGTGAGCTTGTTTGTGTACGTGTGTGGGAGATGATGTATGTATGCATGTGCAGTATGTGTGTATAGGAGTTTATGTATGTACAGTGCTCAGCATAAATGAGGACACCCCTTTTAAAAAGTAAGGGGCAGATCCACAAAGATCTTCTCCGGCGCATAGTATCTGAGATACGCTACGCCGCCGTACCTTACCTGGCTTTGGTTCGAATCCATAAAGATTTTGCGCCGTATGTTACGACGGCGTTGTGTATCTCAATCGGCGTAACGGCGCGGAATTCAAATTGGGCGGGTAGGGGGCGTGTTTCATTTAAATGAAGCGCGTCCCCACGCCAAACGAACTGCGCATTTGCCGTCCCTAAATTTCCCGCCGTGCATTGCGCTAAATGACATCGCAAGGACGTCATTGGTTTTGACCTGGACGTAAATTACGTCCATCCCGATTCACGAACAACTTAAGCAAAAAAAAATATTTAAAATTATACGCAGGAACAACGGCCATACTTAACATTGAGTACGCCACGAAATAGCAGCTTTAACTATACGCCGAAAAAAGCCGACTAGAGACGACGTAAAGGAATGCGCCGGCCGCTCGCACGTTCGTGGACCGTCGGAAATAGCTAATTTGCATACTCGACACGGAAAACAAAGGGAACGCCACCGAGTGGACGCTGAAGAATTGCATCTTAGATCCGAAGGCGTACAAAGACGTACGCCTGTCGGATCTAACCCAGATGCCGTCATATCTTGTTTTGAGGATTCAAAACAACGATACGACGCGGGAAATTTGAAAGTACGCCGGCGTACTCTCTCTGTGGATCTGCCCCTAAGATTTTAATCACTATCTCAGTGAACACAGGAACGATTTCCAAACTTTTGACAAAACAGAGTTTTAGGCTGTGTTCACACTGCAGACGGATGCGGGTGATAGCAGAGGTCCAGTGTGTCCCTGTTCTCCATTTGAGGGATGAATCGGGCACAAATTTTTGCCTGAATTCGGACCTGAGGCAGAGCCAGAGATGCACAGGACCTCTGTACAATTTGCTCAGCAGCTGCTCCAGAGATGTGTGAACTGACTCCATTGATGTCATGTCATGTGAATTGGATGTGGGGGAAACCCCCCATCCAATTCTCAATAGTGTGAACCCAGGCTTATAGAACATTTGTTTAGCTCATTACATGAAAGTAAGGTTATTAATATAACTTAGATTACAAAATCTTCAGTTTTACTCAAATTAGGTAAAGCGGAAGTAAACCCATTCATAAAACACGTGCTGGAAATGTAACACTCCCATTGGTTGTGCTTGCAACCAAACTGTCAACCACATGTGCAGCTTCATGGAAGTTGTAGATTAAACAGAGGCAAAGATGGCAGCTTCCTTTGTCTGAAAACGATAGGGGGGTTTACTTATACTTTAACCTCCCTGGCGGTCTTCCCGAGACTGACACGGGGTTAGATTTTCTTGCTACTATCGGTAACCCCGTGTCAGTCTCGGGCTTGCCTCGCTAGATCCACAGGCACTTTTTACTTACCTTGTCCCTGGATCCAGCGATGCCACCGCGCTGTGTGAGCGAGCGGGACCTCGCTCGATTCACATAGTGCCTCCGTGTGACGCCGATCTCCGTTCCCTGCGACGTTACGACGCACGGGGACGGAGAACGGCGCCAAATTCAAAAACGTAAACAAACACTATACACACAGTATACTGTAATCTTATAGATTACAGTACTGTATGTAAAAAAAACACACCCCCCTTGTCCCTAGTGGTCTGCCCAGTGTCCTGCATGTCATTTTATATAATAAAAACCTTTTTTTCTCCCTGCAAACTGTAGATTGTCCATAGCAACCAAAAGTGTCCCTTTATGTCAAAAATAGTTTTAGATCAGCTAAAAAACAGCGATAATAAATTATAATCACTTGCAGAATTGTGCGATAGCGATTTGTGGGGAAATTCGTCATAAAAAAATAAAAGTAATGACAGCGACAATTCTGCAACTGAGCAAATTTCAGTGATTTTGATTTGATTACATTATTGAATAATTTTTATTATAATTATATTATTATTTGTTATAATTATTTATAATTATTTATTATATTATAATTTATAATTTTGTTTTTAAAAAAATGTAATACACGGGATGCCTATTAGAATCTTGTTTGGTCAGATTTAAGTGAGTTATTTCTAAAAATTACAGACCTACAATATAAAACGCCAAATTTCCTTGCAAATAATGGTACCGCTTTTAGCATGTTTTTTCTGAAAGAATCATACCGCCAGGGAGGTTAATGCAAACATGAATACACCCCACAACAAAAACTACTACATATTTTGTAAGACCTCCATGATTTCTAAGGACAGCACTAAGTCTTCTAGGCATGGAATGAACAAGTCGGTGACATATTGCAACATCTATCTTTTTCTATTCTTCAAGAAAGACCTCTTTTAGAGCCTGGATGCTGGATGGAGAGTGATGCTCAACTTGTCTCTTCAGAATTCTCCATAGGTGTTAGATTGGGTTCCGATCAGCTGACATATTAGGCCACAAAATCACTTTCACCCGGTTCTTCTTTAGAAATGCAACACTGGCCTTAGATGTGTGTTTTGGATTATTGTCATGTTGTAAGTGCAAGATGACCAAGGGCACGGAGTGATGGTAGCATCTTCTTTCAATATGGAGCAGTACATCTGTGAATTCATGATACCATCAATGAACTGCAGAAAGAAAAACGTTCTGGACGGCCGC
This sequence comes from Rana temporaria, assembly GCF_905171775.1. Classification (NCBI taxonomy): domain Eukaryota; kingdom Metazoa; phylum Chordata; class Amphibia; order Anura; family Ranidae; genus Rana; species Rana temporaria. The sequence goes on along the minus strand of NC_053492.1, from coordinate 134,198,332 downwards.
ACACCATTGAAGGCATCTTTATTAATAATGTAAAATCTAATACAGTCACTTCATGTGTAGAAAAGCGCCAACATATGGTGTGAAACGCGTTAGGTGCTTTTTCCTGTTTTTTTCTACACATGAAGTGACTGTATTGGATTTTACATTATTAATAAAGTTGCCTTTAACGATGTGTGGCCATCCAGGACTTTTTTCTTTCTCCAAGTTTGTGCAGAGCCGGCACCCATGAGTTCATCATAGGGCGTGTGCAGGGCTGATGCAAGGATTTTTGACACCCTAGGCGAAACCTAATTTTGCTGCCCCATTGGCTTCACCCCTGACTCCACCCCCTTTATCCTACTCATGTGACAGGAGGCAGCGCTATACAGGAAGCATCGGTTTCCTCTAGTGCTGGTTTCAGTTCTGCAATGTGCCTCTAATCACACCACTGGTCAGACAGAGCAGCTGCCTGGGACTGAGTTAGTTACATGCTGCAGCCTGCAGAGCATGCAGACGCAGAGGGAAATCAGTGTAGGCACCATGTATTTTTCTTTGTACTCCTCACCTTTGCGACATCATACAGTTTTGAAGCCATTAGTTCCAAAAACATTTATCTTGGTCTCATTACTCCAGAGTACAGAGTCACAGTAGTTTTCCTCTTGTTCAGCATAGGCCCTGGCAAATTCTAGATGGGCTTTTTTGTGCATGGGCTTTAGGAGAAGCTTCCTTCGTGGATGACACTCATGCATGCCATTCCTCTGCAATGTACACTGTATTATGTCATTGGAAACAATCACCCCAGTTTGGCTTTCTACTTCTTAAGCTAACTGCAGTGAACTTGCATGGCGATTTTCTTCGACCCTTCTCATCAGAAGACGCTCCTGTCAGGGTGTTAACTTCTTTGGATGGCCTAGACGTCTCTGTGAGATGGTTGCAGTTCTATCTTTGTTACATTTTTGTATCACTTTTGCTTCAGTATTCTCACTGATAAGTTAAGCTTTGCTGATTTTCTTGTAGCCTTCACCTTTCTTCTTTAAAGAAATGATTTTCTTTCTCAGGTCTTGTGACATTTCTCTTCCATGTGGTGCCATTGGTGACAGCATGAAATGGGTAGTGGTTTTCTTCCTTAAGTAACACTCTTCAATAATCAACTGTCTGCTGGACACTTGTTTAATGAATAGTATCACCTGTATTTGAATTCTTGTCAATTAGGATTTTGTTGTCTAAAATTTAGCTTTGCTGCTAAGACTTTCATTGGGGTGTATTCATTTTTATGGTCTTAAATGAATTTGTTAGGAAAAGTACCTTTTTGTGTGCGCAAATGAACAAATCTTGGTAGCAATTAATAGTCCGCATTTGTGGGAGTAGTTTGTAGTATAGTGATTCTGAAAGAAAAGTAAAGGTTTTCTGACAAATCTTTTGTGGTGTACTCATGTAGCGCCTGTGTACTTGTCAGTACAGGTGCTATACTAAATTTAGTGGGGAATGAGAGAGTTATTTGCTCTCATTCATTGATTTGTTAAATTTGGCTGTCGCCAATCCTGGATTGTCCTGTGGGTCAGTCTGTGCGTCCAGGGAGGCAGTTTCATCTCTGGACGGCAGATGGCGCCAGAGGGGTCCAGGCGGAGCCGCTTCTTCCCAGCAGCCAATGAAAAGAGGTGGACCTTGCTGTGCATGCTGGGGAGGGGTATTTCTGTGGTGGAGGCCGTTGCTCGGGGTTCTTCGCGGTTCCTGGTTCAAGGTGCGGCACCCACCTTTAGGGTGTGCGCACATCACGGGCCCCGGCGATATGGCCTACCAGGCCGGGGCGCACGTGCTACGCGGAGTTCCTGACTCTGGGCTCCTTAGGCCTGGAGCAACTGATGCTACAAAGGGGGCCCCAGTGACTTACTGGGTTCCCCATCTCTATTGAGAAGATCCCGGAGGCAGATGATCCAATAGGGCTTGAACGAACCATCGGGGATCTGGGTGACCGGACACTGACAGGTTGTATCCAGACTGTCAGTCGGTGACCCCAAAAAAGATACATCGGGAGGATTCGCTCTACCGTTCAAACTTTCAAGTACTAGGCCTGTGGCAGAGGTCTCATCTTTAAACCCAAATTTAGTTAGAGCCAAGTCTGTGGCAGAGATTTGTTCCTTCCCAGAAGTTCTAAGTGGCGCTCTGGCTGCCAGGTTCGTGAGAGGGATCTGTCCAGGGGCACTTTACCAACTTCGGCTGAAGTGGCGACGAGGAAAGAGTTGCTGTAAAAGCAGGACTGCTTTTACTTATCCATAGCCCGATTCTGCGAAGTTCATTTTCTTTCACCAACCTGTCCTGTCTACCTCAAGTTGACATGTTGGTCGTGTTGACCAGACAAATAAAGCATTGAAAACGTCAACCAACAGTCTGGACATTCCATTACTGCTCTCATTGCCGTCATCATCCCTAGACACATCACTGAGGTAACTTAAACACGCCGATCCCAAATCTAACCAGCGGCTAATCCGGGGGTAAGCGCTACACTTATTTATGCTGAGCACTGTATGTGTGCGTGTGTATATTGGAGTTTACGGTATGTATGTATTTGTGTGTGTGTGTGGGGGTATATGGGAGTTTATGTATGTAATTTATGTGTGTATGTATGTTTGCATTTTTCATCATGATCCCTTATCCTTTAGGCCTCATTTCCACTGGCGTTTTTACAGCCACGTTTCTGAGCGTTTTTTACAGCTTAAAAACGCCTGTCCATGTTATTCTATGGCTTCATTCCCACATAGGCGTTTTTGAGCTGCAAGTGGCATAGACGTTTTTGAGCTGTAAAAAAAACGCGGGACCAGGGCGTTCTGAAGCTCCAGAGTAGAGCTGTAAAAACGCCAGACGTTAAACGCTCAAAAACGCGCAAAAACGCTCAAAAACGCGCAAAAACGCTCAAAAACGCGACCGCGGCATTTTTAAAGCTGCAGCTCACAAAAAAAAAAAAAATTTTTTTTTTTTTTTTTTTTTTTACAAAATAAACATGGACAGGCGTTTTTAAGCTGTAAAAAAGCCTAACAACAGTGGCTGTAAAAACGCCAGTGGAAATGAAGCCTAAGGATACAACTGCTTTTCAAAGATGGTGAGACTGATTATTTTTAGGGCTTGTTCACAAAAGCAGCAAGGACTGCCGCTCCTCAGAAAGGCAATCCATCCATGCTTGGACAGCTTTTCAGAGGCATTTGGCAGGCGGTAAGGAAGTGATATGTTGCCTCCTCATCACCTGTTTTATCCATGGCTCAACCGCATGGTTTTTCCAACCCCCAACCTCCTGTATTAGTGAGCCTTTAATCTGGCGGTCCTCAAGACTGAAAAAGGGCACCTTGACTGAAAAAAGGTTGGAAAAAACTGGTCCAGAGTAAAGCCATGAGGGGAAAGGAATTATTTTGAGGAATATATATATATATATATATATATATATATATATATATATATATATATATATATATAGTGCCCTGGGGTTTAGTCAGGGAGCTCCTCACCAAATTCCTTGTCAGGAATAGCTACTGTAGTTAATTGTTAGAGATCCATTGATCCTTAAGTTTGGCTTTGTGGCACTGTTATATTCTACCACTAGGTGGTCGGGTACTTTGTGGTACTAGATACGAGAGGGGCAACACAAGGTCAGGTTATGGGTATATGGGTATCTCAGCCAATGGACAGGGGTTTTCATGATATTTCATTTTTTTGGGGGCGGGGGTTCTTATGCTTTCAGTCAGCTAAATAATTTTGAGGCACCTTAAAGTACAGAAAACCATACACTGCATGGCATGTGTGCTGTAGTGTGCTGCAGTGCAGGTGCATGGCCCACAATAGTAACCATCCATTATTGGCATTAGCATAATGCAGAAGTGTAAAGGGAGCGTGAAGTTCCATTATTTTTTTAACACAATCCCAAATGCAATACTACAATGGACATTCCCATTGTCAGTGACTTATATTGCTGACCTCTTTCTTAAAATGCTACTTGTCTAGTTGCTTTCTAACCAGTTACCCATAACAACTGAGAAAAGAGAAAAGACAGTCTTTATCTGCATACTTGACCCATGGCAGTTACTCAAGATACTAAAATTTACCACAGGGTCAGCATGAAAGTTTTCTGTAACTTACCTTCATTGTCTGGATTCATTATTATGGAATATGAGATGTGTGGAAATAAACTTGCAACATCCCTTATGGTGTCACGCACTTTAACAGTGTTTCCCGTAAAGTGGATTCCATGTATATCAACTTCTGTACCAAGTCCCAGCATGTGCCAGCGTATGGAATCTCCTACACACATATCCAGGCCGGGCTGATTTCCATACATGTACCCATTGATAGCTGAATGATGTGTATAAAAAAAAAACAGAAAACCCTTAGGAATTCACAATAAAATGACACGTCCAAAAATGTTTACTCTACATTTATTAAGCAGAGCATCTCAGCGGAAACAGAAAACTGCTTCTGCTGTGGATCTCTTTGGAAAATTCATAATGCTGCCTGAGTCCTGTGTCATGGCCCCATGTATTTCTGGTTTATTTGGTAAAACAAAGATTGTGCATTAAAGGGGTTGTAAAGGTTTGTTTTTTATTTTCTAAATAGGTTCCTTTAAGCTAGTGCATTGTTGGTTCACTTACCTTTTCCTTCCATTTCCCTTCTAAATATTTGTTTTTCTTTGTCTAAATTTCTAACTTCCTGTTTCTCCTCAGTAAGCTTTCCATCATTATCTGAGTGGTGTTTAGTCAGCCAGAACAGCTTACTGAACAGTTTACTGAGGAGGAACAGGAAGTGAGAAATTCAGACAAAGAAAAAAAACATTTAGAAGGGAAATCCAAGGAAAAGGCAAGTGAACCAACAATGCACTAGCTTAAGAGCCGGTTCACACTGGGGCGACCTGTCAGGTGACTCAACCGCCTGACAAGTCGCGGTCCACAGTAGTCAATGGAACCGTTCTAATAGGAGCGACGCAAGTGGCTCCGACTTAGAAAAAGGTTCCTGTACGACTTTGGGGGCGATTCGGGGCGACTTGCATTGACTTCAATTCTGAAGTCATTTTGAAAGTTGCCTCTCAAATCGCCTTGAGATCGCCTTGCCGAGTCACCCCCAAAGTCGTGCCGCCTGTGTGTGAACCGGCTTTAAAGGAACCTATTTAGAAAATAAAAAACAAACTTTTACAAGCCCTTTAAATATAGAAAACATAATAGTTTCCTTTCCTTATAGTGGACAAAAAAAACAGATGCAAGCTATTTTAAAGCAGAAGTTTGGGTTTGATTTTATTATAACACCAAAAGAAATAATAAAAACCAGGTTTAGACTCCAACTCCAAAATTGCCTTCATTTCAATCTCTCCTATACCAAGATAATCCAGGAATACAGGGCCAGATCCTCAAAAGGGATACGCCGGCGTAACTGCTGTTACGCCGTCGTATCCCTGTTTCTAACTATGGAACTGATACACAGAATCAGTTTCCCATAGTTAGGCAGAAGATCTGACATGTGTAAGAGACTTACACTGCCGGATCTTAGGATGCAGTACCGCATCCGCCGCTGGGGGCATTTCGTGTCGAAATGCCGCCTCGGGTATGCAAATTAGCACTTACGGAGATCCACAAAGCTTTTACGCTTCGTTTTTTCTCCGTAAGTTTTAGTTTGCAAACGCAAAATTAGGGCTGCTTTTACAAAGTGTAAACTGTTTACACCATGTAAAAGCATGTAAAAGCGACGCAACTTTATTGACCAGTCGCGATCCACAAAGCTCGGCGTAACGTAATTTCGCGATATGCACGTCGGGAAAATGACGTCACGAGCATGCGCAGTACAGCCAGCGCGGGAGCGCGCCTAATTTAAATGGGAATCGCCCCCAGTTGAAGAGGAACGCCTTGCGCCGGACGGATTAAAGTTACACCGCTCAAAATTTCTAGGTAAGTGCTTTGTGGATCGGGCACTTAGGTAGAGATTTTGCGGCGGTGTAACTTAAATGCCAAAAATTACGTTGCGCCGGGTTTTTGAGGATCTGGCCCACAATTTCTAAAAGAGGTGCGGTTTTTTTTTGTTGCTGATAAAGCAAAATACAAATGAAATTGCGTGGTGTATTGGGGTTTCCTCATGTACTGTAAGTAAACTCAGACCAGTTCTCACAAGTCCAGATTTTACATTAGATGCTATATAAAAGAACTAACTAATGTTGTAATAGTCCTAATATTTGTTTTATCTGACTGATCAATCAATGGAAGGAATGTCATTCAAGGGACAGAAGATTCCATCCAAAGATTGACTCATAATTCAAATAATTATGCATATGCCTGATGCCAAGACGATCCACACAATTCTTCGCTAACAACACCGAGCACTATTAGAATCCTCAATGTCCAGATCAGGATGGATTTGGACCCTGTTATTCCTAGGCATGTGCAAACGGGAAAAATTTGTTTCGTTTCGTTTTAATTTGTTATTTAATTAATTTAGTTAAGTTAGATTCGTTACTTGTGTTAAATTCGTTTTCGGAATTCGTTCGTTTTCGACCGAATTTCGAAAAATCCGGTCGGATTCGAAAATATTTAGACCGGATTCGATAATATTTCAATCGGATTCGAAAACAAATTCTATTCGAATCGAATTCAAAAACAATTCGATTCGAAAACAAATTTGAATGAAAATTAAAAGCAAATTTGAATCAAAATCTAAAAAATATAAATCGATTTCTAAAAAAGAATACAATAAAATAGAATATAAAATAATAAAACAATAGAATGAAAATCAAAGAATAGTAAAGAACAGAATGGAATTTAATAGAATGTAATCAAATACAATAGAATATAACCTGGCTTCTTCTATCTATCTTCTATCTATGTTCCATTTTCTGAAATTCGAAATTCATATACGGTAGAATGAACTCAAATTCGAATAGAAAAATATTAGAATAGAACAGAAAAAAAAATATTTATATATATATATATATATATATATATATATATATATATATATATATATATATATATTTTATTATTCTACTCTTCTAATATTTTTCTATTCGAATTTGAGTTCATTCTATATGAATTTCGAATTTCAGAAAATGGAAGATAGATAGAAGATAGATAGAAGAAGCCAGGTCATATTATATTGTATTTGATTACATTCTATTAAATTCCATTCTGTTCTTTACTATTCTTTGATTTTCATTCTATTGTTTTATTATTTTATATTCTATTTTATTGTATTCTTTTTTAGAAATCGATTAATACTTTTTAGATTTTGATTCAAATTTGCTTTCAATTTTCATTCGAATTTGTTTTCGAAACAAATTGTTTTCGAATTCGAGTCAAATAGAATTTGTTTTCGAATTCGATCGAATTTCATACGTGGGTTTTTGATTCGAAAACGTTCGTTCGGATTCGGTTAATTTGTTAATATTACAATTTGGGAATTCGTAAGGATCCGAATGTCCGAATAATGAAAAATTCGGAACGAAACGAAATGCACATGCCTAGTTATTCCTCACCAAGCCCAAATCTCGGGTCCATTTTATGGGTAATATACAGTACTTGTCAATAGAAAGGTCACCATATAGCAAATCTATTTGTAGTATTGGACTTTGTGGATTTTCATTGTATTGGAGTTCCCTACTTTACCTAATGGATTCCTGTGTAACATGCAGATCACTGTAGTAGTCATCTACTTCAGTAGTCACTACAGTGGTAGCAGCAGTCTTCCAGGTTTAGCATTGAGAGACTGATCATCTGTAGATTAACCACAGGGGGCTGCTGCTTGGTGCTGCCACCATTAACCACTTCCACATTGGAAACTTTCACCCCCTTCCTGACCAAGCCAATTTTCCTCCTTCAGCGCTGTCACCCTTTGAATGACAATTGTGCGGCCATGCAACGCTATACCCAAATGGAATGTTGGTCATTTTTTTTTACACTAACAGAGCTTTCTTTTGGTGGTATTTAAAGCGGAGTTCCACTGAAAAATGGAACTTCCGCTTTTTGGAATCCTCCCCCCTCCGGTGTCACATTTGACACCTTTCAGGGGGAGGAGGGAGCAGATACCTGTGTAATACATGTTTTTGCTCCCACTTCTAGGCATAGATCACCGCGGTGACATACGCCGAGTCCGGCGCCTACTTCCCCCCGCTGTCTTCTGGAAGACACACAGGTTCCAGAAGACAGCAGGGACCAGTGGGATCGTGCAGCACGAGTTGCGCATGCGCAGTAGGTAACCAGGAAGTGAAGCCGCAATGCTTCACTTCCTGATTCCCTTACCAAAGATGCCAGCGGCAGCACCCGAGAGCCGAGGGAGAGATCGGCTTCAGGTGCCAACATCGGGCACCCAGGACAGGTAAGTGTCCATATATTAAAAGTTATCAGCTGCTGTATTTGTAGCTGCTGACTTTAAATAAAAAGTTTGAAAAAAAATAAAAAAAATTTGTTTCTGTTATAAAATTTAGCAAATAAGTAATCTTTCTCCTGTACTGATGTGCGCTGATAGTCTGTGTCCCTTTGGGGAAATCTTCCTGTACTTCCTGTCATGCAGGCAGAAGAGGAAATGAGAAATAATATCTCCAAAGTAGGGGTCATTTTATACAGTTGTCAATGGAAAAGGTGTCCCCATTGGAAAACTTTTGCAGGTAATCCCTGTCTACATTTACACCAGCGATGCTGCATGGCATTTCTCAGGTGGGTTACCTGATAATAACAACAATGTACCATGCCTGTGTAATGTGTAATGTTTTTTGAAATGGCCATGTGTAGTTTCAATGGAAAGCTGACACCCTATAACAAGAAGTACCCTAACAAGGACCTTTATGACTATTTTAATGAAAGATGCAGATCTACAAATATTAAACCTGACTTTTAAAATTAGTGGTAGTAAACTCCTGCATTTGATTTTTACCTACTGGTACGCTTATAACAAAGCTTATCTGTAGGTAAAAAGATTGCACCATTTAGGATATATTCCAGTGAGCAGCAGCCAGTTACATCATCGGCGCATGAGCTCTGAAGAAAAGGCATAGCCATGCCGCTCCTTCAGAGCACTGTGCCGTGGTTCCCGCAAGCAAGAGTGGCAGTGACATCATCACAACTTGTCCATTCAAGTGGCTGGAAGGAAGACCGGGTGAAGATGGAAGCCTCTGCAACGGTGACAGTGCACTGCTGGGTTGCTTTGTTTCAAGGTAAGTCTTTCATAATGTGCTAGTATGTGATGCACACTAGCACATTATGCCTTTACCTTGCAGGGGGGAAATAATATATATTTAAAAGTCTACTACTGGTTTACAGCTTTCATAAGATTTAATGATCGGGTTTTCATACTAACTTTCTACCTTATCTGGCTTTTCAATTAACCACTTAAGCCCCGGACCATTCCTGTAGCTAAAGGACCAGGCCACTTTTTGCGATTCAGCACTGCATCGCTTTAACTGACAATTGCGCGGTCGTGCGACGTGGCTCCCGAACAATTTGGCGTCCTTTTTTTCCCACAAATAGATTTTTTTTTTTGGTGGTATATGATCACCTCTGTGGTTTTTATTTTTTGCGCTATAAACAAAAATGATGAAACAATTTTGAAAAAAATGCAATATTGTTTACTTTTTGCTATAATAAATATCCCCAAAAATATATAAAAAACATTTTTTTTCCTCAGTTTAGGCCGATACGTATTTTACATATTTTTGGTAAAAAAAAAATCGCAATAAGCGTTTATTGATTGGTTTGCGCAAAAGTTATAGCGTCTACAAAATAGGGGATAGTTTTATGGCATTTTTATTAATAATAATTTTTTTTACTAGTAATGGCGGCGATCAGCGATTTTTAGCGTGACTGCGACATTCTGGCGTACACATACACTTTTGACACTATTTTGGGACCCTTGTCATTTTTACAGAGATCAATGCTATAAAAATGCACTGATTACTGTGAAAATAACACTGGCAGTGAAGGGGTTAACCTGTAGGGGGCGCTGTAGGGGTTAAGTGTTCCCTAGGAAGTGATTCTTACTGTGTGGGGGCGTGGCTTGGTGTGTGACGTCACTGATTGTCGTTCCCTATGACAGGGAACAGACGATCAGTGACACTCTCACAAGGAAGCACGGGGAGAGGTTTGTTTACACTTACTTCTCCCCATTCTTCAGCTGTGTGACCCAATCGCGGGACACCGGTGCCGATTGGGTCCGTGGGTCCCGTGGGCGCGGTCACGGAGCTCAGGACCAAGTCGTGAGCACGTCGCCACCGGTGCGTGCACGCCCCACAGCTGGGATCTTAAAGGGGATGTACCTGTACGCCCTTGTGCCCAGCCGTGCCATTCTGCTGACGTACATCGGCGTGCGGCGGTCCTTAAGTAGGTAAAAAAATGCAATAAAAGCAGCAGAAGTTTTATACATTGAAGGAATAGTTTAGGACTATAGGTCAGCATACAACACTTACAGTGCATCATATTGGATTCCTGGAAATCTTCATTATCTGTGTCCACAGACTGCGGTTTCCCTGCAAATAGTTCAATGTTGTCCTTCAAGTACCAGCTCTTATTCTCATCAAATACAGCAGGCATCATGAAGTAATTGTGAGCTACACCTCTCTGTAAAAAGCAGGATTTCACTTGTGAGAATAAGGTAACACATTAACAACACTTGCCAGCAAGTTAGAACATTTAGACTATCTTCGGTTGCCTCTTTTGTAAACAGAAATGGCTTCAAGTCTTAATTTGTACACAACTGGTTAGTCTAGGGATATCACAAGATGGCAGTTTTCATACAATAGTTCTATTTTGTGCACCTGGATGCTTGCCCCATCTAACTGCATTGCTGAACATTAACTACATGATAAAATGGCCACATCCTTTTACCAACAAGTCTCACAGAAAGATGTTGTGTTGGCTGCCGGAGTTCTCCACAGAATGTTAAAGTGTACAGCTCCAGCTCCAAATCTACCCCTGGCTGTCATTGTCAGTGAAGAACCAGCCCATCTATGGCCAGCCATATTATATAGTGTATCATAAAGATACACTATGTTGTCAAAAGTATTGGGACACCTGCCTTTACACATGCACATGAACTTTAATAGCATCGCAGTCTTGGCCCGTAGTGTTCAATATTGCATTGGCCCACCCATTGCAGCTATAACAGCTTTAACTCTTCTGGGAAGGCTGTCCACAAGGTTTAGAAGTGTGTCTATGGGAATGTATGACCATTCTTCCAGAAGCACATTTGGAAGGTCAGGCTCTGATGTAGACAAGAAGGTCGTGCTCGCAGTCTCTGCTCTAATTCATCCCAAAGGTGTTCTGTGCAGGCCAGTCAAATTCCTCCACCCGCTCATCCACGCTATAATGTCAAAAGTATTGGGCCACCCTTCCAAATCATTTGGTGGCGGGGAAATCATGGTGTGGGTTTGGGCTTGACCCCCTTGTTCCAGTGAAGATAAAAGGAGGTTCCGTGCTTGAGAAAGGAGCACGGCTATGCTTCCACCAATAGCGAGCCAGCTCTGAAACACGTCGCACATCTGTGACGTCACAGCCCGGCGCCGTGCTCTGTGTTGCTGCCCAAGCCTCGTTCTGGCCTCTGATCACACGGCCGTGTCTCTCCACCACACTGCTGTAGCCGGACGACTTTTGCCAGCCACAGCATGGCCAGCCACCAGCTCTGACGTCTCTCCTCCCTCACTTAACTTTTTGGAACCCATATCCATGCCAGATGGACCTATCCTGACCCCACCTGACTGTGGTATGCCAAACCTGGGCCCCTGAAGGAGACCTTGCTGTGCTCAGCCATCCCACCTTTTCCTGCCTAGGATCTGATGTGGTGCCAGCTAAACGGATCTGCTGTGACTTGCAGTCCCATCCCATCTCTTCAGCCCAGCTACGGATCCTGAACTCGACTCTACATTCCCCCATATTTTTATGATACATACTCAGAGGCGCCCCTCTCCTTGTTTTATTTTAGTTCCAGTGATGGGAACTCTTAAGGCATTAGCATACCAAGACCTTTTGGACAACTTCATGCTCCCAACTTTGTGGGAACAGTTTGGGGATGGCCCTTCCCGTTCCAACATGACTGCGCACCAGTGCACAAAGCAAGGTCCATAAAGACATGAAAGAGCGAGTTTGGGGTGAAGTAAATTGACTGGCCTGCACAGTGTCCTGATCTCAACTCGATAGAACACCTTTGGGATGAATTAGAGTGAAGACTGTGAGCCAGGCCTTCTCCATCCAACATCAGTGCCTGACCTCACAAATGCGCTTCTGGAAGAATGGTCAAACATTCCCAAAGACACACTCCTAAACCTAGTGGACAGCGTTCCAAGAAGAGTTGAAGCCGTTATAGCTGCAAAGGGTGGACCAACTCAATATTGAACCCTACGGACTAAGACTGGGTTGCCATTGAAGTTCATGTGTGTGTAAAGGCAGGCATCCCAATACTTCTGGCAATACAGGGTATATTTCAACCTTTAGGTCATGTAAAAAGTGGACCTTGTATAGCAAAAATGCACATTTGTTTTTAACACATAAGCTTAAAGTTTAATCTGGCCTTCTCTCATTTCTTTCTCCCCTCTTTATAAACATGCTAATGACATTTTCCCCCCAAAAAAATAATAATAATCTTTCTATTTGCATGCCTTATTTTGGGCTCAATGGTGTCATCACTGGGTCTGTGTGCTTGTCTTTGCAATGCAGTCAGATCACGGACGGTCCTGAAAACATAACAGTGCCCTGTCTCAGTACTCCCCTCAGGAGCCCTCAACTCTGTGGCCTGTCTCTTGGGAAGAGTTGTGCAAATATTCAATGCCTTTAATGGGTGGGTGTCAGTCTGGAGGAGTAGGTGTTCCTAGTTAGACAGCATTTGCATTTAGATTGTCCTAGGCAATGCCTACATGTGATGCTGACCTCCATGTTTGAAAAAACTGAAATTCAATGAATGAAGGTTAGTGGGCCAAGGACAGTGAGACTCTCCATCTGTTGAGGAACTACAAGTCCCATGAGGCATTGCAAAGCTGTTAATTAAACAAGCATGACTCCCAAAGGCAGAAGCATGATGGAACTTGTAGTTGGAGGGCCACAGGTTGAGCACCGTGGTCTAGATGATACTGGACATCCTCTAACTAGAAATTGAGGTGGGATCTGTCTGACTTTGTGCAGCTTTACTGGGTAAACTGCAGGCTTTTCACTTCGAAGCATGAACAAATGTGAAATGAAAGTAAGGTCAGAGTTTAGATTTAAAGCATTGTTAATTTGGCCTAGGTCTAATTTCCATCCCTGGATCTTGTAGGCATACAAGGTTTGCTATACAAAGCAACAATTGTGTCACCTAGGTTGTTTTACTGGCTTAGGCCCTGTACACACGGCTGGGAATCCCGTCAGGAAAAAAACGTTGGTTTTCCTGACGGGATTCCTGGCAAGCTTTTCTTGCAAAGCCGTGCATACAGACAGCCATTGAAACGAACCGCCGTTCTTTTGAATGGCAAGAACGCGGTGACGTCATCGACTACGACGAGCCGGCGCTCATCACATTAGATGCCTGTCGCTGCCATCTTGCTGCACCCCACACTAAACTTGTATGCTACCGCGCATATGACGACCGGTTTTCTCGTCAGGAAACACTCTGCCGGGAAACCCGACAAGAAAATAGAGAGAAGGGTTCTCTATTTTGCCGTCTGGATTCTCGGCTGTTTTCCTGACGGGAAAACTGCTCGGGAGTATACACACAGCCGGGATTCCCCGCCAAATGCTCTCCTGGCAGTTTTCCTGCCGGGAAAACCGGTCGCGTGTACGAGGCTTGACAATATTGTGGCAATTGGGTTGATTTACTAAAACTGAGAAGTGCAACATCTGGAACAGCTCTGGATAGGAACCACTCAGTGGGGTAAATTTACTGAAATTGGAGAGTACAAAATCTGGTGCAGCTGTGCATGGTAGCCAATCAGCTTCTAACTTCAGCATGTTCAAATAAACTTTATGAAAAAAAGTTTACTAAAAAGTTTTAGTAAATCAACAGTGTCCAGGTTTTATGTCAAAGCTTTAACACGCTGAAGTTAAAAACTGATTTGTTTCTATGCACAGCTGCACCAGATTTTGCACTGTCCAGTTTAACCACTTCAGCCCCAGTGGATTGACTGCCAAATGACTGGGCCACTTTTTGCAATTCGACATTGCGTCGATTTAACTGACAATTGCGCGGTCGTGTGACGTTGCTCCCAAACAAAATTGACGTCCTTTTTTTACCACAAAATTATTTTGGTGGTATTTGGTGGTAATAGAGCGACAATTTTGAAAAAAAAAACCAATATTTTTAACATTTTGCTACAATAAATATCCCCCAAAAATATATATAAAACAATTTTTTTTCCTCAGTTTAGGCCGATATGTATTCTTCTACATATTTTTGGTAAAAAAAAAAAATCGCAATAAGCATTTATTGATTGGTTTGCGCAAAAGTTATAGCATCTACAAAATAGGGGCTAGATTATAGCATTTTTTGTAATATTATTTTTTTACTAGTAATGGCGGTGATCAGCGATTTTGATCATGACTGCAACATTTTGGCGGACACATCACACACTTTTGACGCTATTTTGGAACCATTCGCCTTTATACAGCGATGAGTGCTATAAAAATGCGCTGATTACTGTATAAATGTGACTGGCAGGGAAGGAGTTAACCACGAGGGGGCTAGGAAGGGGTTAAGTTTGTCCTAGGGAGTGATTCTAACTGTGGGAAGGGGGGCTGGGCTTACTGTGACACGACACTGATCACTGCTGCCGATGACAGGGAGCAGACAATCAGTGTCCTGTCACTAGGCAGAACAGTGAGATGCCTCATTTACACAGGCATCCCCCCATTCTGCAGATTCGTGACACAATCGTGGGACACTGGCAGAAATCAAGTCCACGGGTCATGGAGCTCGCGGCAGGGGCGCCCGCCCACACGATGGCAAGTTTAAAGGGATGTACCTGTACGCCCATTTGCCTGTCCGTGTCGTTCTGCCGAAGTAAAAGTGCGTGCGCTGGTCACCAAATGGTTAAGTACATCGACCCAAATGTGTATATTAACTGGTATGAGATATGTGTATTTATTTATAATGGGAAAATATGTCTGTCCACTAACTATTCATGGAATCGCTGACTCACTGTCTCTGCTCCCCATATCCACAAGTCTTATGTGCCTATAGTCAATCTGATCCTGACCCTTTTGTTTCACCAATAGCAGATAAAATGTATCTTTTGTTCCCTATCATTATGACTAGGGATGTCCCGATACCGATACTAGTATTGGTACCGATACCGAGAATTTCCCAAGTACTTGTACTCGGGGGAAATGGTCCGATACTTCACCCGATACCTGGGCAGTCAGGTATCGGGTGGTGGGGGGAGTTGCTAGTCTTCTCCGTGTTGTCTTCTCCCCCTCCGTGCCTCTCTCCCCCCAGTGCCTTCTTGTTCCCCTGTGTCGCTCTCCCCCGTGCAGCTCTCCCCCCGTGCCATCTTGTTCCCCAGTGCCGTCTTGTTCCCCGTGCCGCTCTTCCCCAGTGCCGTCTTGTTCCCCCGTGTCGCTCTCCCCGTGCCGTCTTGTTCCCCAGTGCCGCTCTCCTCCGTGCCGCTCTCCCCCCGTGCCGTCTTGTCCCCCTCTGTGCAGCTAAAAATTGTGTAAAAAAAGTCACATGACATTTAAAAAAAGTATCGGTATTCGGTATCGGCGAGTACTTGAAAAAAAGTATCAGTACTTGTACTCGGTCTCAAAAAATTGGTATCGGGACAACCCTAATTATGACGTTCCTCTTGTAATATCATCCCTTCCATCATAAGTTTATCAAGTTATGGTCACATTGTGAAGTAATACAACAACAATTTAGTTCATGTACAACACAAAATATACCTGTTGATTATTGATTAATGTCTTGCACACTAACAACGGGCCGACAAGACCAGAATTGGTGTCTCTGACTACATCCACGGATGAATAATAAAGCCATGGTAAGCAGTTTAGGTCATGAATTGTAGATCCCACACTGACAGGAACTTCCCATGTGTATGTTATTGTGTCTCCTGGAGCCACATGAGAATGATGAGAGTGCTCACTTTGTTTCTCAGATGCAACTTTTTCTAAAGAAAAAAAAAGAAAAAAAAAATCGCTCATATATAAGTAACACTGATGGTCTAGCTGAACCATTATGGATGTAAGCTGGTAGGGGAAAAAAAAAACACTTGGTTTACCAATTACAATGGGAAATCACTAAAATGTAAATAATATGATGGAGCTCACAAACCTCACATTTCAAAATGTCTGGCTGGCCACACATGTTCAATTTTCTTGTACAAATTTCTTTAGATTTACCACAAAACTATTTAGTGCAAGGGCCTGCCCAATTGGATACAATTGAAAGTTGTTTAGTTTTGACCTCATATTATATGTTTTTTGAGATTAGAGGCTTTTTTTGGAACCCAAAAAAATGCGTTCAGAAGCTGAGTTTAGAGGCATTTCAAGCGCCAAACGTGGCTAAACGCGGTAACTCTCAACTGCCTAGAAACGACTATAAGCGACCCTGTGTACATGTACTGATGAGATAACATAGAGGAGAGTTCAGGAGCAGTTAAAAAAAAAGCCCAACTGCTCCAAAACTTCCGTTTACCAGCAGCAGTGTACATAAGGCCTTAGTCATGTGATTTTGTTTACAGACATTTTTCATTTTAACCCCAAAAAAACAAAAAAATCTATTTTTCAAACGTTTCTAGACGCAAATGCGGCTAAACGCGACATGTAAATGCGGCTTAACTGCAGTTTTTAGATGCTGGTTTCTAGCTGTCAAGTTAAATCGTTCAGGAGAGGTTGAACAACGTCCCGTGTACATGACGCCTAACCCCATAACTTTCACACATTATTCTAATTGGATCTTCAGTGAAAAAGTGAAAATCTTGGGTGAAAGTTGTGTGACTCTTGGGTGAAAACATTGGCCCAGATTCACAAAGACTTACGACGGCGTATCTCCAGATACGGCTTTGTAAGTCCGAATGGCCGCCAGCGTACCTATGCGCCTGATTCATAGAATCAGTTACGCATAGATTTGGCCAAGATACGAGCGGCGTAAGTCTCCTACGCCGTCGTATCTTGGGTTGCAATAATTACGCTGGCTGATAGGTGTCGCTTTCTTGATTTCCGTGTCAAATATGTAAATGAGCAAGATACGCCGATTCACGAACGTACGTACGTACGTACGTACGCCCTTCGCAATTAGTTACGCCGTTTACGTAAGACATACGCCGGCATAAAGATAAAGCATGTCTCTAGGTGGCGCAGCCCATGAAAAGTATGGACGTCGGAACAAGCGTATCTTTTTACGCTGTTTGCGTAAGTCATACGCGAATAGGGCTGTGCGTAAGTTACTTTCACGTCACAGGCATTGAGCCGACGTATTTTTGGGCGTAAATACGACGTGATACTGAGCATGCGCGCGCATGCGCCGTTCGTTCGGCCATGCATCTACATGGGGTCAAGCCTCATTTAAATACAACACGCCCCCTACCAGCCTACTTTGAATTATGCGTGCTTACGCCGGCCCATTTACGCTACGCCGCCGTAACTTAGGACGCAAGTGCTTTGTGAATACAGCACTTGCCTCTCTAAGTTGCGACGGCGTAGCGTAAATACGATACGCTACGCCAGCGCAACGTAGAGCGGCCGTACGTGAATCTAGGCCATTGTTCTTTATCACAGCAGCAAGTCGTTGTTTTTGAATCTGGTGGAGTTATAATAATGTCATGTTGCATTTGATTTGGTGAGCGTGAGCATGGCCACCATCAGGGGGGTACAGGCATTACACCTGTAAGGGGCCGACTGGCCCCCCTCCCGTTTTTTCTTTTTAATTTTGTTTTTTGCATTACACCTGTAAGGGGCCCAATGGTCCCCAGTGCCCCTTACAGGCCCGCCTGGCCCCCCTCCCGGTTTTTATTTATTTATTTTTTGCATTACAACTGTAAGGGGCCCGATGGTCCCCAGGGCCCCTTACAGGCCCAGATGGCCCCCCTCCCATTTTCTTATTTTTTTTATTTATTTATCGCATTACACTTGTGAGGGGCCGATGGTCCCCAGGGCCCCTTATTGGCCCGGCCGGCCCCCCTCCATTTTTTTTTGCAATACACCCGCTTATCATCTCACATCAGGAGATAGGAGAGAAGAGATTACACTTGTTTTTTTTTTCATCAGCACCCCCCGGTTCTCTGCTCCAGGGGGGCCCTGCCTAAAGCTGTGCAAGGGGCCCCAAAATTTGTAATGGCTGCCCTAAACGTGAGACTTTTTTATTTTTTTTTTAGGATAGGGTAGAGTTTTGTGTCATGTCCTGTTATGTTTTTATCCAATCTGTCTTCCTTGCATCGCCTTTAGCAGATAAACCATGGAAATGCACAGGCAATATAAGAGGCCTTAAAATGAAATATTCCAATTATAATAAAAAAAGCTTAATCACGGGATAGAAATACAATGTTGACTCATTGAAGAGTCAAGTGTCTTTTTCACTCAGTCGTATGTATATAGATGTGCATAGAATATTAGCAGTAACATAAACATACAGGTATTTGTAATCCTGAGGTCACCTTTAGAATCTTCCCCAGTTTTGTAGGCAGCACCTTCCATGTCCTTTGTGTAGCTCACTCCATGGGCCTGGATACTGTATGGACGACTCGCTTTGTTCTTAAATGTAACTTTGAGAACCTCTCCTACTTGTGCAATAATAGGAGGACCTAATAGGGGATAAAGGACTATTAGTTTGTGTACACAGAGCAATGCTATATAGAACCTTATTTAAAATTTGGTTTTAGGTATTTTAACAATTAAGCCATAAATGGTTTAAAATGTTTCAGTAGCAGTCATGAATAAATATCTCATGCCTCGTACACACAACAGTTTTTCTCGGAAAAAAAAACAACGTTTTTCCCGACTGGATTCCTCTCAAGCCTGCCTTGCATACACACGTTCAGGCCAAATACCGCCCGTCCAAAGCGCGGTGACGAACAACACGTACAATGGGACTATAAAGGGAAAGTTCCATTCAAATGGCGCCACCCTTTGGGCTGCTTTTGCTGATCCTCGTGTTAGTAAAAGTTTGGTGAGAGACGATTCACGCTTTTCAGTCTTCGTGCTTTTCAGTCCGTTACAGTGTGACATCTTTATTACGAACGCTAGTTTTAGCAGATGAGCGCTCCCGACGCATACTTGATTCTGAGCATGTGTGTTTTCTTCCCCCTCGGAAAAGCATACTCACAACCGGTTTTCCCGCCGGGAACCCTGACGGGAAAAAAGAAAGCTGGTTCTCCTTTTTTTTTCTGCCAGTTTTCTCGTCGGGAAAACTGTGATGGAGCATATACACGGACGGTTTTCCCAGCCAAAAGCTCTCATGGCAGTTTTCCCGACGTGAAAACTGGTCGTGTGTATGGCCCCGTACACACGAGAGGATCCATCCGCTGGAATTGATCCGCGGACCGGCTCCAGCGGATAAATCCCCTGGTGTGTACAATCCAGCGGATCTGTTTCCGCGGATTTCTATCCCCTGGGATGGATTTCCAGCGAATAGAAATTTGAAGACATGCTTTAAAATCTATCCGCTGGAATCCATCCCAACGGATTGATCCGCTGGTCTGTACAGACTCACCGGATCAATCCGTCCGAAGGGATCCCCCGCATGCGTCGTAATGATTCGACGCATGCGTGAAATTCCTTTTATGACAGCGTCGCGCACATCGCCGTGTCATCATCGCGGCGACGGCGCGACACGTCATCGCGAGGGGATTTCGGCGCGGATTTCGATCCGATGGTGAGTACACTCCATCGGATCCAAATCCGTGGAAATCCTCGAGAGACCGTATCCGCGGATAAATCCTCTCGTGTGTACTAGGCCTATGAGGCATAAGAGTTAAAACAAAATTGATCAGAAATGAATGTGCAGTATTATACAATACAAACTACATTTCTTCACACATTTCGTTGAATGTACCTAAAAGCTTGCAATCCTACAACCATTATTTTATTTTATAGAGCCCATGGCTTTCATACATTATTTAATTTTTCATAAGATTTCATAGATCATCACAGAAACGTATTTAGGTAAATATAAAAAGTTTTAAGCATAGAGAAGACAGCATGCAATAGCGAGTACCAGGCTTTGGAGATTTTTATCAGGATAGGCCACTGTTTTATATGATTACAAAATATTGATTATATACTTTAATTCATGTTGTAGTCTCATAGTTCCAAGAAAATATTTATTATATTGCACTGATTTCTAGATGTGATGGTTGCATTGTTTTCCTTTTTGTCTTTTTCCTTTATTTTCATTGGTGACCAGCAAGTGTGTTGTTTTTCAACAGAACAAGCTGTTCTACAGATGTAGCAGTTAGAGGGTTGAGACAAACCACTTACTACTGACAGGGGTGGCTACAATGATCAGCTTTTCTTTTTTTTTATGTAAAATCTCCCCCCCCCCCCAAAAAAAAAAAAGTTTGCTGTAACTGCTTTTAACGTGTCATCTTAAATTTCTAACTGTATTTAAATCTGCTTGTACATGAAACACTACCCTCACCCCAGATTATTAATTATTTATTACAGGTACTTATATAGTGCAGTTAATTTAAGCAGCGCTTTAAACATATTGGCCCGGATTCACAAAGCACTTACGCCAACGTATTTTGAGATACGCCGCGTAAGTGCAAATATGCGCCGTCGTATCTGTGCGCCGTGCCCACAAACTAAGATACGCCAGAAAATAGGCTTCATCTGACCGACGTAACTTGCCTACGCCGGCGTAGAGGGGCGCATATTTACGCTGGGCGCATTTGCCGTTCCCATTGATTTTTTAGGCACATATGCAAATGAGGAAGATATGCCGATTCACGAACGTACTTGCGCCCGGCGCATAATATTTGCGTAAGTCGTACGTCCGGCATAACGTTATTCCCCATATATGAGGCGCAACCCATGCAAAGGTATGGACCAGGGAACACAAGCTGTCATATTTTACGTCGTTTACGTTGGACGTGAATATGGCTGGACGCAGGTTATGTTCACGCTGTAGGCAGTGATCCGTCGTATCTTAGGCAGTTGTTCCCGACGAGATTCTGAGCATGTGGACTGTGATGCGTCCACGGGACGGCACATGCGCCGTTCATTATATGTGTCTGTCTGAGACTCAGACCATCATCTGCGTGGGGTCACGCCTCATTTGCATGGCTCACGCCCACTTCCACATTCACATCAGCCCTTAAGGGGGGTCTTTTAGACCCTGCATATCTCAATAAAAAGAACCTGTCACTAAAAAAATCATCACATAGGGGACTGTTTGTCCCCTATGTGATGGAAAAAAAAAGTTAAAAGAAGTTATACTTACCTAGGCGGGTGGAGCATCAGACCGCTGCTGCATCTGTCCCCCCGCCATCTCTGCACTGAGAACAGAGCCACTGAACACTGCCGATGGCTCGGTTCTCACTCCTCCCCGAGCAGAGCGATGCTGACTGTCAGTCAGCATCTCTTCTGCTCTTCTTCTCAGCGTTCATTGGAGCGATGAGCCGTGGAGGAGCGGGCAGTGGCTGTCTCAGCGGCTCGCTGAGACTGCCATCAATCAGGGAAGCTGGCGGATCCCGACATGGAAGTCATGATGACGCGCTGCCCCGACTGATGGCAGTGACGTCAGCTGAAAACAGGCCACAGGAGTGCAAAACGAATTGCACTCCTGTGACCCATAGAAGAATCCCAGTCTAAAGAGCTCAGACTGGACTTCTCCTTTAAGTAAAAAATCTTTTACACCCAAGCATATAAACCCCCCCCCCCAAAAAAAATGTGAGGCCTCTCCCTCCCCCACATATGCACATGCACGAATGCATGCATCGGGCACCTACACGTGAAAACGTTGATTGCGATACACATATTACATATCGCCGCATACACCAGAGTGAGAGCAGTAATTCTAGCACCAGACCTCCTCCGTAACACTAAACTGATACCTATAGGGGCCTTTAAAGCGTCACCTGTAGAAAATATAGGGTATTGAAGTCTGACGCCATTTCTCGAGCGAAAAAAAAAATTAAAGGTTTGGCATGTTGGGTATCTATTTACTAGACCTTTTCGGTAATATTCATGCGACATAAAAAATTGGAACTACAGCTATTTTATTCTCTTGGGTGTCTGCTTTCAAAAAATATATCATGTTTGGGGTTTTGTGTAATCTTCAGGCCTAAAATTATTTTTTAAACATGTGTGCAATAAAGGGGGGGGGGGGTGTCCTATGCCTTCATACTGTTGCTAATAGGTGTCCCTCATTCTCATCTCAGAAAGTTGGGAGGTATGCAGTATGTCTCTCAGAGGACAGTAGAAGTAAGGGTCACTTGAAAGGTCGTATTTACAAAGTTGCCTTATTTGCCTAAGTAGAAGCTAAGTTAAAAGTGCTCTTATTTTGTAAGCTTCTGTTAGCCTATTGATATTTTATAAATGACAAATATCCAATTTTCTAAGCAGGTATTAATATATTTATGAAAGTTATTTGTAGATTTTTGTGGTTCTCTCAAATATAACTCATATATGGTATTATTAGAAGGCTGGTGCTGTTTTTTTTAAAACTTTTCCAGCATGAAAAAGAACCCCCTGAAGGCCTTCCAAAACATTTACCCAGCACTCCAAGATGTTCTTCCTCTTTGGATCTTGGTTTCGGCGTTGTGAAAGTTGAGTCTGTATATTCTCTATACACTGCTTTCTTATACGTTCCTCCAATTCTCACATCATTTTGTTCGAAAAATGTTGCAGATTCACTGTAAAATATGCAGGAAGATAAGGTAATTTAACATCAAAAATTATTATAAGTCCCATATTGAACGTAGGGCCAGGACAAAGAGTGGGCAGGCGGGGAAGCTGCCCTGGGCACCGTGGTATCATGTTTTGGGGGAGGGGGCACCACAAAGAAATTAGGGGGAGGAGATTTGTATTGATGTGGGGATTTTGTGGGGGCTAGGGGTAAGTATTGTTCTAGAAGGGGAAATTTGGGAGAGGGGGTGCTAAAAGTGGTGATTTAGGGGCATGTGTTGAGAGGAAGACGATTTGTGCTAGGAGGGGAGATTTCGGGGGGATTTGTACAGGGGGGGGGGTTGAAGGTGGGGGGAGGTCGGGGGAGATGTGTACTTGGAGGGTACGTTTTAAGAGTAGTGGATTTGTGCTAGGAATTGTTTTTGTGGGAGGGGTAATTTATGCTTAGGGGTTAAACATTCAGATTAGTGCTCAGTGTGTTGTGGGGGATTTTTTTTTTGGGGGGGGGGGTGACGCAGTTTTGGCATGTTTGTCCTGGGCTCTAGATGACCTTGTTCCGGCACTGATTGAATTACTTTTTAAAAAACATGTATTTTATAAAGTAATTAATTTATCGATAAACTAATATGGTACAATGCAGGAAAATGCACATGGGTTCTATGGATTAGATTAAAAACACCATCTTGTAAAGGAGAAAAATATTAAGGCCTGGTTCACACCTATGCATTTTGGCTGTGGCAACCATTTGTGACGCATGACGTTCTGTTGCTTCCGGTTGTGACGTTTTTTTTATACAGACGAGTGAGTCAGTGGAGGGGTGAGAGATAAAAAACTGCATCCTAGGTCCGTTGTGACCACAATATACAGCTCATTTACAGGAGTTTTTACCTTTCATTGCTTTTACATGATTGAAGTGATGTGAGTGTAATGGTTGAAGCTTTCATGTGTCTATTTTGCAAAAAAATGGTTTTACGTTATTACACTATTGGAGGCACTTTTTCATTTTACATGTGGAGTTAACTTCTTCTGTTGAGCGCTGTTGAAATTCAAAAAGTTTGATTAACCATGGTGGGCTTAAACAGCATTTTTGCCGAGCATGAGAGTGCAAGGCAGATCTATGTGGTGAGTGCGTTTCTCAAAGGGAGTGGAATCACAGTCAGAAGCGGTGTGGTGCAAGAAAGTTCATCATTGTATAAGAAGATTGTTTACTAAGTTAATCACTTGAAATACATCATTGTTTATGGACTTTATCTTGACGATTTTTATCAATATATTCTTTAATGAGTGTTGCGAATACACAAGTGTTGAAGATGTATGAGTTTTATATATATATATATATATATATATATATATATATATATATATATATATATATATATATATATATATATATATATACACACACACATATATATTTGTCATAGTTATTTTTCACAGTTTCATCTTCGCGTGGTGTTATTTGAATTATTTGTAGATTTGTTTTCACTTCATTGTGTGAACATAGCGCCACTATTTTCTAATTTAAAAATACATTACATTTCAATTTCACTTTAAGTAGCAGCTCTAGGGAATGTTAGGTTTATATATGAGCGCAGCGGTGGGACATTAAGTTAAGGTGCGCGTGAATTGTTGGCTAACAATTGGATTTATTATGATATATGTTTAAAATAGATTCACTCTAAATGTATCATAAGTCTTGATTGTATTATCAAGCTGTGCACAATATAACATTTTGTTTGTGCATTTCAGTGTATTAGGCCCTATGGGGGGATCGGATGAACACGGACCGTCTGTCCGTGTTCATCCGATCCGCAGACAGAAGGAAAAATAAGGTTTTTCTCCGTCTGCAGAATCGGAGGAGTGCAGAGGCGGGCAAAATCGGGTGTCAGCGGACCCGCAATCTCATAGGGACCAATGTATATCCCTTTTTCACACACGGATGGATGAAAAAGCGGACATACGGTTCACAGGTGTGAAAAGGGCCTAAGGAGAAGATTTGTTTGTTTTGAGAAGGCATCACATCGTTCTTAGGGCCCTTTCACATGGGGCGGATCAGTAATGATCTGCTCCGTGTGTCCGCAAAGCTCAGCGGGGATCCTCCGTAAAATCCCCGCTGAGCTGGCAGCTGGGGGATCGGATGAACACGGACCGTATGTCCGTGTTCATCCGATCCGATCCGGCAGACGGAAGAAAAATAGGATTTCTTCCGTCTGCAAATGCGGATCTTTGCGGAGGCGGACAAATTACGGGTGTTAGCGGATGTTCGTCCGCTGACACCCGTAATCACATAGGGACCCATGTATGTCCCGTTTTCAACCGCAAACGGACGGATGAAAATGTGGACATACGGTCCATACGTGTGAAAGGGCCCTTAGGTAAACAATAATTGTTTACACAAGTTTGTGAAGTCACGGAAAGCTATTCACAAGTTACTGAGTCTAAAATGTACAAGTATCATTCAAGAATTGAAATGTGGTATTTTATGATAAGAGCTTGCATAGAAATGTGAATATTATCTTTATCAGCATTTATCTTTGATATGTAGAAGTATATCCATTTATTTGTATTATCACCAAATATACCTGATATTAATTTGCACTGTATTTTAGTTAATAAATATATATTTTTAAGCATATCATTTGTATCACTTGTCTTCAAAATAGCACGGTAAACAAACTTGAATTTCTTGTTGATATTTATGGAAAAAGGTAAATCTTCCGAAACCAAGATTTGCATAATTTGATAAGTACAGTACTGTTTTATTATTTCAGTATAAACATTCTGACAATATATTGTAAAGTCGGGAAGCGCTAAACCTCCATTTTTTTTTATTCTAATTAAGATTTCTCTTTTTATACGTGGTATCTTTTGGGCCCATATGAAGCTTCCTATGACTTTACGTAATTGTGCAATTGGGTTAATTGGAGGAATCAAGGGTATGGCTTGGAACACATATAATAATTTTGGCAGTATATCCATTGTCACTACATGAATTCTTCCCCTCCATAAATGAATTATTTTATCATATCTTTGGAGCGAGTTTATGGGGAATAATTTAATTCCTGCAGTTTGATCATATCTCTTGGGTTATATATCCCTAGATATTTTATTGCCACTTTTTGCCATTTTAAGGAGAAATCCTTTTGGAGGAGTACCTGCAACCTATTTGATAATGATACATTTAACATTTCTAATTTATCATAATTAACTTTAAAATTACTTACTTCTCCAAACCATTTAAATTCCTGTATAAGGTTTGGCAATGTTACTATTGGATTAGTGATATATAATAATAAATCATCCGCATATACTGCCATTTTATATTAAATATAATAAAATAGCAATATCGGAGTAGGGAGTCATCATCAGATCTGTTTGGCTATCAAAAAAATAATCTATTCTATTATATATATTATGTATACTTAAATAGTTTTTCTCTGTCTGATGTTGAGCCAACCAGACATCTACCAAATTTTTCCAATAACTGCTTAAATTCTTTTAGTTTACTGTTATTCCTATGTGGACGGATTATCGTTGTATCCATTTTTGGGTCCATTATAAAACTTAAATCCCCTTCAATTATTACCGTTCCTACTGATTTATCCATTGCGTCCATAAGGCCCCTTATTCCACTCTTAGTTTGCTTGTGTAAGGTAAAAATTGATAATT
This sequence comes from Rana temporaria, assembly GCF_905171775.1. NCBI lineage: Eukaryota > Metazoa > Chordata > Amphibia > Anura > Ranidae > Rana > Rana temporaria. The sequence goes on along the minus strand of NC_053492.1, from coordinate 134,171,930 downwards.
GTAAAAACTCTTCCATATAGTAAGACCCTTAAAATTATGGATCTACCATCTGTACCTTTCCAATTATGTAGAATTTGATGAGGTAGGTCCTTGTGGATCGCATTTGGAAACTACTCGCGATTTAGAATATGGAATATGTCATGGATCCATGTTGGGTAGTTTTTATTGTATATATTGGGAATGTGATCTGAACGAAAGTGTGTTTCTTGAAACATAATAATACCAATCCTCTGCTTATGAAATTAGTTTAAGATTTGCATTCTTTTAGAGGGGGAGTTAACCTGATCTGCAACACATCGACACTTGCATGCCTCATTATTAAACTTTTAAATTTGCTAAGTATATCTTCCACATTAACAACGATCAGTGATGTCACATGCTAAGCCATGCCCCCCCACAGTAAGAAACACAAATCAGGGCAAACTTAACCCCTACAGCGCCACCTACAGGTTAACTCCTTCACTGGAAAAGCAAAAAACTGCGCTAATAATAAAGGTACAAATTACACTAAAAATTACACACTATAGGCAGCAGCTGGCGTGCGATACACAAATGATATAAACAAAAAACAAAGCCGCGCCACAGACACTAAAACATATGCAGTAAAAATCTTAGAGGGTATGGTGTATTGAAGTCCATATACATGTATCTTGCGCCATGAATCACTCTCAGATGTATAACAAGTCCATAGGAGAGTATGGCATAAACAATTAAGCAATCAGCATAAGACTCCTATTGATTAGATCTCTGTAGATGAGGTCCTAAAATTCCACCAAAAGGTCCTTCCAGGTCCGGGTGAACGAGCATATTACCAACATTCTAGCTGGTTTTAAGAACCATTCTGTCTCCAACCATTACAAGTTGAAACATAAAAAAGACCCATCTAACATTCTCTTTCTGGGGATCGATAAACATAAGTCACATTGGAGGGGGAGTAACTTAGTGAGGGAAATTTCACAAATGGAAATGGGTTGGATTCACCGCTTAAAAACATACACCCCCTATGGGTTGAATATAGAAACGGATGTAAATGCATTTATCAACAACGCATGAATCATTATATATTCATTGTGAATGGCAACAATAAAAGCAGGTCTATTTTTGTGTTTTCATAATTCAAATATACACATTCTTACGTTTTTTCTTTTTTCCTTTTGGCCACACAAATAGAATTTTTTGATAGATAATTTGTTTGTACAAATTTCTTGATCATATCACTACATTTACATAATTTTTTTAGGAAAAACCCATAAAAATGAGGGTTTCACTTTATTGTAATCACTTTATATAGTCACACTAGGAGAATCCTATCACTTTAGGTGTACACGCCAGTGGTGGCATCTTATTAGGACGCGCACCTTATTTAGTGGGTTCGCGGACTAACTTAAGTAACTCAATATTATATATTCACTCACTATCATTCAATTTAAAGTTATTTATCACCATCTACTAATTATAGAAAAGATGTGGTTCCCCTAGTATACCAGTGATGCAGATTCTCCCACTTTTTTTTTGTGGGAAGCTGCTCACATTATTCGGGGTGGTTGAGAATTATCTTTAGATCAGACCACATTAATTTTATATTATATAATTTTTTATATTTTATATTTGATTTCTAATTGGTATTTTTAGTACCAGCACAGTAGGCCTTTAATATCCCCTGAGGTTTTTAATTCATGAATCTAAGGGCTATTTTGCCGGCATTCCCTGGGCAGACTGGGTGGTTTTCAAAGTATCCCGCCTAGTATTGTGGCTCTTTGCACGGCCCGTCTCATAGAGGATTGCGCCTTCCTGAAGGCAATAGTATTTCCAGGTACTCCTGCTGATTTTACATTTACTCCCCATCTTTACTTCCTAATATGAAGCACTAGATGACGAGAGAGAGGGGTCGGAAGTTTTGAATGTAAAGAGGGATGGCTTGTGCCAGGCCATCCATTGCGTTCCCTTCTGACTGTGCGCTGTTCATGAAGTTGTTCCCCCTTCGTTCTCCGTTTTTTATATTAGATATATCTCTGATCGTCATTTTGGAAAATTTCAAAAGTTTCAAATATGAGTAGTTATCGCCCAGTGGCGTAGCGCTGCGCCGCCAAGTAAGGGCATTTTGACCACATCTAAGATGGCGCTTCTGTAGCTATTGCTCTGCCCTTCACAATGAGTTTTAGCCTTATATTAATGGTGAAGCCCTACCCCCATTGAAAACGTCCTGTTGATGACGAAACGCGTCTGGGAGGCCACGCAGTGACGTCACCACGCAAAGGAGGAGGGCTCCTTGTATGCCAGCCGGCATTCGTTTGTTTACATGCTGTTTTTATCTCTATGCTTGTGAGTATATCTCATTTTTTAATAAATTATTTTTTAAAACGGAGTCACGCTATGGTGCACCTTCTTTTTTATGTCCTAATCGAATGAACTGGAGCTGGTTACCATCGAGTGCCTGTCGTTAACCCCTTCTATTCTGGGTTCCTGTGAAGCAAAGGCCGCGGCTGGGCTATAGCCGAATGCTTAATTTGCTTGCCCTCTGGTAAGCGGCCTTTTATTCCGGTGGAGGGCTCACCTATATTGTTTTACCTGTCACTTGGTGGTGTGGAATTTTAGGACCTCATCTATAGAGATCTAATCAATAAGAGTCTTATGCTGATTGCTTAATTGTTTATGCCATACTCTCCTATGGACTTGTTATACATCTGAGAGTGAGTCATGGTGCAAGATACATGTATATGGATTTCAATACACCATACCCTCTAAGATTTTAACCCCTTCACTGCCAGTGTCATTTTTACAGTAAACAGTGCATTTTTATAGCACTGTTCGCTGTATAAATGACAATGGTCCCAAAATAGTGTCCGATGTGTCCGCCATAATGTCGCAGTCACAATAAAAATCCCTGATCACCGCCATTACTAGTAAAACAAACATTATTAATAAAAATTGCAATAAAACTATCCCCTATTTGGTAGACGCTATAACTTTTGTGCAAACCAATCAATATACGCTTATTGCGATTTATTTTTACCAAAAATATGTAGAAGAATACATATCGGCCTAAACTGAGGAAAAAAAAATTTTTTTATAGATTTTTTGGGGATATTTATTATAGCAAAAAGTAAAAAATATTGATTTTTTTTCAAAATGGTTGCTCTATTTTTGTTTATAGCGCAAAAACTAAAAACCGCAAATGTGATCAAATACCACCAAAAGAAAGCTCTATTTGTGGGGAAAAAAGGACCGCACAATTGTCAGTTAAAGCGACGCAGTGCCGAATCGCAAAAAGTGGCCAGGTCATTGACCAGCAAAATGGTCCAGGGCTGAAGTGGTTAAAAAAAAAACATTACTTCTACTCCATCCTCCCTAATCCATACTTAGCCCTCCCATCCCATCGACCCCTACCACCTCCCCCAAGTGTTAATAAAACATGTTTTATATTATTTTACAAACAGGTTATACACTGTATTAGCTATTGTGTAAGTGAAACTAAAAAATATCAAATAGTGGTTGTAGTATTTAAATCATTGTGACATATAGTGACATATTATTCCCCCTACTTCCCTAAGCTACCCTCCCTTCTCCCCGTACCTGCCATCTTATCAATATTAGTAATATTGCAGTCTTTTCAATATATTTCTTCTATTTTCTTCTAATTATTGAGAGGATCCTTGATCTTTTTTCCTGGATTTGGTTGATGATTCCTGATTTAGTCTAGGCTAGTATAGTATTTTGAGACCTTGTAACACTAACATGATACAGGGGAGGGAAAATGGCTAATTGGGCCCAATTTGGACATTTTCACTTAGGGGTGTACTCACTTTTGTTGCCAGCGGTTTGGACAATAATAGCTGTGTGTTTAGTTATTTTGAGGGGACAGCAAATTTACACTGTTATAAAAGCTGTACACTCACTACTTTACATTGTAGCAAAGTGTAATTTCTTCAATGTTGTCACATGAAAAGATATAATAAAATATTTACAAAAATGTGAGAGGTGTACTCACTTTTGTGAGATACTGTATTTGGAATACTATGGAATGTTTAAATTTGTCTATGCAATGACAGTTCATACAAGCATGTGAAAACGCGGTAACCAAAGGTCAACATAACAGTGTTTGTTGTATCTATCATACAAGTTTAGTGTGTCATAGGTCTGCCCTGTATACTTAATCCATTGTTGCATAATACATCGTTACCCTACCTGTCAGGATGATCTAGCTTTTGTCCTGTGAACTGATTAACCAAACTTGATCCATAGTTCCAGAATATCTCTTCTGCAGCAATGTAATATTGTCGAATCTTTGTAGTAGATGTGTAGGGCCTCTTTGCTGTGCAGTTTTTTACCTCATAGAGTGCCTGCATACCACCTGTAAAGGAGCACAATGCAGCATTATACAATGAGACCGTTTTCTAATAATTAATAAAGTCATAAGAAATAAGTACTAGTTCTCTACTAAGCATCTAAACATAACGTACCTTCTAAATGGTCATTAACTTGACAACTGAGAAGCCACTTGCCAGGGTTTTTAGTACGCATAGAAGCCTGAACCATGGAGGCGGGGAAGAGACTGAGAGTGTCCACACGGTACCTCTGATATGTTAACACATGCCCATGGAAGTAGGCTGAGTGTACATCCACCTCATTACCCATACCAAACAAATACCATCTCACATTTGTGTCATCACATACAGAAAGGCCTGGGAGGTTACCATACATGTATCCATTGATAGCTGTAACAGAGAAGATAAGCTTAATAAGTGGACTTCCTATCTCATAGTTAAGAAGCAGCATATAAAAGGAGACAAATCAGCAAGGAACTTATGTTACAGATACAGTACATACACATGAAAGAACAAAAAATACAGCAAAAGAATAAACTAACTTCATCAAACCATGTGTTCACTTTGTTTAAAGCTTTCTTGAATGCACCTTAAAGGGGTTGTAAAGGTAAAAAAAAAAATCCTAAATAGCTTCCTTTACCTTAGCGCAGTCCTCCTTCACTTACCTTATCCTTCGATTTTGCTTTTAAATGTCCTTATTTCTTCTGAGAAATCCTCACTTCCTGTTCTTCTGTCTGTAACTCCACAAGGTAATGCAAGGCTTTCTCCCTGGTGTGGAGTGTCGTGCTTGACCCCTCCCCTGGAATACAGGAGAGTCAGGACGCTCTCTACGTTGTAGATAAAGAAAGGAGCTGTGTGTTAGTGGGCGTCCTGACTCTCCTGTATTCCAGGGGAGGGGTCGAGCATGACACTCCACACCAGGGAGAAAGCCTTGCATTACTGTGTGGAGTTACAGACAGAAGAACAGGAAGTGAGGATTTCTCAGAAGAAATAAGGACATTTAAAAGCAAAATCGAAGGATGAGGTAAGTGAAGGAGGACTGCACTAAGGTAAAGGAAGCTATTTAGGAAATAAAAAAATGAACCTTTACATCCCCTTTAAAAGATCACGTGTGCGTTCAAACTGCTGAACCTGCTACAACATTCTTAACCTGCTTTGGAAAACTTTGGAAACTATGGTCAGTATTGTAAATTAAGTCCTGTGATTAACATAAGGTACCCAGCAGTGGCGGCCCGTCCATAGGGGCGCCCGGGCGCCGCCCCCCATCCCACAGTCAGTAAAAAAAAAAAAAAAAAAAAATATTTTTTTTTTAAATCTGTCCCTTTAAGAATTTTTTTTTTCCCAAAAAAGGGCCTTATGGGCTCTATGTCCGCGCGCCGGACGCCGGGAACAGTCCTGTAGGAGTAGCGCCACGTCTGTGCAATCACGGGATTGCAGACGCGGCGCTACATTGGCACAAAAAATATGCCTTTGTGGCGCTCTCCATCGCGCCATTTGCTTCCGGCGCGATGGAGTGTATAGTTATGGCCGGGCGGGTGCATACACTGTCTGTGTGCACCCGCCCGTCTCTGTGCTCGTTCCGACGTCACTTGAAAAACAGGAAGTGACGTCGGGGCAGCTCGAGCTCAGTGCGCCCGACCGTGGACGAGGTAAGCTTGCCTGTCTCTACTTCGGCGGCCGCTTCACAGCTGCATCCAACCCCTCCCGCGATTTCCACAAAGTATGTTCGTATTCGGCGGCCGGCCCCCCCCTTCTCCCCCCCCCCCCCCCCGCTTATTCAAAGTTTTTTTTCAATTGATTATTCGGCGGCCCCCCCCCCCCCCCCGCTTATTCAAAGGCTTTTTATTGCATTTAATATTCGTCATTTTTTTTATCTAATATTCGGCGGCTGGCATCCACCCTCCACCCCCCCTGCTTAATCCAATTTCTTTTTTATATACAATGCCAGGCAACAACCCCCCCCCAATCAATGTTTTTTTTTATTTAATATTAGTTAAATATATTAAGCTTATTAACAGTTTATTTTTTATATTTGATTCAATTTAGCATTAAGTATAAAAAAAGTTTTTTTTTTAATAACTGGGGGGGAGGGGGGGGTGGTCTGGTGGGGTAGTGTTACCGCCCGCTGTAGTGTTACTTGTGCTGTAATGAATTTTTACATAGAAAATAAATGTTGTTAATAAATGGGTAAATGAATTATAAAAAAAAGATTTTTCCAATAACGGTTATTAAAAAAATCTTTTTTTTATAATTCATTTACCCATTTATTAACAACATTTCTTTTCTATGTAAAAATTCATTACAGCACAAATAGCGGGCGGTAACACTACCCCACCAGACCACCCCCCCCAGTTATTAAAAAAAAAAACTTTTTTTATACTTAATGTGCAGGGAAAATATCGGCCGTCAACACCACCCCACCCCCCGCTTGCAAATTGTCCTGCGACTTGGGACTGGAAAGTTGCAGGATAAGTTGGACCCGATGATTTCCAATGAGAACTGTTCATATCTGTGCAACTTTGAAGTAGTTCCTGCATTACTTTTGTCCCACCTTGATGTGACTTGAGGTCCATAGACCTCCAGAATACATAGGCATTGCTTCAAGTCGCTGCAAAATCGCACCAAAAAATTGTGGCAGAATCTTGCGACTTTCAGGCTAATGCAATCTGAAAGTTGCACAATTCTACTGCAATTCTGATGTGACTTAAAGCAATGCCTGTGTATTCTGGAGGTCTACAGACAATTTCTTTCACCGCTCCAGGTGAGTCTCGTAGATCATCAAGGGTAGTTTGAACCACCAGGGTGCCGGCAATGCTGATTGTAGCAAAAACGAAAAGAACTCTGGACAGCCGCACTCCAAAATGACTTAAAATAAAGTTGGTCTTTTAATGTAAAAAGTACATACAGGCACTGCAAACAACAGATACAGATTGGCCGACGCGTTTCACGCTGCAATTCAGCGCTTAGTCATGGCTAAGCGCTGAATTGCAGCGTGAAACGCGTCGGCCAATCTGTATCTGTTGTTTGCAGTGCCTGTATGTACTTTTTACATTAAAAGACCAACTTTATTTTAAGTCATTTTGGAGTGCGGCTGTCCAGAGTTCTTTTCGTTTTTGCTATTCTGGAGGTCTATGGACCTCAAGTTGCATCAAAGTGGGACCAAAGTAATGCAGGGACTACTTTGAAGTCGCACAGATATGAACGGTTCTCATTGGAAATCATGGGGTACGACTTGTCATGCAACATTTAAGTCCCAAGTCGCAGGACAAGTAATTCCTGCAGTCTCTGGTAATCTTGTGCAGTATGTCCGCAGTCTCTGGTAATCTCCTGCAGTATGTCCGCAGTCTCTGGTAATCTTGTGCAGTATGTCCGCAGTCTCTGGTAATCTTGTGTAGTATGTCCGCAGTCTCTGGTAATCTTGTGTAGTATGTCCGCAGTCTCTGGTAATCTTTTGCAGTATGTTCGCAGTCTCTGGTAATCTCCTGCAGTATGTCCGCAGTCTCTGGTAATCTCCTGCAGTATGTCTGCAGTCTCTGGTAATCTTGTGCAGTATGTCCGCAGTCTCTGGTAATCCTGTGCAGTATGTCCGCAGTCTCTGGTAATCTCCTGCAGTATGTCCGCAGTCTCTGGTAATCTCCTGCAGTATGTCCGCAGTCTCTGGTAATCTCCTGCTGTATGTCCGCAGTCTCTGGTAATCTTTTGCAGTATGTCCGCAGTCTCTGGTAATCTCCTGCAGTATGTCCGCAGTCTCTGGTAATCTCCTGCAGTATGTCCGCAGTCTCTGGTAATCTCCTGCAGTATGTCCGCAGTATGTCCGCAGTCTCTGGTAATCTTCTGCAGTATGTCCGCAGTCTCTGGTACTCTTGTGCAGTATGTCCGCAGTCTCTGGTAATCTTGTGCAGTATGTCCGCAGTCTCTGGTAATCATGTGCAGTATGTCCGCAGTCTCTGGTAATCCTGTGCAGTATGTCCGCAGTCTCTGGTAATCCTGTGCAGTATGTCCGCAGTCTCTGGTAATCCTGTGCAGTATGTCCGCAGTCTCTGGTAATCCTGTGCAGTATGTCCGCAGTCTCTGGTAATCCTGTGCAGTATGTCCGCAGTCTCTGGTAATCTCCTGCCCATTTCGAGTACTTCATTACTAACAGTGTCATATTTTAGTTTGTTTGCACCGATCTGTAAGGCTGCGCTATATACCATGATTTGTGATGCTGGGGCTATATACTCTGTGCTGTGACACTGAGCTGTATACTCCTGACATTGAGTGGAATACAGGGGACGGAGTGGTGGATTCTATAAGGGGTGTGGCTTATGAGAAGTGGGAGGGACCAAATGTGGAAGGGCGGGGTATTGCGCCCCCCCATCATAAAACTTCACCAGCCGCCACTGGTACCCAGACTAACTGCCTGTTTTTTGCAGTTTTATGCTTTAGGCCTCATTCACATGGGAGTTTACACCCTTTGTCTGTGAATGGACCATGTCTTTAAGTGGCTCTGGAGCTGCCAGTTGCTACATTCAAATTTGACAGCCCTACATGTTTGCTGCCCCAAACCCACACCGTCTGTGTTCAGGTCTGCTCAGCCATACCCACATAGCTGTCATATTGGCATGAGCAGCTGTGCCTGCCATGAATGTGCTGCCTGAATACAGCACCTGGCAAATCCAGCTACTTAAAAACATGGACCGTTCATTGACGATGGGTATAAGTGTTCGTGGGAATGAAGCCCTACTTAGAGATTTGCAGGCTGCAGTCTAGGCCATAACCTTGAGTGGGTGCAAGCTGAAATGAGATGGAAACTGTGTTAGTGTAAATACTAAATATGTTTTGAAAGAGAAGTCTTACAATGCATTTTATTGCTCTCTTGAAAGTCCTCATCTTCTTTATCCACAGCAGTAGAGTTGATGAAAGCATTGATATTTTCATCTATATACCAGCTTAGATTTTCATCAATCACAGAAAACATCATGATATATTCCTCTGCTTTGTCTGTTTTTCCAGGTGACTTTTTACCATCCAGGGCACCTTAAAGATATAACACAAACACATAAAAATTTGTATCTCTTGCCATGCATATGGTGAATGCGGCGAGGCTTTGCATTCCAGTACATTGGCGCTCCACACATGCTCCAACGATTGGGGAATGGTTTGGTAGAATCTCTAAAATGGAAGAAATGGAAGAACTAATTCACGTCTCCCAAGAATGTATTCAGAAATTTACAAACACATGGGCACGCTGGACTCATTTTAAAACAACTCAACGCTTTCAGGCTCATAACTCCTAGGCTTTAGTTGATGCTGGCCTAGTCATACCGAGTAAACATTGTGGAGTCTAATTTATGGGATTAATTTGGTGGAGGACCGTTGACACTGATGACCCCTTTCCCCCCTTCCCTTGAACCTATCCCCTCCCAACCCCCCCCTGTATAATTTTTTTTTTTTTTTTGCTTTTCCTCCCTCTCTCTCTCTCTCTCTCTCTCTCTCTTCCTCCCTCCCTATCTCTCTCTCTCCCCTTCTCTTTCTCTCTCTCTCTCCCCCCCTTCTCTTTCTCTCTCCTACCTCCATTTCTATTTTCTTATTCTCTTCTCTCAATAGGGAACCTGTCGTGTTCTCATTAACGGCCATACTGCGGCACTATGCCAACCCCATGTAGTTGGTTTGAATTATTGATGGTTTTTATGGCCTTAAAAAATTTTTGCAACATTAATGTGCCTTGTGACTTTACATAAACGTATGTTTATGTACGTTCATTGTATGTAAGACTTGATGGGCCAGATTCACGTAGATCAGCGGATCTTTAGATCCGCTCGATCTACCTGATTTAAGATTCGCTCCCGCAAGTTTGCGAGGCAAGTGGGTAATTCACAAACCACTTACCTCCAAACTTGCGGCAGCGGATCGTATATCCCCCAGCGGAATTCAAATTCCGTGGCTAGGGGGAGTGTACTATTTAAATCAGGCGCGTCCCCGCGCCGATTTAAATGAGCATGCGCCGTCCGCGGAATTTCCCGGCGTGCATTGCTCCCACTGACGTCACTAGGACGTCAGTGGTTTCGACGTAAGTGTAACTAGCGACGCGCGGGTTTCTAAATCGGCGTACGCAAACGACGTAAATTTTTTGTTGAGTATAGCGACGCGGGAACGACAGCTATACTTAACATTGGCTGCGCCTCATAGAAACAGGGGTAAGTATACGCCGGGAAAGCCACTACGGAAACGTTGTAAGAACACTGCGTCGGGTACGCGTACGTTCGTGAATTCGCGTATCTCGCTGATTTACATATTATTCAACGTAAATCAGCGGGAACGCCCCCGGGGGCCATTTTCAAATTGAAAATAAGATCCGACAGTGTAACACAGTGTAACACTGTCGGATCTTAGCCATATCTATGCGTACCTGATTCTATGAATCAGACGCATAGATAGGACCAGTTTAAGTCAGAGATACGATGGTGTATCAGGAGATACGCCATCGTATCTCTTTGTGAATCTGGCCCGATGTTTTGATTTTTCTTAATAAAATTCTTTATGGAAAAAAAAAAAAAAAAATTGTATCTTAGAATTATTATTGCTATAATAGAAACTACTCTTCAAGTATTAGTAGAAAAGGCACACCAAATATTGAGTTCACATTCCCCATTCCAGTTAGGACAGAAACCGTTCCCTAACAGGCTTGTCTATATATATAATAAACTGTAGGTATAAAAATATATAACCACCCCTAATATCCTATACCACCACTGCGCCAATAGAAAACTGAAGCTGCCACTTGAAAAAAACAAATGTTAATAAACTGAATTTAAACCTAAAAACTTAAATGTGAAAATAGGAAAACATGTGGCACTCATTAGACCAGTACCTAAGTACCAATCCCTAAGTGTCAAGTATCAATCACGAATAACACCGTGACTATTAGAAATAACCCCACGTGACATGTGGCAAATCAATAATACAATAATAAATTATATTAATAATAGTCCATAAAGTGAAGTGATAATCCAAGCAAGATTCAATCTTCTCAAATCTTAAAATCTTCCACCACACCGCTGTGCTTGTGACAACTCCCCTTTGAAATTGCACTCACCAGCTGTTAATGCCTCCCACTCTCGTGTTTTGCTCAAGAGCAAAGTGCTCCAATTTATTAAAAATCACACCAACGCTTCAATAATTGCACTCACATGATCAAACATAGAAAACCAGCCTTGATAAAAAGCACAGCAAACACATGTGTAAGATGGCACTGTAGTACTCAGCGGTCACAGCAGACCCAAGGTGTGCACTCGATCTATGTCTTTCACCCACTCCTGAGTCCCGGACCGCGATAGCAGTATATCGTTCTTAGCTGCGGCTTCTCACGTCAGTGTAGATTCTTCTTGTGCAGCCACGCAATTATTGAAGTGTTTAATAAATTGGTTGTTACTATTTTACACTATTGGAGCACTTTGTTTCACTCTACATGTGTGGAAAAATCCTGAGCTGAAACACAAGTATACAGTTGATGGTCGTGTATCCCTCTAGAGGTGTAATTAGCAAGCTCTTGAGCCAAAGTATACAGGAGAGGCACTATGGAGGATGCTCTCCCTTCTCCTTCCCCAGCTCGTTTGCAAACTGGACGACCCTAGATACTATTTTCCCTCTTTGGATGAATGATTAGGCAGATATTGCTATTTCCTGCCCCGTCCAGCTAGTGCACCTGATCTACATTCCATTATCTGGGCTACGATACCTATTACATTGAAGGAATCCTCCCCTTTTTCCCTTCTCTTTTTGCTTACCAGCAGACTGTGTCTGCCTCTTTGAACGAGCACTAAGAAACCCAGCTGGCTGTCTGGGTCAGCGCCACATATATTCAGCCTCAATGGTGATATTCAGGCTTGTGTTCACCGATTTAACACGACCTGTTTATTGCCATGCTCCTGATGAAGCGTTTTCACGCGAAACGTGTTGAGCAAAGCAAGAATTAATATCCTGCATATCGGACCCACTTTCAAGGACACAAACCTTTTATTTATTTTCTATTTTTTACGATTTGATGTTTATGCATTCTCATGGTGTGAACGTACTTGAATTAGTATAAGGTTCTGGAAGTGTTACTGGAATATATGTTGGGTTCCTATGCTGATGTAATACTGTATTATTAGTCTAGATACTTTTTTATATACTTAGCTTTATAATAAATATCTATAGATTTTTATATTCCTTACCCGTGTGCCGCCAAAAGTAAATTTTTTTCTAGTCTTTATTAATTTCCACTTTCCAAATTGTACAGTATGTCTGGAAGGCCAACAAGGAGAGGCAGACGCTCACAGGCCACTAAAATAGGGAAAGCAGGCTCTGTGTCTACAGCCAACAGTGCTGGTCGTGGACATGGTGCATCCTCAGCACATGGCCGTGGGGCACGCTTGTCCTTTTTTTTTCGAGACTGGCCGTGTTGAGCCACAACATGCAGAAGAGTTGGTAGAGTGGATGACCAAGCCGTCCTCATCCTCCTTATTCTCTGTAACCCATGCTCAGAGTACTTTGTCTGCCAATGCAGCTGCCAAAGCGACCTCTTTCATCCGCTCAATGTCATCAGTCACTCCTTCCCTAGCCTCATCATCAGGCCCTGAGGAGTCCCCCGAACTGTTCGATCACAGTGTCGGGTACATGCTGCAGGAAGATGCGCAGCATTTTGAAGGCTCCGATGATGGTACCCAGGTTGAGGATAAAGGCAGTAACGTGAGCCCAGAGAGAGGGGGTGCCCAAGAAGGACAAGAAACAGGTAGTCATGTTTCCCCAGCTGCAGCATACTGCCAGGTTTGCTCCAGTGGCGAGGAGGGAGGGGATGATGAGGTCACTGACTCTACGTGGGTGCCTGATAGAAGAGAGGAGGAGGAGGCACATCTCCAACGAGGCAGGATGCCCTCCAGGGGCTAGCTTAAGGGCAGGCAACCGACTGCATCACACCGCAGAGCTCTGCATGTGCAGGGCACTGCTGACTCCGCAAGTTCTTTGGTGTGGGCCTTTTTTGAGACGTGTGCAGCAGATCACACCATTGCTGTTTGCAACATATGTCTGAAGCGTATCAAGCGTGGCCAAAACACCAGCTGCTTGGGCACCACATGCTTGACCAGACATATGTCGACCTACCACAACAGTACTTAAAAGACCCACGCCAAAGAACAAGGCGGACCTCTCCTTGCTCCTCATCATTTGGGATCTTTAACCCCACTATACCTTCAGTCCTCTCAGAGACCTGCACTGAGAGGAATCAAGGTGTAGAATTAGGTGTCCCAAGTACTTCCGGGCAATATGCTAGCGGTACACCAACATCCAATAGTAGCAGGCAAATTTCCCTACCCCAGTTGATAAACCGGCGAAAGACATTCGGTCCCAGCCATCCACATGCTCAGCTAGTTTGGAAAAAATTGCTAGCACTCCAACTGCTGCCTTTTCAGCTGGTAGACTCTGCCCCCTTTTGAGAATTTGTGGAATGTGCAGTACCTCAGTGGCAGGATCCCAAACGCCATATTTTTTCTCTGTAGGCAATTCCGGCTCTCTACCGAAATGTGGAAGGCAATGTCTTGGCCTCGTTGGACAGGATGGTCAGTGGTAAGGTGCATATGACCGCTGACTCATGGTACAGCAGGCATGGACAGGGACGTTATCTTTCTTTCACGGTGCACTGGGTAACCCTGCTGGCAGCTGGAAAGGATGCAGGACAGGGTGCAGTATTGATGGAGCCTGTTCCGCCATCACACCTCCAAAATGCTGGTAGTGGTGATCCTGCCACACCTCTCTCCTCCCCTTCTTCCTCTTTGGCCTCTTCCTCTGACAATTTGTCCTCGGAACAGCGGTTCTCCATAGGCATTCTAGGGGCTACGCAAGCACTCAGGCAATAAGATGCCATGTGGTGCTTGAGTTGGTCTGCTTAGGGGACAGGAGCCTCACCGTGGCAGAGATTCTGTCAGCTCTGCAGGGGCAGGCTCAGAGGTAGTTGGTGCCATGCCAACTTCAGCCAGGAATGGTGGTTTGCGACAATGGCACCAACTTCCTCTCTGCCCTCCGACAGGGACAGTTGACAAATGTTCCCTGCTCACATCCTTAAATTGGTGGTTCAGCGGTTCTTGTGCAGGTACCCGGGCTTACAGGATCTCCTAAAAGGCAGGCCAGGAATGTCTGTGGGCATTTCCGCCAGTCATTTAATGCCAGTGCTCAGCTAGCTAACCTTCAAAAGGAATACAACCTGCCCAATAACCGCCTCATCTGTGACATGCCCACCAGGTGGAACTCAACATTGGCAATGCTGCAGCGGCTGTACACGCAGCAGAGGGCCATCAATGAGTACCTGTGTGAGTATGGCACCAGGACAGGGTCAGGGGAGTTTTTTTTTTTCCCCCACGCCAGTGGCTGCTGATCAAGGATACATGCACTGTCCTGTCACCATTTAAGGAGGCCACGAGGATGGTGAGCAGTGACAATGCATGCATCATTGATACTGTCCCTCTTGTCTTCCTGTTGGAGCACACGATGTGTGGAATAATGGACAGGCACTTGAGGCAGAACAGAGGGAGGAAGAGGAGGACTTCCTTACCTCTCAAGGCCCCCTTTATCTAGACAGTATTCCTGCGTGCCCACCACTCACACAAGAAGAGGAGGAGGAGGATTGTGTCAGCATGGAGGTGGAGCCTAGCACTCAGCATCAGCAGCAGTCTTCAAGGGATCATTTACAGTCCCCAGAAACCCAAGGACTTGTAAGTGGCTGGGAGGAGGTGTCTGCAGATCATGTCACCCTTAGTTACCCAGAGGACTCCGGATTGAATGCCTCATCAAACCTATGCTGCATGACCTCCCTGATCCTGCAAAGCCTGCGAAAAGACCCTCAGGTTCGTGTGATCAAGGAGAGGGATAACTACTGGCTGGCAACCCTTCTTGATCCACGTTACAATGATAAGGTTGCAGAACTTATCCAGCCTTCGCAGAGGGAGCAGAGGATTAAACATCTTCAGGAGGCCTTGCAGAAAGGTTTGTGCAATGCGTTTTCAGAGCCTGGGAGGTTACAATTTCGTGGTCCTCCTGGACAACGTGTTGCTGAGGCTTTGGTCAGTCACAGAAGGAGCGGTGAAGAAGGTGGCCATCTGACCAATGCGCTCAGACAATTTTTTCGTCCGCAGCCCCAAGGTCTGATCGGTTCCAGCAACCATCTCCAGCGTCTGATTTACATGGTGCAGGAATACCTAAGGGCAAGATCAGACTTGGAGACCTTTCCAATGGAAAATCCACTGGTTTACTGGGTCTTGAGGATGGATCACTGGCCAGAGCTTGCACAGTATGCAATTGAGCTACTGGCCTGTCCTGCATCCAGCGTTCTATCTGAACGCACATTCAGTGCTGCTGGAGGCTTTGTAACCAATCACAGAGTCTGCGTCTCCACAGACTCAGTTGATCAGCTCACCTTCATAAAAATGAATCAGTTTTGGATCACCACCAGCTACCAAGTACCTGATGCTGATGTAACCGAATAATTTTACTATGAGTTTGAGATCCCTGGAAGCCTGCCTATGCTGATGCTGAGTGACTATCATGTTATGCTGAGTGCTATCCTATTCTTCCTCAATGTTCATGTTGATATCTTCTAAGAACATTTCTGTTTCTGAGCACCACCACCAGTAAGGCCCAATTTGTCTGCCTGTTTAACAGGGGCGTGTAATTACAAATTGTGCTGTAATATTTGCAGCAGGGCTTGTTCCTGTGCACAACTACGTAATCTGTGAGGGGTTTCAGTGTTGTGGCACCACCACCACTGCCTAAGGCCCAATTTTATGCCCCTGTTTAACAGGGGCTTTTTAATTAAATATTTTGCTGTAATATTTCACAGCAGGGCTCGTTCCTGTGCACAACTACGGTATCTGTGAGGGGTTGCAGTGTTGTGGCACCACCAGCACTGCCTAAGGCCCAACTGTTCAACAGGGGCACGTAATTACAATTTTTGATCTAATATTTCTCAGCAGGGTCCACTCCTGCGCTCAACAAGAGTATCTGTGAAGCTTTACAGTGTTTTGCCACCACCAACGCCGCCTCGGGCCCAATTTTTCTGCCCCTGTTTAACAGGGGCATGTAATTCCCATTCTTGATCTAATATTTTACAGCAGGGCCCGTTCCAGCGCCCACCAAGAGTATCTTTGAGGGCTTACAGTTTTCTGGTACCACCAACACCTAAGGCCCAATTTTCTGCAGAGTATATAGGGCAGGCCGTATAGTATATACAGACGGTCCCCTACTTTCAAACATTCGACTTACAAACGACTCCTACTTACAAACAGTAAGTGAGAGGAAATCTACCCATAGGAAGGCAAATTCTCTCCTGTAAGAGTTATTTTTGGAAAAAAGTGTCTCCACTGATGCTTTCTCACCAATCCTTGTTTCCCTACAAACTCAAAATTTTAAAAATCCTATTGTCAATGGGACAGAAAGTGAGGTGAAATCTTCTGAACAGGGGCATAGACTGCAAAACAAATGTTACAGGACTGAGAACCCTTCCCTATGTTATCCAAAAACCTTCAAAATTGTTTTTTTGGCTGGAGCTACACTGTTCTTTACCTGTTCCAAATTACAGATTCAACTTAAGAACAAACCTACAGTCCCTGTCTTGTTTGTAACCCGGGGGCCACCTGTATACTGCTGTTCAGAGTATATAGAGCCTGGGGGCCCCATGCCTTTTTTTTTATTTTGGTGCGGGGTTCCCCTTAATATCCATACAAGACCCAAAGGGCCTGGTAATGGGCTGGGGGGGACCCATGCTGTATTTATCAACAATTTACATCTATATTGTCAGGACCCAACATTACATTACAGCCGCAAGCAGTTTTGAATTCCTTTATTCCTTTAGCAATGTCATTTTGTGCAGGGACTGTTTTGCGCAAACTTTCGGACTGTTCGCATGTTCTGCTGTGAACCGAATCGGGGGGGTGTTCGGCTCATCCCTAATATACTGTATACACAGAAATACGACATTTTAACTTGTGTACAAGTGTTGCTTATATAGTTGTCTGATATCTGACCCAATATTAACTTCCTATAGTTCTCTGGGTGGTCAGAGAGATGGGTCAGGTGGTTAGCCAGATTCATGGCATAGACTCTGTATGATAGTCTCTCTCTCTCCCGACATGTATATATAAATAGATAGATATAGATAGATAGAGATATATATTAAAATAAATTATCACTACATAAAAATATTCCCAAAACATGTTGGTTTACTGCTGTACCTGTTATATTAAACTGTATACCTGGCTGTAAAGCTTCAATAAAAATCTATAGAAATAGAAAAGGAATTCCATAGCACTGTGGGTTAGCTAAAGAAGCAGCATAACAAATGCAGCTTGCTTTGAAATTTCAAAATAAACTGCTGAGGTATTTTGATGTGAAAGCATGATTCCTTTATCCAATAAGCAAACAGAGGGCCATTAAAATGGAAATAAGAGCCAAAAGCTTCCCCTGCCCGCTCAGTAGCAGAAAGCTAAATATTAATGTGCTATGTGTTATTTGCATTACAAAACACCTAAAAACACTCGCTTCCACAGACACAGCTGTAGGAAAAAGTAATTAATTTCTAATTAATGTCTAATAGTATGAATTGAGAGCTATCAACCAGTAGTGGACAAGCAGCCATTGTTATACTGCGGCAGGCTGGCTCTCCTGGGCAAATCGCCATAGCTGTAAGTCGGCCGCTTTAAGACCACTATGGGACACAATGCGCTGGGCACCCGCGATCGCTCCTGAGAGAGACAGTACGGAGATCTGTTAATGTAAACAGACAGATCTCCATTCTGTCAGGGGAAAGGAGAGAGATCTGCTGTTCATACTTATAGCAAAAAATATATATTTTTTTCAAAGTTTATAGCACAAAAAATTAAAACCGCAGAGATGATCAAATACCAACAAAAGAAAGCTCTATTTTTGGGAAAAAAATGACATCAATTTTGTTTGGGTACAGCGTCGCACAACCGCACAATTGTCAGTTAAAGCGACACAGTGCCGTATCGCAAAAAATGGCCTGGTCATTAAGGGGGCAAATCCTTTCGGGGCTGAAGTGGTTAAAATTAAGGAAGCAAACTTAGTTTCAAGACAAAAGAATCAAATCATACAACACATAATAAAACACACATACAATAAAAAAGTAAATGAACTTGGTAGTGCTGGTTCCAATTTGCAGTCCGAAAATGCTTTGCAAGGTTAATTGGCGTACAACCAATCTTGGTTGTGATACGTGTGTGTATATATGGAGCAAGGACATTGAATTGCAAGCTCCTCTGGTGACAAGGACTGATTTGAATGATTCTATACGCCATGTGAAATAAATAAATAAATATGAACAAATGAATGTATTGCTCACCTGCCTTACAGATAATCATTGGTCCCACAAGTCCAGAGAAAACATCCTTTGGGCCATCGATGTGTGAGTGATATAGTCTGATGATACAATCATCGTCCGATGCAGATGGTCCTTGGTCTTTCACTACATCCCACTTGTAAGTATAGGATTCTCCAGGTTTGACAGCATCATCTGCCTTTTTGGTCCCTGAAGTGGTGTCTGGGTATAGGGCACCTGTAAATGTGTGTAAGAAATGTGACTCTGCGCACCAGTTTTATATTAAACGAAAGCTGCCATCACAAAAGTGAAAAATCACTCAACATATGTGTATAGAAATATGCTGTGCTGATTCATATACCAAAAACAACAACCAAATCAAAATAGTGTTACATTATTTACCAGTAGGAGAAGATTTGACTACCAATAAGTTATTTTTTAATCAAATATCTATGGTTCAGGAGGACTCTAATGCTGCGTACACACCATCACTTTATGTGATGAAAAAAAACGACGTTTTTAAAAACGTCAATTAAAATGACCGTGTGTGGGGAAAATGTCGTTTTATGTCTTGTGAAAAACGAAAAAAAAAAATTGAAGCGTTGTTTTAAACGACGTATTTAAACCCGCGCATGCTCAGAAGCAAGTTAGGACGCGATTTTGAATGGAACAGAGTGCCGTCGTACATGCTGAACGTAACCACGCTTTGCTAGAGCTTTTGGAAAAAACGATGGTTTGTATGCTACATCATTTTTGAAAATGAAGTTTGAAAAACGTTGTTTTTTTTCATCACATAAAACTTCGTTTTTTTCTATCACAAAAAACGACCGTCTGTACGCGGCATTAGGCTATCTACAATGTATCAATGTCAAAATATGTTTACCTTCATTTTCCTTTGTATACTCTACTCCATGTGGATGTGCGCCATATGATCTAGAAGCAAAGTTTTTAAGATGGAAAATGATAGTATCTCCAACTTCTGCTCGTATAATGGGACCTAAAGATCCCAGCCAATCTGGTTTCTTTACTTGTTCTGTATATAAGCCATTGGTAAATTGGAAATAAGAAGCCTTCTTATAGATATTGCCTATTCGTTTTGCGCCTTGTTGTAAATAGATGCTGGCATGCCTGCAAAAAAACATAAGTAGAGAGCACTTAGGGGTCTTTTCATTAGGTACTCCTGCATCACATTCAGACCGGTGCTGACACTTGTATTTCATGAATGAGTGCCTTGTTTAAACAGATTCAGATGCCAGGTGCTGCCGGGAGGCAGCTAATTTATGTCTATTGAGACCCAGTGGCTGCAAAGATACTGGGCCGGATTCAGGTAGAATTGCCCATTATTTACGGAGGCGCAGGGCAGCAGAAGCTCCGTGAATTGCGCGGGCGCGCCGGCAAAATGCCCGGCGCTAAAGCACGCAATTTAAATGATCCCGTAGGGGGCGGGAATCATTTAAATTAGGCGCGTTCCCGCGCCGATCGTAGCGCGCATGCTCCGTCGGGCAACTTTCATGATGTGCATTGCGGCAAAACACGTCGCAAGGACGTCATTTGCTTCAAAGTGAACGTGAATGGCGTCCAGCGCCATTCACGATTCACTTACGCAAAGTACGTAAAATTCGAATTTCGCTACGCGGGAACGACGGGTATACGTAACATGGGCTGCCCCTGCTAATAGCAGGGGCAGCCTTGCACGAAAACCGCCGTACGTAAACGACGTAAATTGCGTACGCAGGGCTCACGCAACGTTGTGAATCGGTGTTAGTATGCAATTTGCATACTATACACTGAGCACAACGTGAACGCCACCTAGCGTCCACCACAAGAATGCAGCCTAAGATATGCGGGCATAAGAGCCTTATGCCGCGCAGATCTTAGGCTGCAGTCGGCGTAACAAGGTTCCTGAATCAGGAGCACTCGTTACGCCGGGGCAAGTAAGCAATTGCGCTGTGTAACCTATGGTTACACAGGCGCAATTGCTTCTTGAATCCGGCCCACTGTCTGTGTTTGGGACTGCTCACCTGCAACCACATAGATGTGGAATTGGGATAAGCAACTGTGTCAGTGCAACTACTGCCCAATAGACATGAATGGGCTGCCTGCATGCAGCACCTGGCAGTTTATTAACAGGGAATGGCTGCTAGCATCCATTTGAATGAGTTCTTAAATAAATATGTGTTATGTGCATGTGACTCATAGCATTAGGCTCCATTCACACCTAGGAGACAAAACGCACGACGCTCGATACGCTGGAGGGGCGAATTTCCATTGCTGTCTATGAGATGGTTCACATCTCACGCCGAACGCCGAAACGCCGTACGCCTGCCGCCTGAAAACAAGTCCTGGACCCTTTTTTTCAGGCGGCATTGGCGTTCGGCCATAGACAGCAATGGAAATGATTTGTGAAAAAAAAAAGAAAAAAAAGTTACACAAATCGCGGCAAAATACGCCGCATACGCGGCTTTACAATGTGAATGCAGCCTTAGAATGAATACATGGTCTGGAGCTTTAAGTGATCTTCAATTAAATTGAAAAGTGAAGAAAAAACAGGCTCCAAGCAGTGTTGGTTGTAGAATGATTCTTTGTGCCAAACATGATGGTTGCATCCTTTTGAAACAGCTGGGATTTTCACACATTATGGTATCGGAAGTTCTACAGTGAAGAGTGCAAAACTAAAAATATACCAAGTGAGTGGAGTTTTCTAGGAGAAATTTAAAGTGATTCTAAACCTTCTTTTTTTTAAATTAATAAACGTATCATACTTACCTGCTCTCTGCAATCATTTTGCACAGGGCAGCCCCAATCCTCTTCTTCTAACATCTCCCGTTGGCGCTCCTGGCTCCTCCTCTTTGGCGAGTGCCTCCATAGGAAACTGACTCCAACGGGGGCACGCTTGTGTGTTTCATCCTGAGACGTGCTGCCTCTCTGTCCTATGGGGATGGAGAGAGCTGCTGCGGTCAAGCACTGCACTGGATCGAGATCAGGTGAGTATTTAGGTGGAGGCTGGAGGGATTCCTAATCAGAGACGTTTTTTTGCCCTAATGCAGAGAATACATTAAGGTAAAAAAAAACGTAATCGTTTAGAACCACTTTAAATAAATACCCTGTTAGTTAGAGGAATATGGCCAGCCTGTTATAAGGACAACTCAATACAGATGTTCTTTTTCAGCATAAAATATAATGGGGAAGAAAAAGAAACACTATAAAGTCATATTGCTCACTGGGGGGGGGGGGGGTCCCATTAAAGTGTCTCTCAGTGACACCAGGTTAAGAAATTTTAAAAAATGGTGATCGCTGGGGGAGGAGGACACACATCTGACAGAGGGTTTACCCTTTCCCCACAATATTAAAATATATACATATTTTTGTTGATGCCTGTTTCCCCATTGGTTAGATTGACCATCACTTTCTGTCATTATGACTCCCAATCAGTTGGACAAGAGACAGAGAAATTACAGGACATTTAAAATGACATATGCTGTAACCATTTTTTACTAACAATTTCCGGCTGGAGTTGGGCTTTAAGAGACAGGAAGTTCACACTAGTTTAAATTATCATTCTTTACCGCAGTGCTGTGCAGAAGGCCACTCCAAATGTAGAATACTTTGTAGGCAATGAGCTACAACTGCACAAGACTATGGCGGTTTTTACTTCTGTCAGCTAAGGACCATTAAAGACAGTGGATTGTCAAACCTGGGTGATAGGGGATGACGATCTGAATTTTTTTTTTTTTTACCCCACATGCAGATAATAGGGTCTAAATTATGATACACACAGCATCAGTCTATAGACCCACCCTGTCTTGTGTCATTCACACAGTCATTTATCCTTGCACCATATGGCTTGCTCATTTCATATCTGCATCCTACGTAACAAAGTTGTATAGTCGAATCCCCATTCCATGTAAATCAACCCAAATTTAACACAGAGACCAAATTTACTCTTAATAGTTAGGAACTCTAAAACTCTCCCACTGATAACTCTAAATTAAAATATCTTTATGCGTTATGTCCTACCAAGACCTAAGCAGATTAAAAGGATCTGTAGAACTTCAGAGAACACATATAGAACTAGTGCTTTAAATATACCTAAACTAATATGTAGAATATTAATAGTCATTCATAAAACTGTTCTTACTATCTTTACAACAAAAGAAACCAGTAATCAGTGTTAGAAAAAATCCTTGATGTAACTATGCAATTTACATTATTTTCATTGTACAATATGACAATATAATATGTTGAATAACAAAAATTAAGAAGTGATTTGTTCCCCTATTTAACAGAGTATCTAAAGCCAGTTTTAAAGATTTAGATATAATAATAAAATGGGGCTCCTGTCAGGTTTTATAGCTGTCTATGTAATTGGGAGATTCGCCATCTCTATTTTTCCTAGAGGCCATTATTAAAAATGATGGGAAGTGATGGGAAATTCAACATGGTATGGCTGTCAACAAAACATTAAAATCTCTTGTACACTGCAGCTTAAAAAAGCACAGTACAGTTTTTTTTTTACTGAGCTAAAATACAACCCATTAATTGTAATGTGCCTATGCACACAGGCACGTAAAGTAGATGCTCAAACAGGAGTATCGTGTACAAGAGCCCCAAGTGGGGAGTAATATTCCACTGGGGAAGTTGGTGTGATTTCCTCTCACCTCCTACTGTGTCTCTAAAGCAGGAAGTGATGAAAAATCTTCCCCAGAGAACTTGGCAGTGATCTAACCATTCTGTACTAGTGTTAAACTAAACAAATTTAAAATGTCTTTAAGCCCTGGTTCACACTGGGTACGATTTGGAACGATTTCAGATGCGATTTGACATGTCAAATCGCATCTCAAATCGGCGGCAATTGTCGGCAATGGCACTGTCCTAATCAGTGCGACGCCGCATCTGCGATTTCAAAAAGTAGTTCCTGTACTACTTTTTGCGATTTCGGGCCGCAATTTACATTAAATTGCGGCCGAAATCGCGGCAAAATCGAGGCAAAATCGCGGCCGCGAAATCGCGGTATAATCGCGCATTTTACCGCGATTTTGAATTCGCAGCAGTGTGAACCTAGGCTTTAGCGGAGTTACAACCAAAAATGGAACTTCCTCTTTTCAGATCCCCTCCCCCCTCCGGTGTCACATTTGGCACCTTTCAGGGGGAAGGGGGAGCAGATACCTGTCTAATTCAGGTATTTTCTCCCACTTCCAGCATAGATCGCCGCAGGATTCGCGGCGATCTACGCCATGTCCGGCCCCTCTTCCATCCCCCACACTGTCTTCTGGGATACCCACATGTCCCAGAAGACAGCAGGAACCAGTGAGGACGTGCAGCGTGACTCGCACATGTGCAGTAGGGAACCAGGTTGTGAATCCGCACCGAGTGCCGAGGGACAGATCAGCTTCGGGTGAGGACATTGCGGGTGCCCTGGACAGGTAAGTGTCCATATTTTAAAAGTCAGCAGCTGCAGTATTTGTACTGACTTTAAAAAAAAAAGATTTTGGTGAAACTCCGCTTTAACAATGTTAGGAAAGATCTATCAATCCTCAAACTTCTTAGTCTGGAGTTCTGCTCATTTGAGAAATATGTCATAAAAATTACTTACTCGTCTTTATCAATGGGGTTTCCAGAAATTATATTCTTTCCACTAGGAGCATAATCCCAATATATTTCTTGAATTCCAATGAAATATTCCCTGTCTTTGCCCATAACACATACAACAAACATTGCACAGAGTAGGTGTATTACGAAGAGCTTCATTGTACTTGTGTAATGAGCAGAGCTTAGTGACTGACTGTCAGCATTTATAAAGCACGGAGCTTCCTGAAACACTGACTTCACTTTGGAGGTTCCTATCAAAGTCCTCTCTGCTAAAAAAAGCAAACACATCTTCCAGTAAAATCACTTGGCAAGTCCGTAGTATTAGGCAATGTTGTAACAGAAATTGATTAGTTAATACAAGTATATTTCCCAGACAGAACAATGAGCCCTGGTAGATTATAAACTATATTATGAGAATATTTTTGATGCCCTTATTTTTTTGTTCTTTTAGTTTTTATGAAAATTAGTTTATGAATGTATTCATGTGTATTTTTTTTTATTTTTTTAAAGTGTATTTTGTGCGTGTACTCGAGAGAGGAGCCGGACTGCAGGAGTTGGGAGTAGGCAGGCCTCCACCAGAGGCAATCTGCCACCTTTCTCCATGCCCCGGGTGGCAATGGCGGGTGCGTGAGGGGGTCCTCCCACACAGCCCGCCCTACCTGCTCCGCTTTGAAGCCCAACGGGGCAGAGGGACTCCCTATAAGGGAGTGAGAGGTCTAGCCCTCTCAACCAGCCCCCTTAGTCCTTCGCCCCTCTTTTTTAGAGACCGCGTGGTCAAAGTGTGTGCATGTTAACCCAATTTCGAGTGCGTGTAAGTGTGGTGTTTTTTTTGTGGGAGGGGGGTGGGCGTACTAAGCGCAGGCTTACCTCGCATAGCACACCCACCGGGAGCCGGGCTGAGACCACCAAACTCAATTCACATGTAGCCGAGACCGGGATCCGAACCCCTAGCTGCAGAGGTGAATGGCTTGTCAGTGCAGTGCCAATTGCAGCTCCCCACATGTGTATTTTATGTAAATCAATTAGACTGTTCCAAGTAATTAAAAATCATTGATAGTATTATAACCCAGATTCCAAAAATGTTGGTCTGCTGGGTAAAATGTACATAAAAACAGAATACAAAGATCTGCAAATCTCATGTAGCACCCTCTACCTTTTGGTAGGTGCTATAATGGGGTTTTCTATGTTTCAGGTATAAGTGACAGGTAAATTTAGTCAGGCCTGTGCTCTAATCTAGGCCTGCTTGTTTTGATCTGGGATTGGGAGTGATCATTGTAGCAGTGGGTGTGACCACTTCTGCTCAGGTTCTGAGACGCCTCCCCTGCTTTCAGTCAGTGTGTTCTGAAACAGGGGCTGGACTTGAAGTTCTGAGTGACAGGCAGCTCATGTGAGGAGCTCTGCCAACCCCCATTCGGTATTGGCAGGGGGCAGGCCTCCCATATAAGCTGAGGTGACATGTGGCAGAGGGGAAGTCGTTGGAGAAAGAAAGATGGAGCACTAGCTAGTTGCTGTAAGGTGGTCCCCAGCCTGGGGCCTGCCATGTGCTAAGGGGGGAGTCGCGGGGAAGACTCATCCCTCACATGCATCTCAGAGGAGGAATTCAAGAGAGGAGAGGAAGGATTAGGAATCGCTGGACTGTGCAGCTGAACTGTGTTTCCTCTATGGACCGGGGCATGGAGAAGGTCAGTGTGTACACTACAGCCAGTAATGGAACTGGAGGAAGCTATTGAGGATAGTGTAGACTGTTGTGGCCGGGAACGCAGCAGTTCAGGAAAATACTTTAAACACAGTGTGGATCTCTGTGACCGGGGAATGCAGCATCTGCAAAATTGGACTATCTGGGCCTAGTAGTCCATCTGTCGCCATTTGTTGCTAAAGTACTGAGCTGTCGGGAGTGGGTTTTGTAGGCACCTCTGGCTCAGTACCAGCATTTGAGTGACTTTGAGCAAGCTGAGGAGTTATTCAGAGTGAGTTCTCGTAGTGACAGTGAAATATAAATGGGTTTGCAGCAAAGGATTTATACATGAGAAGAGATACTCTGCAGGAGTCAGTGAAGAAGAGAAGGAGCAATAGTCTGCAGTAGACATGTGTATTCATTTTTCGTCCGAATGCATTTTTGTCCGAATTTCAGGTATTTTTGTTATCGTTTTAACAAACAAAAATGAATGCGCAGAATCCGAAAACCGAAAGATCCGACATAAACAAATGCTTTATTTTCGTTTTCGTTGCAACAACAGTTCGATATAGATAGGAGATTCGACATGATGCTGACAATAACAATCGGTGTCTATCAAACCTGCGGTCGAATGTGCCTAACCATAACTCTATTAGTCCAAGATTATTCTACATAGAGAGGAAAGATTCGACATAGAGAGAAAAGATTCGACATTATAGACAGAAAAGATTCGACATTATAGACAGAAAATATTTGACATTATAGAAACAAAAGATCGCTGCTGGAATTGAGTGGGGAAAGTAAAATAAAAATAATGATGATGATGAATGTTATTGGCTGATTGTAACCAAGGAGGAGAAGCAGTAAAATAGCTAGCTAACTTGACAATTCAGCATGAACGACGAAGATTCGACAAAGCATCGAAAAACATACAAACGTCGAATCTGTCATTGAAGGCTTATGGTGTCTGTCAAAAGTTCTAAGAAGATTCGATGGAGCAGATAAACTGTACGACGCCGCAATCATACATTTCCGGTCAAATGCTCGGCCCATAGGCTATAGAAAAATTCTAATGTTGGTTGACTAGTAATAATAATAATAATTTATAAATATAATTATTACTAGTCATACTGAAATAGATATCCCCTGGCACAACTCCAGGGCATAACCTAATCTGCCTCTGAACCAAATTTCATAATAGTAAATCATGCAAACAAGAGGGAAAATTAATTCAGTCTGCAGCCTTTACCATCCCAACAGCAAGAGAGGCGGAAACTTTATTGGTATCACAGCTTTATAGACAGAGTGACATAAGCAATCATCATTCATATGGATACATCTGATTCGCTAATCCACATATGGTCTTGTCTCGTTACATCGCCTACTTGCCAGATGGCTTACATTCCACACTCATGGGGGCCATCTTTCTTTGGTCGATGGGATGGGCAGAAAGGAGGGGGTTTGGAGAAGGAAGTAGAGAGACATCTGTTTTCAGTTTTCCTTCCTGGGCCGAGATTTAACTCTATAATGACTCTTTTAAGGAAAATAATGCTAGCGTAATACACACACACTTATACAGTATATACATATATCTCAAGAAATAAAAGAAATAAAACAATATAAGAAAGGAAAGCAATATTTGAGTGGTTAGGAGAAAAATAACATAAACACAAAATAATCATTTTATCAACTCCATCAGAATACAACATTAGAATTCTAATATAGCTAGCTTGTAGGCGGAACATTCAACCGGAAATGTACGATCGCGGCGTCGTACAGTTTTGCTGTTCCGTCTAATCTTCTTTGAACATTCAACAGACACCATAAGCCTTCAATGACAGATTAAACCTTAATTCCTTTAGATTTTCGGACTAATGCAATTTCTAACGAAGAACGAAATAAATAAAAACAAATTTCGGGAGTAACTTTTTCGGATGAAATCGAAATTTCGAAACAAAATATTTCAGTGTGCAAAAGACGTGAAGGAAAGCAGAGGGCAACAGACTGTGAACTATAACCGTGCCTTATTATCAGGACTGAATCTTTCAATTAACGTTCTACCAATGTGCTAAGTGCTATGGCCATCTCATATCATTCCAATCCTATCCAAGTTGTGTCCCACAAATAAAATACAGCAAAGCAACGCACATGACTGTCCATTGTCTCAAGATGGATGAATGGGGGTCAGGCATCACTGTGATGTGTGGATCTTTTGAAACTCGCGGAAGTGCACCGCTACACTCATATACGCATATTTTATTTACAATAGAAAACATATCAAATGTTTATAGCAAACCACATAAAGACAGTGCTACAATAACCCTTTTTGCTGGCTGCTTGCTGATCAAGCGCATGGAGACATGTTATTTTAACTTATATCAAATGTTTAAACTGAGGAAACATACAATTTTAAGAAAAGCAATATAAGGAAAAAAAGGAAAAAAAATGGTAATTGTGACGAGACCCCTTTGCTCGCCCGGTCCTGCTCTCCCGACACTCCTCTGCTACCAGTGAGTCAGCTTGCAGATTGCAACGTCTGATGGTCCAGTCATCCAAGGTCCCGGGATCCAAACTACAGCTATGTGCCGTTCAGACCCATTAAGAACAAACACCAGGCAGGCTGTATGTAAGTTCAAACAGGACTCTCTTTAATGGCAGCATTCAGCTGGTTATATACAGTTTACAAGCTTATCAATCAAAGAACAATGAAATCTCCACCCCCTTTTCACACACTGGGGCTTCCATACAGATTATAGGTAGACACTCTGGTGCCGACCCTGACAAGACATTTATTTAGATAATGACATCAGTGAAGTTAATTACTAATTGTAACAGAATACAGAATAACAGAATAACAGCGAAGCAATCAGAATAATTAACATGAGCCAATTATCTAATCATTTAGCCTGACGAGGTGACTAGGCGTCTCGTCTGAATTTCCCCACTATACAATACACATCTCTTAGGGGTAAACACAGGTCTTCTTCACACACACAATAGACCAATTAACCTTTAGAATAGAGAGCTGGCTGGTGGTGGGACATTAGCATTTCAACAGTCTGTTATGCAGAGGAATGAGTCACTCTGGTCCACATGAGATCACCTGTAATATGTCCCATCTCATGTAATACATGAATTATGATTTATTAGCAACCCTCTCCTGTGTAATAGATGTCAAGTAGAAACACTTTAGCATCCCAAGGTCCATGACAGTAATTTTGAAATTGATGGCAGCAACACATCTCAAAAAAGTTGGGACACGGCAACAAAAAGCTGTCAAAGTAACCTGTACTAATAAGGAAGAGCTGGAAGAATAGTTTGCACCTAATTGGGTTAATTGGCAACAGGTCAGTAACATGACTGAGTATAAAAAGAGCATCTAAGAGAGTCAGAATGTCTCCGAAATAAAGATAGGCAAAAGTCACAATCTGTGAAATGTTGCATCTATAAATTGTTGTACGATTTCAAAATAATGTTACTCAATGTAAAATTGCAAAGATTTTAAATATATAATCATCTACAGTACATAATATCATCAAAAGATTCCGATAATCTGGAGAACTCTCTGTCCACAAGGGACAAGGCCAAAATGCCATATTGGGTGCCAGTGGTTTTCGGGCCTCCAGACGACACTGCAATAAAAACAGGCATGATTCTCTGATGGACATCACTACATGGGCTCAGGAATACTTCCTGAAATAACTGTCTGTCACCCAATTCACTGTGCCATTCAAAAATGCAAGGTAAAGTTCTATCACACAAAAAAGAACCAGAAAAAAAATCTAGAAATGTTGCTGTCTTCTTTGGGCCAAAGCTCATTTACAATGGTCTCTTGCAAGGTGGAAAACTGTTCTGTGGTTAGGCGAATTGAAATTTGACATTTTTGGCAACCATGAATGCCGTGTCCTCTGGACTAATGGAAAGTGACCTTTTGGCTTGTCATCAGCGCTCAATTCAAAAGCTTCTCTAAAGGTTTGGGGGTGCATTATTTTGTATGGAATGGACACTTTCCACATCTGGAAAGGCACCATCTATGCTGAAATATATTTCCAGGTTTTAGAACAGCATATGCTCCCATCCAGATGATGTCTTTTTCATGGAAGGCCTTGCATATTTCAACAGGACAATACTAAACCACATACTGCATCTATGACAACAGCATGGCTTTGTAGTGGAAGAGTCCGGGTGCTTAACTGGCCTGCATGCAGCCCAGACCTTTGAAAATATTTGGCACATTTTATATTGAAAAATACAACAAAGAAGACCCAGGACTGTTGAGCAGTTATAATCTTATATTAGGCAAAAATAGGAAAACATTATTTTCCCAAAACTCTTCTCAGTTCCCAGATGTATACATTGTGTTGTTAAAAGAAGAGGGAATGTATTGGAGAACAGTCAAAATAGACTGGGCTAACAAAGATCTGGGTTTACAATGGAATGACACTTGATCCCGTGGTTTCTTTAAAGCTACAGAGGGAATGGGCCCCATGGAAACCTGGGCTGTAGTTGGGGCCTAACCATGTGGCCAAGGCCTATCTCTATCTCTCTACGTCTTGATGCCTGCCACATATTCATAATGGGAGCTCTCGGCTCATTGCTGACCCAGCTGATATTACAGATGTGATAAGTATCTTTGAATTTCTCTTGTGTGTATATATATATATATATATATATATATATATATTGTGATGTTTAATGTGTGATGTTGGAATATCCCTTGTTTCTTTGGGAATAAGCAAAAGATATTAATTTTACTAGCAGCAGTGCGTGTGTGTGTCTTAATAGGCGTAGACCAATTAATCCATTTATGCAATAGATAGGAAAGAATCCATAAATATCTTTCGGGAATATAATTTAGTTTATATTTAATAGCCTTGTAAAGTGCAGCATTTTTCTAATAGAATGTATAAATCCACCTACACAGCCACTTACTGTTCCACATTGTGGGAACTGTCCTTCAAACTAACACAATGCTGGTATATGGGTAAAGCACACCAAATGTGGAAACCATGGTCTGAATGGCGCAATATATATCTATGATGTTTACATATAGCTCCTTGCTGCTTGAATCTCCTGATACTCCTTCATATACTTTGACACTTCTCTAGGTACTAGTCTACACCTGACAGGCGTTGACCCTCCATTACTCCAACCTATCTGGTAATTGCCTTTTGTCAGGATCACTTAGTGCTCCTGCTCCTCATTCCAGTATACGGGTGTTGGCTGTTGCATTCCCTATGTCTGTGTTCACCTGAAAGGTGATTGATCTGGTCAGTCACCTGATATAAGCAAAACAAACACTCTATCCCTTGCTTGTGATAGAGACAGAGTTACCTGCATTGCTGTTGGATTTCACTGTGTATGACCTGGATCGGATATTGAACTATTCCCTGAACTCAGATTGCACTTTACCTGGACTGTCATTGGATCGGATATTGGACTATTCCCTAAACTCAGTCTGCCTTTTACCTGAAGAAGGTAGAGAAGGAAATGCCACCGGAGTGTAGTATTAGAGACAGCTTTTAATGGCACAATCCACCCTTTGGATAAACGGTTTCAATCAGCCAATATACAAAGCAAAAGAGCCGCTGCTCCAGGTGTATGATGATAACCTGAGGTGGAATGTCTCATAGAGTGCCAGCCCCAGCTGGCCTCTGTGGGAAACTTGTAAGAAAATAAATGGCTGCACATCCAGGAATACCGATTGCCTTTTATTGTTCAAAGTGATAACACCAAAGACACCAACACAAGGTCATGTAGACACAAACATTTTGTGCTTAATTATTACTTTTTCAGGGCTCTCTGCATTCGTGTTTCAGCTGTCCAGCTTGACCCCTGTGACCAGGCCCAGACTGGCCATAGGGCAGACCGGGCATATGCCCGGTGGGCCGCCGAGGCCGCCATGATGATCAGGCCGCACAGCGGGAGGTAAGCGGCGATCGCGGCCTGGACAGGGTTAACACAGGTCACGGCCGCCGCTCGCCTCCTGCTATGCGGCCGTGCCTGTGCCTTCTCCGGCGGAACTAGCGGCTGCATGGGCTGAGTTGTGTGTCTCTTACACACAGCTCAGCCTCAGAGCCGCGCTGACGGCTCTGCTCTCAGCCCCTACGGACTGCTCCTCATCCAGCCATGGGTGTCCGTCCGCACAGTGGGGTAAGGGGGGGAGCTGCAGGCACTGTCAGGATGTCCCCCGACCCCCCCTCTCCTCCCTCATGTCGGGCTTGCCGGCAGCACGGGAGAAAAGAAAACTTCCTGCTTCCCTCCCAATTGGCTACAACGGAGCTCCAATCAGAAACTAGTGGGGCATCATGGAAAATGTAGTCCCAGAGATAGGAGGCTCAATTAATGTCAGCAGGGAGACGGCTACAGTCCCGGCATGCACTCTGCTGGGGGGGGGGGAGAAAACTCGGAAACAAGCAGGTACTACAGGAAAAAGAAAGAGGACTGTGCTGGGGGAACTAATAGCCCCAGCACCACCAGATAGAGCCACGCTGTACCCACCCCACCAGAGAGAGAGAGCCACACTGTACCATACCACCAGAGAAAGATCCACACTGTACCGTACCACCAGAGAGAGCCATGCTGTACCGTAACTACAGAAAGATCCACACTGTACCGTACCACCAGAGAGTGCCATGCTGTACCGTACCACCAGAGAGAGTGCCATGATGTACTGTACCACCAGAGAGAGTGCCATGATGTACTGTACTACCAGAGAGAGTGCCATGATGTACCGTACCACCAGAGAGAGTGCCATGCTGTACCAAACCACCAGATAGAGAGTGCCATGCTGCACCGCACCACCAGAGAGAGAGAGACACTGCACCGCACCACCAGAGAGAGAGAGCCACGCTGCACCGCAACCACCAGAGAGAGAGAGCCACGCTGCACCGCACCACCAGAGAGAGAGAGCCACGCTGCACTGCACCACCAGAGAGAGAGAGCCACGCTGCACTGCACCACCAGAGAGAGAGAGAGCCACGCTGCACCACCAGAGAGAGAGAGCCATGCTACACCGCACCACCAGAGAGAGAGCCACGCTGCACCGCACCACCAGAGAGAGAGAGCCACGCTGCACCGCACCACCAGAGAGAGAGAGCCATGCTGCACCGCACCACCAGAGAGAGAGCCACGCTGCACCGCACCACCAGAGAGAGACACGCTGTACCGTACCACCAGAGATAGCACCACACTGTACTGCACCACCAGAGAGAGAGCCATGCTGTACCGCACCACCAGAGAGAGAGAGCCACGCTGTACCACACCACCAGAGAGAGAGAGCCACGCTGTACCGCACCACCAGAGAGAGCCACGCTGTACCGCACCACCAGAGAGAAAGCCACACTGTACCGCACCACCAGAGAGAGAGCCACGCTGTACCACACCACCAGAGAGAGAGCCACGCTGTACCGCACCACCAGAGAGAGAGCCACGCTGTACCGCACCACCAGAGAGCCACGCTGTACCGCACCACCAGAGAGCCATGCTGTACCGCGCCACCAGAAAGAGAGTGCCATGCTGTCCAGGAGCACCAGAGAGAGCAGGTCAGTGTCACTGAGCAGTGTGGGCACAATAGGAGACAGACAGTACTAGAATTTTATGGACACAATAGGACTGGGACACTGTAATATAAAGGGGACTGCACTGTAAAAGGGCACTACAGTCCCCTTTATATTACAGTGTCCCTGCACATTACAGTGTGGAGGACCGACACCATCCACCCCCGTGAATGTCTACCGACATCTCTGACACCCCCCTTCCCCCCGCCCCTGGAAAAGTTGGCTGCTCATTCTAAAATGCCCGGGCCTATTTTTCGTCCCAGTCCGGGCCTGCCTGTGACACGTCTCCTACTAACCAGCCTGACCTCATGGTTTCATGCCCCTCCAAGCAATTTCGCAGCTAGACTCAAAATCAGTTTACTGAATCAGATCAGGCAGCGATTGCGATTGGTTGCCAGAGGTTACATCATTACCGCTCACTGACTGACTGCTAGAGGTTACAGCACACATTATGGCTCACTGATTATTTGCTACAGGTTAAAGTACAGTACATGACCTCTACTTGTTGATTGGTTGCTAGAGATTACTGTACATCAATACTGTTCATTAGTTGCTAGAGGTTATTGCACATTATTACTGCTCACTTATTGGTTGCTACGGGTTACTGCATTTCCTTACTGCTCAATGATTGGTTACAAGAGGGTAGTGCACATCATTACTGCTCACTGATTGGTTGCTAAAGGTTACAGAACATCATCTCACTGCCACTGTAAACACAGGGTCTGCAGGTGAGTCATCTCTACACAACAATAGGGCAGAGCTGGGCAGCATTAGCGGCACAAGCACTTCAAATCCTTAAAACACAGGGGAGCACTAGAACACAAGGGCTTACCCAGATACAGGATATACAAGGGGAAAAAATCCCCAATATTCCCTCTTTACGTATTAATACTACGGGGGCTGCCATTGAGGAAGGTTTCCTACCCGAATTACAATCCCCCGGGGCCACAAAACAAGTCACTCTGGACCCTTTCGTGACATGGTGGTCCACATCGGACCCCCTCTCAGACACCCTACCACCTCCAATACTACCAAGTTGAGTGTCATTGATTTGACATCTTTGCCCCTGACACAGGGTGGAATCCAGGTCCTTCAGTTGGGCCTGAGTTTCTGCCCATTCAACAGCATTGACAAATCTGAGACTATTAAGGACCTGTACCTATTTAGTAGAAAGCTTATGTACAAATATATTTTTGATAAGAACAGAACTAGGGCTAATAAAGACAAGGAACTCACTGAGAATATGAAAGGCTTTACCATGAAGGACTTTCGGGTTCTCAGGGACCTTATTCTACTACTAGAAGAGAATGAACCTGAAAATGAAGGTGATGATTCAGCTACCTTGGTGCATACGTACCTACCTTAAATAAATTTCAGATTAAATCACAAAGGTTCCCTGACTTAACCATAAACCCACATGTGTGGGCATTCCTTACGGCGGCAATTAGCGACATTAAACGTACCGGGTTCCCTCCTGCTACTAAGAATTTAACACAGTTGCTGATTGAAGGCCTTAATTCCCTCAGGAACAGATTAAATTAAACCTGCCGATAAGGGGAGTAATCTGGTGGTCATGCTGCAACCTCATTACGAATGTATGTGTCTTTGAATATTATCTAATAAAGGTTGGTATCAAGATATTTCTTCAACCCAGACCCTTCAATACACTAGCCAATTTAGGGAGCTGATTGGTGCAGCCTTTTTGGAGGGTCTTACTGATCAGGATGTCTACAAATATATTAATGTCCAAATTCCACATTCTCCTACTTTTTATGCATTACCCAAGGTACATAAAAATCCTACTGACCCGCCAGGTAGACCTATAGTGTCAGGTATAGGTGCCTTGTGCGAGAATGCTAGCAAATTAGTTTATTTCTTCCTTATGCCATATGTTATCAGCTTAGTTACCATCATACATCAGAGATACTTAGACCTCCTTAAACATATTGAGGGCCTTAGTGTACCCCCGGGTGCCTTGCTAGAGACACTTGATGTGGAAGCACTCTATTTGAGTATTTCACATGACAAGGGATTCCAGGTGGTTCGGACATTTCTGAAAAGCCACATACCCAATGGAAGTTTAACAATTACATTTTGTGGTTACTGTACCATACCCTGACACATAACTGGTTCACATTCATGGGCTCCCACTACCTCCAGGTGCAGGGAGTAGCCATGGGCATTGGCTGTGCACCGGCATACGCTAACCTGGGGGGTTGAAAGCGCTACTAGTGGCGCTCTGATGCCCTCGAGGAGTGTATGAACCATGATATGTGTTGGTACAGATTCATAGATGATATCTTAATTATGTGGACAGGCAATGTAGAGGAACTACACAGATTTGTTCACCTCATTAACGTTAATAACTTTAACCTAAAATTTACGTTGTCTTATGATGTTCTTAGGATCACCTTTCTGGACTTTGAGATATTTGTGGACCCTGGTCAATGTCTGGCCCTTGACCTCCATCGTAAACAATCAGCAGGTAATACTCTACTTCATGCAGACAGTGCCCACCCAGTCACCTTAAAGCGGAGTATACCCTAGGCGCAGTATCTGTGTTTAAGGCAAAATTGCACCCTAGAACAATTAACAAAAAGTCACTGCTCAGGAAGGCGTAAAATAGAGCTTTACTTCAGGATAGAAATGCTCTACTATACAAACCTAGAAAACAGGAAACACCCCCCCCCCCCAGTGAGATTCATCACTCGTTTTTCAACACAACAACAAGAACTACGCAACATTTTATTTCGACACTGACATATATTGTTAAATGACCCCTACATCTCCAAATACATCAAAGACTATCCTGAGATAGTTTTCCGTAGAGCACCATCTGGCTAACATCCAGGTATTATGCACCCAACAATGACCATTTATCCACACATTGGGGTAATTCCCAGTGTGGGAGATGTGACATGTGTCCTTGGGTTCATCAAGGCACAGTATTTGTCCTACCAGGTGGTCATGTTTTCAAACCTCCCTTCCACGTAGATTGCAACACAATGGGTATTGTCTATTTTATTCTGTGCGGCCTCCTTGTACTTTTCTTTCGACGAACGACATGTCCGGGCACCATCTCAGATCAGCAGGTCAGGGAAAGGAGCTTCTTTCAGCTTTTTAGCCATGGGAGCAATCGGTGCAAGCTACACAGAAGATGCTGCAGTGCTGTGCCAGTCTACCGATATGTTTTTTTTTAGGCAAATCGGGTGCTATCGCAAGTCACCCCAAGGATAATTTGCAGGTTCTTTGGCGGGGAGAGTAGTACACAGGTCTGGTTACATCTGCTGCCTAGCCACGCCCCTTTGTCTCATTAAGGATTGTGGATTGTCCTTGTCTCAGTCAAGTTTCATAACTCAAGCTAAAGATCCGATCATACACCTTACTTTCCGCTTGTTGATTTTTTTCTAAATTCTTTCTTTTGTGTAGCACCCTGGTGTTTAAACGGGTTGCTAACAAATCTAGTTTGCCAGGTAGTAATTTTCCAGGTCAATTGTTAGTAGATCCACTGATTCCTCTCTAATTCTCAAATTTCTGCACCATTTATCTTCTGTCACTAGGTGGCACTGTGCTGGTGACATTAGATTGACAAGGGCTCCGCAATGTCAGATTATAAATGGATGGGTATCCCAGCCAATTGGCAGGAGTTTCTTTAGTCCCTTGGCCTGCTGGGAGAGACTATTTATTGGGGTATAGTCAGATGATCGGTGTTCTGTGCCACCTGGACAGCTGTCTAATTGAAACATGTGTTATGTCACCCCAGGCTGCTAGGCCAGAAGCCCTGAGGCCTATCCTGGGGATACATGGCTGCTAGGCTGCCTGAGGCCTATCCAGGAGCAGGAGAAGCAGAGGGTTGGGACTGCAGGATTGGAGTCCAATCAAGTTGCAAAGGTTTAGCCAGACAGAGAACCAGTTGTGGTCAGAGGTAAAAGGGAAGCAGTCGCCATAAGGGCATTCAAAAAATGACTGGCGCCCATCATTTCATCTTGCATTACACCCACCATGCCTGTTAACCCACTCTACAAGGAAGGATGTCAGCTCTCCCTACTTCTTGAGGTCACCATTAGGCTTCTGGATGTAGAATAATTTCATTAATTTGGCTTTTTATACCAAGATCTTTGGTTTGGAGGTTGAGTCTCCCTTTAACGTTGGAGATGTACTTGGCCTAGCAAAAGACAGGTCTTGAAATAGGTTAGGCATGAATGAATGGATTTTGGCTCAGTTGTTCTACAGTGTCCAAGTTTGACATGGGTTCAGAAGGTCAGTAGGTTCACAGATAAGAATACACACAGAGTTCATATGTCATAGAGCTGAACCAGACATACTGTCTTCACATGTTTTAAAGCTAAAGCTACTTTTTGATATTGTTGTTTAATTATTTAGTTTGTGTGAAGTGATATATATATATATATATATATATATATATATATATATATATATATATATATATATATATATATATATATATATATATATATATATATATTCAATTATGAGTTGATTATGCATTTGTAAGTTTGGTATAGCACTTCTGAATCCATTGTAAGAATTTGGCATTTAACATAAAGGTTAACTCTACTGTTATATATTGCTGTCATTCAAATCAGTTTGAAAGATAGGTCAGCTCTCAGGAAGATGCAGATATGGGGATAAATTGTAATGGGTGGAGTTATGTGACTTTGCTTTAGTTTGAAACCATGTTAACATCCATTCAATAAAGGGTGTTACCATGTATTTAGCTGACATATAGTTTTGTATAGGATAAACAGAGAACTGGCATACGCTCACACTCACACTCATACACCATACGATTCTTTCTACACATACACTCAAAAGGAATCACACCAAGGACACTTTGTTTACTCTAGGCCTACACAAAAGCTTACCTCACACCCAGCTGTTCTAAGTTGACACTTCTCACTACTGAAGCAAGAAGTTCCTGTACTTTCTTTTAAAGTGGAGGTTTACCCGGAAATGTTAATTTTTAACCTTAGATTCATGCTCATTTTGTCTAGGGGAATCGGCTAGTTTTTTTAAAATCTAAGCTGTACTTACCGTTTTAGAGAGCGATCTTCTCCGCCGCTTCTGGGTATGGGCTGCGGGACTGGGCATTCCTATTTTGATTGACAGTCTTCCGACAGGCGTCACGATTTCCCGAAAGTAGCCGAACGTCGGTGCGCAGGCGCCATATAGAGCCGCACCGACGTTCGGCTTCTTTCGGCTACTCGTGACGCGATGGATGCGACCGTCGGAAGCCTGTCAGAAAACTGTCAATCAAAATAGGAACGCCCAGTGCCGAAGACCATACCCGGAAGCGGCGGAGAAGATCGCTCTCTAAAACGTACAGCTTCGATTTTAAAAAAACTAACCGATTCCCCTAGACAAAATGAGCATCAATCTAAGGTTAAACATTTTTTTTTAGGGTGAACTCCCGCTTTAAGCTTATACCTAACTATCTTTTGTTTTTACTACAACAAGCTGTATGAAGATTTGAACTTTGTATGCATTTACAAGCTAATGCCAAGAGAGATACGAATAAACCTCATACTTTGAGTAAGCCTGGCTATTTGAATTCAAAAGATGGGCACAAAGCCAACAGTGCAAGAATAACCTGTACATAGCATCCTAGTTCATTTCAGGACAGCATCAACTTTAATCATATGGTTGTGATAATGTTGATAGTGTACTCAGGGAAGTTCAACTATAGATTATGTTGAATGGCAAACAGAAAAAAAAGAACAGATGACCATGAAGCACTCATTTAGAAGACCCACAAAATTAAAGGAGATCACCCCTGACGTAATAAGGAAAAACCTGAGTTGTTTTGCCCAAAACAGGGCAACCCCAACAGAAACAAAAATGCAGAGGATGACAAAAAAAGGGGGGAAAAACACAACACAACAAAATAAGAGTCAAGGAAAGATACACAGGGAGAAAGGATAGCAAGAAACAACATAGAAGAAAGAAGGGGACTGTGCAATATTCGAGTGATCGCATGATAAAGATCTAATCTCAAATAAGCCCGGTAGACCAGTGGGAAAGGTTGAAGCAGAAAGGGCAGGGGGTTTAGGAGCCCATGAGGTCTCGGAGAACATTCAAACTCCATCCAGTAGCACCATGTTTTATTACAGCGTTCCTCCCTATTAGTGGCAGGCTTGACTGTGGAGAAGAGTCAGAATGTTGTCATTTCTGGCAGTGTACATCTCAGAGGATCTCACCTGGACAACCAAAGTCACGTCACCTACCAAGAAGGCACAACAACGCCTACACTTTCTCCGTTGCCTTAAAAGAGCCAGTCTTCCTCCACCTGTTCTTATGACATTCTATAGGGGAACCATTGAGAGCGTGCTGACTAGCTGCATCATTGTCTGTTATGGGAATGGTAGTCCTGCTGACTGCAGCAGTTAGCGAAGACAGCTGAAAAGATCATTGGTGTCCTCTTCCTTTCATCCTGGACATTTTCCATACACAATGCTCTAACAAAGCTACTAGTATTGTGAAAGATCCTACCCATCCCTCCCACAGTCTATTTCAGCTCCTGCCATTAGGTAGAAGATACTGGAGTATCAAAACCCAGTCTGTCAGACTGTTTAATAGTTTTCCCCCCAGGCTGTGAGAGCTCTTAACTCTAATCCCCTCTGAACTCCCTGCTACAAAAACTCAATAAAAAATATGTAGTGCTTGGGCAGTACACCACAACTCATCTTGCACTTCATACTGGCTGCCCTGAAATATAGCTTTTGCACAATTTTATGTATAGTAATTATGTAGATCTTGTATATAACCATTCACTCACAGTATATGTACAGTTACATAGTTTCCAGATGTGTATAGCATCGGCTATTATTATTATTATACAGGATTTATATAGCGCCAACAGTTTGCGCAGCACTATACAACATGAGGGCAGACAGTACAGTTACAAAACAATTCAAAACTGGAGGATTCAGAAAGTCCTGCTCATTAGAGTTTACAATCTAGGAAGTGTAAATACAACAAGAGAAAAACGGGTCGTATCAAATTGTATCCACAAATACGTATTTGGTTATATCAGTCCTTAGGCCACTCACCACTGTAGAATGTTACTACCATAGCCAAACAGGCTAGACATACAAGAAGAAAACAACAAAAACCTGGGGAATGCCCAGGGAAAAACCAAGCCTACTTACCGACCAGCTTGCAGAAAACCAATTAACCTGTCTACAGTATGCGTTAAAAACAGGGGTTCAGTCCGCACGCATTTGCAAACGCATGCGTGAGCCACAGAGCCGCGCCAAGGCACCCTGTAATATCTGTGGTCCTAACACTAAACAATGAGCGTCCCCACAGTGGAGGCACATGCATTTTAATGGATAGACAGGGGCAGGTGAACTGAAGGGAAGCCACCCCTCCTTTAAAGGTACAAGAGCACACCAAGCACCCAGCATATAGCACAATGGCTGCAAAGGTGTTGGTGCACTGATGGACCAATATAAACACCACAGGTGAGGCATAAACATGTCCACTGCCCCCATCTATAGCTGGCCATAAAAGTAAGTAGCATTGGAAGGCTAAAGCAGATAACAACAAAAACCTGGGGAATGCCCAGGGAAAAACCAAGCCTACTTACCGACCAGCTTGCAGAAAACCAATTAACCTGTCTACAGTATGCGTTAAAAACAGGGGTTCAGTCCGCACGCATTTGCAAACGCATGCGTGAGCCACAGAGCCGCGCCAAGGCACCCTGTAATATCTGTGGTCCTAACACTAAACAATGAGCGTCCCCACAGTGGAGGCACATGCATTTTAATGGATAGACAGGGGCAGGTGAACTGAAGGGAAGCCACCCCTCCTTTAAAGGTACAAGAGCACACCAAGCACCCAGCATATAGCACAATGGCTGCAAAGGTGTTGGTGCACTGATGGACCAATATAAACACCACAGGTGAGGCATAAACATGTCCACTGCCCCCATCTATAGCTGGCCATAACAGTAAGTAGCATTGGAAGGCTAAAGCAGATAACAACAAAAACCTGGGGAATGCCCAGGGAAAAACCAAGCCTACTTACCGACCAGACATACAAGAAGAAAACCCAGGTAAGATTATCTGGGGGAAAAAGTGGCTACTAAGGCAACAATGGGCAGTGATAGAGGCTGATAAAAAATCCAAAAATGTGATGTGCACATGTGGGGAGCTCAGGAATTGGCCGCCAGAGCCGAGAGCGCAGCTCCAGCCTAATGCAGCGACACTCATAGCAAACAGCACAGTGACTCTACAGCCCCCAAAATGGACTAACTGCCCCCATAACAGCCCGGGAACCCCCCCATGCACAAAAATCCCCAAATACGAGGGAATTACAGCCACAATTCTGAGGCCGTATCACCGGACAAAAAATCCAAAATGGCCGCCACAGCACTCTGCCTCAAGTGCGCTCTGCCTCACTGAACAAAGGCAGGCTATTCATTCTGCAGCACCAACTTTTACCTCAGGACACCAGGCAGGACTCTCTCAGGTACTTACATCTGCTCCAACCTCCTATGAGCCATTCCCTGGACACTTAATGTCTGACTATGCCCTTTCTACCTCAGGACACAATTCTGCAGTCCAAATTGTTTATGTTACCTCAGAAGCCTTTCCCAGCAATGAAGCAAAACAAATGGTGGATTTATTTCAAAAGTTTTATGACTTTTTAGATAAATGACTGGCACAAACAACAGCCAAAATCACTGGCGACCCGAAAGCTGACGTTCAGAATTTGGGATCAAGAATTTATTCAATTGAACACAAACTGGAAGAAACGGTGGCCTCATCAAATCAATATATGAAAAATATACACACAGTTTAAGGACAACTGGATTTTGCCATCTCTAGAATTGATGACCTCGAGAACAGATCTCACAGATACAATATCAAAATCAGGGGGCTCCCTGAAACAGTTCTAGATTGTCAGAACATTTGGGGTTAAAAGAATACATATATAGGCCTTTATATTATAATTATACTGTATATGTTTCAAATTAAAATAAGGGCAGCGATATTCTTTCTAAAGGTTAAATTAGTTCATAGCTCATAAATAGGCATTGTACAAAGAGTTATTTTCTGTCTTAACAAGAGACTATGAATGTCTGGATGTACCATTTCCCAAACCATCGATTAAAAGGTATGAACACAAAGAGTCTGTCTATACCAGTATCCCAGATTATATATCTTCTAATTTGACATTTATAGATAAGGGAGGT
Source organism: Rana temporaria (assembly GCF_905171775.1). Classification (NCBI taxonomy): domain Eukaryota; kingdom Metazoa; phylum Chordata; class Amphibia; order Anura; family Ranidae; genus Rana; species Rana temporaria. Next base: position 134,129,218 of record NC_053492.1, on the reverse strand, counting down.
TGGTACAGAATTCTACAGACTGTGTATAGTTAATGGAATATGAGCTCACAGTATTGCCTTTGTATAATGAAGCCATAGGGCTCATCCATAAATAAGCTATTGTATTATGTGTTTTAAACAATAATGTTGTTTCTTTCAATCATATTAACAATGTTAGTTAGATAACATTATATAAGTCTGTTTAATACATAGATATTATCCTAATAGGGGTTACAAGTATAAAATCCTATGAAAAGTGTGAAAACATTAGAAACTGCTTAAAGTTAAGAGTTACATTCCAAATGACTTAAGTTTCAAGGAATGTTACAATCCATTAGTTAATGGTGCGGGATAGTTTTGATCACAAACATTATCCCAACACATAAATTCAAGAAATCGCCAGGTTGTCTGGGATAGTTGACACATCTTTGACAGTTTTTTGACAATTAATTGTGTTTCACTAATCTCGAGGGCAAAGGTCACGTCAATCACCATAGAAGTCATTTATTATACAAGACTGCCCTCTAGTGGTGAAAATAGTATATTGTTCAAGATGACGTATACTTGGTTGTCAAGGTAACCTACAATGACATCATCAATTACATAGCTGTGAGATACACACCCATTTTTGGAGTGAGATAAGAAGGTGTTACAGAGAGCAGAGGAAAAAAATTCGGAGGAGATCTGAAAGGCTGAAGAGATCTCTCTGGAGACTGAAGCTGGTAGGAGGAGATCTTGAAACGCAAACATGTAGGAATGTTGGGAGAGGTCCCTTTATGGTTATGGGACTCACCATCACCTCACGTGAAACTTCTCAAACAGACAGAACCAGGTAAAGTATAAATCTTTTAACGTATACCTTTTTGGTAATTGAATTGTTTTGCATATACATTAACTAAAACCATTTATATATATATATATGTGAAAAACAAAAGTGCAGCGCCAAACATGAAAATCTAACCAAACATAGGTGTGGCTAGAAAAATAAACACAAGTGTGATGTGTCACACTTTAAGGTTAGGAGGATAAAACGCTGGTGCGATATATCCAAACACCCATCCGACATGTGAAAAAACAATCAATGAATGATAAAGTTCAACGTGAATGGTGAGAATTCATAAAACACATTAATATTGTGTGTATGGTGTCCATCCCATTATATCCAGCCTTCAGAGTTTATATGGTAACTGATGTTGGTAAATTTCCAATGCAACAGTGGCTACGATCCCATTAACCGATATTTCCAATCATCAAGAGGTAGAGAGATAATAAAATGCCCTTACCAGATGTGGTGGACCCAACAACACCATACGGTGGTGGGTCAAACGTGCTTAATCAACCCAACGAGTGGGGGGCAACTTCTCTCGATGGCTCTGGACCGTAGCTCTCCACGTTGGTAGAAATCTAAATCAACTGGATCCTGGACATAGAAGTGGTATCAACAGCTTCCTTGTAGGCATAGGATGGACTCATCATAAAAAAGAAAGAAAAGAAAAAAACAAAAGAGGACGCCTCCTCATAGTGTAAAAAAGCAAAATTTATTGTTCAAAAGGCAAAAAGCCACACATGAACACACTCAGCAATACAACACTGAAAATGCGTAAAACCACAGCAAGGAAAAAAGCCAAAAATGGAATATAAAAATATAAAAATCCCGGTATTCAATAAAAAGCACAGTTAGGAATGGCTGGGGCCAATGTATGTGCCTGACCGGTTTCGTGTAATGACACTTCAACTGGGGCAGTGTCATTCAACTGGGGCGTATGCCCCAGTTGAAGTGTCATTACACGAAACCGATCGGGCACATACATTGGCCCCAGCCATTCCTAACTGTGCTTTTTATTGAATACAGGGATTTTTATATTTTTATATTCCATTTTTGGCTTTTTTCCTTGCTGTGGTTTTACACATTTTCAGTGTTGTATTGCTGAGTGTGTTCATGTGTGGCTTTTTGCCTTTTGAACAATAAATTTTGCTTTTTTACACTATGAGGAGGCGTCCTCTTTTGTTTTTTTCTTTTCTTTCTTTTTTATGATGAGTCCATCCTATGCCTACAAGGAAGCTGTTGATACCACTTCTATGTCCAGGATCCAGTTGATTTAGATTTCTACCAGCGTGGAGAGCTATGGTCCAGAGCCATCGAGAGAAGTTGCCCCCCACTCGTTGGGTTGATTAAGCACGTTTGACCCACCACCGTATGGTGTTGTTGGGTCCACCACATCTGGTAAGGGCATTTTATTATCTCTCTACCTCTTGATGATTGGAAATATCGGTTAATGGGATCGTAGCCACTGTTGCATTGGAAATTTACCAACATCAGTTACCATATAAACTCTGAAGGCTGGATATAATGGGATGGACACCATACACACAATATTAATGTGTTTTATGAATTCTCACCATTCACGTTGAACTTTATCATTCATTGATTGTTTTTTCACATGTTGGATGGGTGTTTGGATATATCGCACCAGCGTTTTATCCTCCTAACCTTGAAGTGTGACACATCACACTTGTGTTTATTTTTCTAGCCACACCTATGTTTGGTTAGATTTTCATGTTTGGCGCTGCACTTTTGTTTTTCACTTATTTACACAATTTATTCCTTTGTTTGTGTTGGCTGCCACTTTCTGACACCTTTTGGATCAGCGCAGTATATATTTATTATATTTTTATATATATATATGTCAGAGCAAATTGGAGTTATATTATTTTTAACTGCAGTATGAAATAATTATATTCCAAATTTCAAAAGACATACAGTTTTGTCTGTCTTTATAAAGCTAAAGCTAAGGTTGTGCAATTTTTTTATTATGATATATGTTTAAAACAGATACATTCTAAAATTTAACATAATAATTGATTGTATCGTCAATCTGTGTGTAAAATGACATTTCTCTTATCGTCCATGGACGGACACAGCTCCTTAAATCTTGACAAGTGGGTTATGTTCCCTGTTTACAGGAGAGGACTAGGCAGAAACATGTTAAATAGTTAAATACATGTTACATTAACAGAGTTGAACAGCCCCGCCCAGGGGGCGGTCCCTCCAGACATAACCCTCCTCACTGCAGCTTGCAGCCTCAGTTTCGTTCTGCCTAGCAAAGGAGAAGGACGTATGGCTCCCTTTGGGCCCAGCGCCCTGAGGAGAAATTTTATTTTATTTTACTTTACTTTTTCTTGAAGAATCTTCTTTCAACTGTTGGCTGAGAGACAGGCTGGATATTATAGATCCTTGTAGTCTACTCAGTCCGACCAGCAAGCGTGGGCACACCTTTGCAAAGAGGCTTGGTCTGCCACGCCATACCTCATGACTCCTGAGGTGGCCGGTGAGCTTTGCTCCGAGGTCCACATATGACTGAGCTGTGGTGTTGCCTCAATCACAGTGGACCGGGCCGACAGCTACCTCCATTGCGGTTGTAGGTCTGTCAGGAATGCGTCAGCGAGTCCTCGCTCGGACGGGTAAGTACAGTCCCTCCTGCTTCGGTGGGTTGGTACAGCTGGGCATTCCTGGGGTTCGGGGGTCCCTTCCCCTTACTTCCCTGCTCCTTTCCCTTGCTGCATTGCTAACATTGCCGCTGTCAGGGGGGAGGGGGCCTTCCTGAGGGGACTGTGTTATCTGGCTTGTATTGGGCTTTCCTGTGAGGTAAAAAGCCCTGTGATGAGCACAGATGTTTATGATTATACTTCAGCAGACGCTGACTGATTGGTGACACCTGTAATGGTTTTGCTTTTTATGCTGTATCTGTGTCTTATCCTTAAATAAAACAGCCCTATGAGGCTTTTCCTGTTTAAACACAGGTCCCTGCAAAAGTTACCTCACGGTTCTTTTCCTCACAGGCAGCGCTGGGCAGTCTCCTCCTGAGGGAGTCCCCTGGTTACCCCTGGTCAGCGCAGCAAGTGGGTGAGAGGCCCTGAATAGGGCTCTAGGAGCTTTTGTCTATTTGTATGGACAGGTGTGCATATTATAATACACACTATATGTAAATATTGGAGTCAGTATCTGGGTCCTTCCCCACATGCTGGTGGTGGCAGCAGGTGTTAGCACCTGTGATTCCCACAGAGTTTTTATTGTTAGTCCTGGACACAGTTTGTGCCAGGGTGGGGGTGGACTGCGGGCGGGCGGTAAAAGAGTGCCCCCTTCCCCCGTTATCCCCTGGGGAATGCTCTGTTATGGAGCCATGGACTAGGTACCTAGTTAAAAAAAAAAAAAAAAGGCAGAATAAGGCATTTATGGGTGCGCTTTTTACTGCTGCAAGGGACTCTCCTAAGCTGCATAGTGCAGCTGGGTTTCCGCCGAGGGCTCGGTCTTTTTTGGATCACACAAATCAGACCGCTGTGTAGGTTTTTTCCTTCTGTGCCCTTCTTTGATAATTTCTGAGATGCGGAATGAGAAAAGCCACTGAGGGCTTTTGTAGTCCCTCACCGCCGGGCGGGAACCCCTACTTGTATGGATCTGACTGATAGAAGATCCGAAGTACTGACCCGTTCCATGTTTACCATGCTGGGGTCTGGCTTGCGGCCTATTGTGGCCACTACACTGGGGTCTCAGTGGTCGCTGGCGCTATTTTTTGGGAGATTTTTCAATTACATTGAAAACTCCCATTGGCGCCCATTTTGTCGTAGCCACGCTATGGCGCAGCTTACATTGTGCTGGCCTTTTTCCTGTGGCCGCGTTCTGAACGCTCGGTGGCCATCTTGGAGTAGTCCTGACCCCTAGTGCTGTATACAACTCACAGAGTGAGCATTTTGCACCAGACAGTGGAGGAGCACCGACTCTCTCCTGAGGTTATTAGCCTAGCGGACCAGCTGGTCCAGGGCCTCATATAGGTCTGTGATGCTTCATTGAATGCTGCGCCCTTGTTATCCAGGGCGTCTGTTTCAGAATGGTTTTATGCACACGGTGGTGTAGTGCTTAACTCCATTACTTGGCAGCAAAAGAGTCATTGGTTCGAATCTGCACACTGACGCCAATCTGCACACTGACGCCAATCTGCCTGGAGCTTGCATTGTCGCTCCCTGTGTCTGTGTGGGTTTCCTCCGGGTACTCCGGTTTCCTCCAAAGACATGTGTGCATACACCTACATAATATACATACACACTATGTGTGTGTATTATTTAGGGGCAACCCTCCCAGGCCGTCAAAGGCCCAGCTGGGGGACTAATCTGTCCCTGGGTGCATAAGCCGATCACGCCGGCACCCAAATCCTGCCAATGTATATAGCCTTCCCTCCCTGTCTCTAGGTGGGAGGGGCGGCTTGCAGGTTCACAATTCAGTGAAACCTCCCTGCTCTCCGACTAGTGGGTCTGCGAGGTGGTCTCTTCGGAGTACTAGATAGGGTTTCCTCCTATCCACAGAACAAAGTTCTGTCCTTGTGTCTTCCCCTCCCGGCACGTCGGTCTGCCTTGGGCAGTGTGGGATTTGCTAAGCTGCAAGGTAATTTTACCTTTCCTGCAGGACGAGAGTTTTGGGGTTTTCTATGGGCCTCAGGCCCTAAATACCTTTGTGAACGTCGGGTAGTTCCGCATGGAATCCATTTGTTCGGTGGTAGCTGCGCTTCATCCGGGGGATGTCCTGACGTCCTCGGACATCAGGGACGCATACATGCATGTCCCGTTTTGCACATGTCACAGTGTTTTTTTCTGTGCTTCGTGATGAGAGAAGGGTCTCTGTCAGCCTGTGGCCCTCCCTTTTGATCTGGCGTCAGCACCATGGGTTTTCAGCTAGGAGCTCGCACTTATTTGAATTTTGTTGGGACAGCGAGGCTTTGCCTCATTGGCTACTTTGACGACTTTCTTCTGAGAGCAGCTTCTGTCTCCGACCTAGTGGATGGGTTATTCCCATTCAGACCCTCCGAAGATTCGGGTGGATGTTAAACATTTAGGCCAGAAAGTGTAGCTCAGTGGCAGCAAGCCTGCCCTACATGTGTGCGACCCAGGGTTCAAATTATGGGCATGCTAGGTTCCGACTCAGCGTTGGAGTATCTAGTGTTGATCCAGACTCCTCAGTGGCAAAGGTCCTTCTTCCCCTGGAGAAATTGCAGACTCTTCAGTCTGCGGAGAAGGTATTGGCATCACGCAATCGGTCTTCTCTCCGGGCGCCTGCTGGTTCAGGGTCTGTGGGTAGCCTCCTTCAAGGTGGTACTGTATGCCCAGTTCCACACCCTGGTTTTCCAGTGGAACTACTGTCCAGGTGGTAAAAATCTCTTGTCTCTGAAATCATTAGATTCCTGTGCGCCACCTAGTCAGAGTCTCTCTGAGTTGGTGACAGAGATTCCCGACTCTTCGGTCCGGGAAGTTGTTCCTTCCTTCCAGTGGTCGGTGTTTACGACGAATGCCAGCTCACGGGTTGTGAACCTGGAGGTTCACAAAACTGGGGGGTCCAGTCGGCCCTGAGTCGCTGGACTTGCGTGGACCTATGACCACACCTCCTTGAATGTGTCTGGTCTCGGTAGCTACCCAGGGTCGGGCCTGGCTAGTGCCTGGTGGAAGACCGCCTGGGAATACCAGGTGCTGTCTACTGTTCATTGTCCTACTATTTTAGGCGATCAGGCTATGCTTCTCCTTGTGGTCGACCAATCTGGTTTCAGCCGGACAACGCCACGGCCGTGGCTTCAGTCTACCATCAGGTATGCCGGCAGGCAGACTACTGGAGTCGCCAGATGCTGGACCAGGGCGACTGGTCTTTGTGCTTGGGGTGTTTCGGCTCCCTTGCAGGAGGTGAGCCTCACATGGCATGGATCTCCTGGCAGCTTGTCTCCGCCGCAAGGGTGTCAGTTAGTGGCCAGGTCTAGTGATCTTGTACAGACGCGTCAGTCGCGCTGGTGGCCCTGTGTTGTCTGTATCGGTGATTTTTTGCCATTCCTCCATGGTAGTTGCTTCCTCGGCCGCTCCACAGAGTGGATGCTGAGGAGATCCCGATGATTCTAATCGCTCCAGATTAATCTCGGCGTCCTTGGTACGCTGATATCGGGCGCCTGGTAGCGGAGGCACCCTGGCGATTGCCAGGGCAGGAGGTTCCTGTCTCAAGGTCCCATACTTCCTCCTGTTGTACAGTCACTGACTTGCTTAACATGGTTATTGGAAGCCAGACTTTAGGTGACCAGGGTCTGTCTGACTCGGTCATCTCAACAGGGCACCGTAGTCTTCTTCCGGAGGATCTACCGTCGCACCTCTCTTGGTGTGAAGGGATGGAGTGACGTCCACGGGCGTACTTTCAATGTCCAGGGTCCTGCTGTTTTTAAAGCTTGGATTGGATCTAAAAATTGCTTAAAGCACCGTTTGGGGGCAGATTTCAGCCTTGGCTGTGTTCTTTTAGTGGCCTTTTTGCGGCCCGTTCCCTGGTGGGTCCCCTTTTTTTGTGTGCAAGGGGTTTGTCATATACTTTCCCCTCTTGGCCCATCTCTTCCCCCATGAGTTTTGACTCTGGTGCTCTCGGTTCTTCAGGAACCTTCCTTTTGGAAACATCAGAGAGATTTTCTCTTGACACTATCTCAGAAGGTGGCCCCTTTAGTGGCCTTTACCTCTGTTAGAGGGGTTTCTGAGTTGGCGGTCTTGTCTTGCAAGCCGCCATGCTTGATCCCCCATAAGGATTAGGTGATGGTGCGCCCGCGACCTTCCCTTCTTCCGAAGGAGGTTTCGGCCTTTCATACTTTAGGCGTGGTACGCGCTTTGCGGGTATACCAGCCTACTACGGCTCCATTTCGGAGCTTCTGACTCTCTTTTGTGTCGGTGTCTGGTCCACAAAAGGGCCTGGCGGTCTCGTCGACCACCATTTCTCGGTGGATCGGGCAGGCCGTCATACAGGCCTATGCTCCTAAGGGCGGGCCCCCCTTTCCGGTCACGGCACTTTCGACCAGGGCAATTGGTGCTTCCTGGGTTTTTTTTTTTTCCCGACATCATGCGTCGGTCTCACAGGTGTGCGAGGCGGCGATTTGCTCGTCCGTTCACGCTTTTTCCAGAATTTACATGGTTGCTGTGAGTGCATCTTATGATGTTTTTTTCAGCCGCTAGTTTTTGCCGGCGGCTGTTTAAAGTTGCACCTCCTCCGTTGAGGAGCTCTGCTTGTTTTGGGGTGAAGTTAAAATTGTTTTTACTGATATATTTCCCACCCCTCGTTTTTTGACACTGCTTGGGGACGTCCCACTTGTCAAGATTTAAGGAGCTGTGTCCGTCCATGGACGATAAGAGAAAATAGGATTTTTTGTACTCACCGTAAAATCCTTTTCTCTGAAGTCCATGGACGGACACAGCTCCCACCCCTCCTTTTTAGGTTTGTACTGCTTGTTACGAACTGAGGCTGCAAGCTGCAGTGAGGAGGGTTATGTCTGGAGGGACCGCCCCCTGGGCGGGGCTGTTCAACTCTGTTAATGTAACATGTATTTAACTATTTAACATGTTTCTGCCTAGTCCTCTCCTGTAAACAGGGAACATAACCCACTTGTCAAGATTTAAGGAGCTGTGTCCGTCCATGGACTTCAGAGAAAAGGATTTTACGGTGAGTACAAAAAATCCTATTTTTGTCTATGCACGCTTAAAGCGGATCTCCTACGCAAAAACGTTTATTTTTTTATTTTTTTAGGGCCAGTTAAATAGTTAATAGCGCTGCTTATATAAACTCACGTTTTTGGTGTCCTACGTCCGCTCCTCTGTCATTCTGCCTGCAATTTAGAGTTATATTCTGCTGTTCGTGCCGTTGCCATTTTAACTATGGGCATTAGAAGCCCACAAGCAGGCACTTCCTTGTTGCGGTGATGCTGGGGGGAGCCGCGGCATCAGCTTCTGTGTTGCCATCACAACGGCAGGCGTCGCAATTTAAAGTTACCGCCCTGTTGTGATGTAAACACAGTCTCATCTAACAAGACAAGTCACATTGATAGACCGGACTCGCGTCACGCGTCACTTCCTGGTTCACAAATCGCACAATATTTGCTCTCACAGCTCCGCACTGAACACTCGGAGCTATGAGAGAAGCTCCCAGAGTACACTGCGTGGTACGGAAAGTGACCTCATGCCCGAAGAATACCCGCAGTTGTGCTCACCGGAAGGCTCATGAATGTAAAGGTACTGTTCACATATTAAAAATAAAAACATCCGTTTTAAGCTTTTTTAATATCGGCAGTAATATTAAGGTAATGTTGAAATTAGGGTGGAGCTCCGCTTTAAGAGTGTAAGTGAGAAGGTCTGTTTGTTTTGAGAAGAGATCACACTGTAGCTAAGGTAAACAACATTTGTTTACACCTTCCGTGAAAACACTGGAAGATAATTCACAAGTTACCAGGTCTAAAATATACAAGTATCTAAAATATACAAGTATCATTCAAGAATTGAAATGTGGTATTTTGAAATAAGAGCTTGCATAGAAATGTATGTAAATATTATCTGAACATTAATCACCATTTATATCTGATATGTAAAAGTATAGCTATTCATTTGTATTATCACAATATATAACTGATTTTAATTTGCACTGTATTTTAGTTAATAAATATATATATTTTAAGCAATATTATTTGTGTCACTTGTCTTCAAAATAGCACGGATAAGCAAACTTAAATTTCTTGTTTGTATTGTAGGAAAATTTCAAATCTCCCAAAAACAAGATTTGCATATTTTCATAAATACAATAATATTTTATTATTTCAGTATAAACATTCTGACATAATGTATCATCAGCAGTCCAGGAATTATTCAGAAACTTTCTACCTACTGTACCTCATCGCCGCCTGGAACTCGATAGGGCCCATAGGGCTCTGGGACCCCCAAGGAAAGATGGTAAACCCAGAGACATCATTGTGAAGCCCCACTATTATTCCATAAAGGAAGAGGTAAGGAAACAGGCCAGATCCTCCCCCCAAGTGTTATATCAAGGTCACTCAAAACAACTATTTGCAGATGTCTCCCCTTCTACTATCCAGCACAGGAGGGCACTGAAACCATTATTATTGGTCTTAACACAAAAATAAATTGAATACAGATGGGCCTTTCCTTTTGCGGTCACATTTTCTGATAAAGGAAGAACCTACTCCTTCTCCAGCCTTTCAGAAGGGGAACACCTACTGCTACTAAAACTCATCTCCCACAAAGCGGTCATGGACACTGCCCCAGCCAATACCGGTTTGACTAAAAGACCCACTCCGACAAGCCCACAATCCCCAATGTGGAAAAAAGGAAAGCCAAAGAAAATATCAAGGACAGTGGTTCCTATCCGAACACAAACCCATCTGTAACCATTGATGGATGGGGGAGTTCCTCTCCCCCTTCTTTTTTTAAACCTAGTTCCTTCTCCCCTCTTATTTTTTAATACATATTTTTATTTTATTTTTATTATATATATATATATATATATATATATATATATATATAATCTCCCCTCTTATTTAATTTTTTATTTTTTTGTGAGGGGATTGGCAAAGTTGATTTTTCTAGATTTTTGTGAGAACTAGGCATCAAATATATTGCTGTGCTCTTCATAAATGTTCATAAAAGTTCATATTTGTTAAGGGCGCCCTGTACAGGGGTGGACCACATGTACCTCCACCTATCCCTGGGAAACCATTAGGTCTCTGAGGGCTAGGTTGTCTAAACCCTAGGGTTAGACATTTATTCTATTTATTGTAGGGTTTTGGGGGGTGTCTCCGCTTACGAACCCCCGGTAAAACATGTAGAGGAGGCTTTCTAATAATTCTTCCTTTCATTCCATCTTTATTCCTTTTTTTATGTTCTTTTCCTTTCAATCATGTGCCTAACATCCCCATCTATTGCAGAACTTAACATTTCCAGATTAATTTTGAACATCTTATACCTTTTTTCCCAGCTGAAGAAAGGCCTTGATATGACTTCGGACAGAGGACTACATAGGGTGAGTGAAGATATTATTGGTGAGTGCATCTCTTTAGATCTCCATGGCTGATTCCACACAAACTTACCTCAAAATAGCCTCCCACAATGTTCAGGGTTTAAACTCTCCAATTAAAAGGAGGAAAATCTTGGATTATTACAAATCTCTCAAAATGGATATAATTTTAGTCCAAGAAACACACTTTCCTATGCGGTATAGTCCCAAATATATTCACCCCTGTTTCCCCCAATTTCATCTGGCCTGTGCAGAAAATAAAACCAAAGGTGTAACCATCATCTTCTCAAAACATTGTAAATTCGAAAAAAACCTTTGAATACATCGACCCAGAGGGAAGAATCCTTCTGATAAAAGGCACTATAGAGGGACATCTATTTTCACTGGTGTCCTATAATACCCCTCAAGCTGCTTTTTTCAAAAACAGGATGGACACCCTTAATCCTATGCTAGCAGGCACAATAATTTTCGGGGGAGACTCAAATGCAGCATTTGACCAATCTTTAGACAAATCCAAACCTATCAGGTCCCAACTGACTCACCCAACCAATGAAAGCATTAAAATTGCCAAATTACTAGCGACCCATAGTCTTGCCGACACCTGGAGGGAACTGAATCCCTCTAAAATGGATTTCACACACATTTCACACCCACATAAATAAGGGTTGTGCTATTGAGCACCCCACATTGCCATTTTATGTACGTGATCACTTTTTATCCTTGTCATATTTACCTATGACTTTTTACAAATAAACCTCATTGGTTTTAATTGACCTGCACTATTGGAGTTCTTTTTCCATTTCATATCATCCACTCCATGGTTTCCTGAGAGCTTTAGCAACATCCTGCCCTACATCTCCTGACTGATGGTCTAAGGATTATATTCAAAGCTCGTGGTATTGATCCAACACACCATTCAAGCTCTGCTGGTTCCTGCCGTCCATGTCAATTTGGAGTTCCAGTCTCGCTTATGGTCCCATTCCGGTTTGAGTGGTCCCGGTTTCCAAAGACCACTATGTCTGGCTGACTCTTTGCTGTACAGTAGTAGAGTCCAACCCATCCGGTAAGCGTATTTCATCCACTACCTACCTTGATGTGATTGCGATCCTCATAGAGTGCTACAGACAACTTGTGCACCTGTTGTATCCCAATCAACGGATAGCAGCTCATCTGTTTTCCCTGCACCCATCACTCAATTGATGTTTTTTCTACTTTGAAATATAGACTTTTTCTTTGCATCAAGCACTGTTTGAGCTATTTATATTTATATGTCAGTGGTTTATGTATATGCACTTTTATACGAACCTTGTCACCTCACATGGTATCACATACTCTGGAGTTTTTGGTTTTTAGCGCTACATTTTTTGTTTACTTGTCCCAATACGACTTTTTTAAGACCGAGTACAAGTCCTGATACTTTTTTTCAAGTACTCGCCGATGCCAAATACCAATACTTTTTTATGTCATGTGACAGTGGCACATGTGTCAGTATTTTTTATTTATTTTTTACTATTTTTTGTTATGTTTTTTTACAAAAAAGCACCACACGGCTCGCACATGCGCAGTAGGAAACGGCAGTGAAGCCTCAAGGCTCAACTGCCTGTTTCCCTTCATTAGGATGGCGGCGCCGCCACTCGATCCGATGGATGGATCGGCCTCGGGGGCCGTCATCGTGGTCGCCCTGGACAGGTAAGTGTCCTTATTAAAAGTCAGCAGCCACAGTGTTTGTAGCTGCTGACTTAAAAAAAAAATATTTTGATAACATCCTGTAGGAGGAATGAAACGCGCTGGTGACGTAATTTCACTATTGAGAAACTTTGAGATAATGGGCTTTATGTGAATTATGATGCATTGTATTTGATTTATTTGTATTAATCATTCATGTCTGATTGATATTTCTTTTGTTTATATTCATGTGTTAGGTAATGGAACCCATATAGGACAGCCATCTTTAGGTACACTTCATCACTATTAGTTCAGAATGGGTTCTTTATGGCATTTTAAAAGAGTTTCTCTGCTTCAAAATCTCCCAACTATAACTGTGAGAAGTTTAAGGGCTTTACTTTAAGGGTTTTTGGAACATATCCTTTACCATTGTGTTGCACTGATATAGCTTGGTTTGTAATTACCTATAGTGGTGATTATCTAATTTAAAAAGTATGAAAAATGATTACTTTAACATTTTAAAGGCAACAATTTGATTGGTTTAAATTCTGATCCTAAAAGTCCTACTAATATTTTATCAGAATTTATTTCTTAGCAAATACACTCTTTGACCCAGTTAGCAAATACAATGTGACCTAGAGGTTGTGTTTGTTAATCATTGGAACATGTTGTGCAAGGAGCTTTCCATCATTAGGCAACATGTGACTCTTGCAAGAGAAGGCACACAAGCCATCAAACAGCAATGTGTCTGTCTGGATGATATATGAGGATTGTTGAAATCACTTCAAGTCACAATCTTCTAGCCCTAGTTAACATTGAATGCGGCTTTGAAATCATGCAACTTCACTTAAAATCGTATAATTTCCAAGCCGCATGTCACATGACTGATTTGTCTGATATCTGTGCGACGTCATGCATGGATGTTTATGCAAGTTGCACCTGAAATCGCCAAAAGTAGTGCAGGAACTACTTTTTCAAATTGGTGCGGCACCACAAAGTCGGTATCACACTGATTTGAACAATTCTATTGCCAACAATAGGGTGCGACTTGTCATGTGATTTGGACCTGTCAAGTCACACCAGTGGGAACAGGGGCTTGTGAAGTTTGCTAGATAAAAATATGCTTTTGCTCTGGGGTTAAATTAATGCATATTGAATGAGAGAACGAGTCAAGAGACAGGCAACAATAGGCTCTAATAGGCGTCCAAAAAGGTGAACAGCGGACGCCATGCTGGGCACTTGCTGTTCACTCAGCTGTGTGTTAGCAAAGAAAATTAATATTCACTTTCCTAACAGGGAACCGCCTCTCAGCCGATCAGGTGCGCGAGTATGTTACCTGTCACCTGATTGGCTGAAGCGACAGTTAATGGGAACACTGGCAGCAATTGATGGGCACATTAGCGGCAATTGATGGGCACACTGGTGGCAATTGATGGGCACAGTAGCAGCAATTGATGGGCACAGTGTCAGCAATTGATGGGCACACTGGCAGCAATTGATGGGCACAGTAGCAGAAATTGATGGGCTCAGTAGCAGCAATTGATGGGTACAGTAGCTACTTTTGATGGGCACAGTGGCTGCGTTTAATGGGCAAAGTGGCTGCGTTTGATGGGCACAGTGCTGTGCTTGATGGACACAGTGGCTGCGTTTGATGGCACAATGACTGAGTTTGATTGGCACAGTGGCTGCGCTTGATGGACACAGTGACGGCAATTGATGGCACAGTGGCTGCGTTTTATGGGCACAGTAGCTGCGTTTGATGGGCACAGTGGCTGCAATTGATGTTTTTTTTTTTCAGTTTGTTTGCGCCCCCTCAAAAATTTGGAGCACCAGCTGCCACTGTTATGTACAGTCTGGAGGAAAGAAGGAAAAGGGGCAGCATTTAAATACATTACAGGTGCAAATTAGGTTCAGGAGGGTAGTATTTCAATAATAAGCTAAGAGCAAGAACACAGGGACAGGACCACAAACTAGCAGGAAGACAGTTCAAAACTACTATTACTATTGTTTTTTAATCTGCAGTTACATCCATGACAATGTGTAGTCCATAGCTGCCAACGGTCCAGATTTTCCCTTGTCCCGGCCTGTCCGTGTCCCGAGAAAAATCACGGAAAGTTGGATTTGTCTCGGCAACCTGTCACCGGCCTACCACCTGCCGCATCTCCTGGTAGTGTAAAAACATGGCCGCGGGGGATCTCCATGTGGTCACTAGCCGTTAGCAGGTCTCTTACACTATTCACACAGTGGAGAGGGGAGGGGCCACCGACCCGTGCAGCTATTCAGCTAATTGGCTTCTCTCTTCAGCAGAGCAATACGCTTGTACACTGCAGCCAATTAGCTGCCCGGGTCAGAAGCCATTCCCCTCTCCACTGTACACATGGAGATCCCACGGGCACCACAGAGCTTCCATCCCCCCCCCATATCTCAGTGACCTGACAGTCAGAGGTGCAGAGGGGGATGCTGCAGGCCCCAGGATGTTGCAGGTGAGTGCCCATGCTTGGGGTGATGCTGATCTGCTGGACATTCTGTGTGTTGCAGAAGGGAAGGTGGGGTACAGAGTGCTGTGTTTGAGGTGCACATCAAGTCCTGTACCATGTCTGCACCCTCTCACCCTCCATGTCTGCACCCTTTCACCCGAATGCACCCCACGTGCACTTACAGTCCACGTGCACTCACAGCATCGTGCATTCACAGTCCACGTGCACTCACAATACTCTCAATACAAAGGTACTCAGGCACTCACAATACCCAGGTACTCATAATACAGTACTTATAACACAATACTCTCAATACCCAGACACAATCTCGGAGTTCTCCATGGTGAGCGGACTCTGCGCCCTGTGCCGGCTCGGCGGGGCCCCTGACTGATGCCAGCCGCAGCGCCCAGAGCCCGCTGGTGGAGAGTGCATCTTCCAGGATAAACATGGATATACATTACAGGCCCTTTATTTTCATACTTGTGGTGAGTGCATCCCCAAAAGGGGAGTTAATATTCCCCCACGTGGTGACCGCCCCCCTTGGTGAAAGGAGCACTGATTAAGGATTTCTTCTGTGTATTTTTCCATCTGCACTATCATCGATTTCCTATATTTTATTATTTAAAAGGGTTTCAAACGCCAGTTTGGAAGCAGCGCTGCTACAGTTTTGCATTGGACTTTGGGACTCTATGTTTCAATTTTTTTGTTTTACTGTTTGCCTTAGATGTTGTTGTTTTTTTAAGCAACTGCTGCAAATTACATTTATCTGAAATCTGTGGCCATTTCTCTTGATTGTGCAGTCCTAAGCGCTGAGCTGTGCTAAATTGAAGGAGGGGTGATACTAGCACTCATTGGAACTCATAATACACACAACACTACTCAGATACTCACAATACACAGGTGCCCACAATTCACAGGTACTCACAATACACACACAACACAGGAACTCGCACTGCACAGGTACTCACAATGCACAGGTACTCACAGTGCACAGGTACTCACAGTGCACAGGTACTCACACTACACAGGTGCTCACACTGCACAGGTACTCAAACTACACATGTACTCATAATACACAGGTACTCACAATACATACACAGGTGCTCACAATACTCAGGTACTCACAATACACAGGTACTCACAATACTCCGATTACTTACAGTACTCATCAATACACAGTGTTCCCACTACACACAGTCAGTCTTTTCTGTTAGTTATGACTTAGCCACTCTGTACCTGGTAAAACACCCTTGCAATGTGACACTTGCAGAACATGTCAGTGCCTACAATCTCCCCCAGTCAGCCTGCCTGTTGTTGCTCACTCCGTTACCCTGCCTGCCTGCCACTAACCTGCCACTTCCTGGTCGGAACTGTCACTTTGCGGTCTCCTGGCACTGGTACTGTCCTCAGTGCCTCTTGCCGGCCGCCACACTCAGTCCCCCGGATCACCCGCCACCGCTTCTCCTGTCTGGGGGGGGGGTTGGTCCTGTCCACACTCACACACTCAAGCAGTCACACACACACAACACATACAGTTCCCAGACACCACGCTGCTCAGCTCTGCTCAGCTCCTCTGTCCCTTTGCTGATTCGGATTTTCGCGCCAACACAACAGCACCACCTGCTGTTCAGATACGTTATATTGACATCATATTATTAGTTCTCAGTCAGGATTAGCAGAGGGAACATGTCACTGTTCCTATGGATGTTTCCACCTCCAAACTTCACTGTTGGTATGGTGTTTTTGGGGGATGTGCAGTGCCATTTGACCTCCAAACGATGTGCATTATGGCATCCAAAGAGTTTAATTTGACCAGACTATATTCTCCCAGTATTTCACAGGCTTGTCGAAATGTTGTGTGTGATGGACTCCCGTACTACTGAGGAGTATATCCACCGTATTATCTTCCCTTGCCCAGTGTTGGCTGGTGCAGATGATGCAAAGAATAATCAGACATATATGGATGGCTGTAGTTTACTTGGATTCATTTGTATTGAAGAGACATACAGCAGAGAGCATGGTGCTCATGTTAGCACACAAGATATAGAAAAACAACAACCATAGATAACAGGAAAGATGCAGTAACAGATAGTTAACACAAAGAACATTATGATAGACTATTTGTGTACAGTGACATCTAGTGGACATACTCCAAATACACAGGGAAATAAACCAAGCAATGTATAACATAGCATGAAACAATGTTCAGTCTCCAACACCCCTTCTCATTGTGAAGTGCTTAATTAGACAAACCGATTCTTCTTGTAAGATCCATATGTCTCTTTGCAGGCAAAGGCTTAGTAAGGATGTCTGCTAACATTTCCTCAGTGGGACAGTATTGTAGATCCATCTGTCCTTGCTCTTGCAAGTCTCTTAAGAAGTGATATCTCACGTCTATGTGTTTGGTTCTCGGGTTTATCCGCTCTGTCTGTGCGAGTGCTATACATCCTTGATTGTCCTCATAGATTGGCGTGGACTCTTTCTGGTTCTGATCTAGATCTTCCAGCAATTGTCTCAACCAGATTACCTCTTGCCCTGCTTGTGATGCGGCCACGTATTCTGCTTCGGTGGAGGACAGTGTCACTGTGGACTGTTTTCTGGTGGTCCAGCTGATCAGACCGTCTTTAAATAGAAACAGGTGTCCACTGGTGGATTTCCGATCACTGGGGTCACCTGCCCAGTCTGCATCCACATATCCAGTCAGACCACTCTTCCCTGTTGATGAAAATTTCAGTTTAAAGTCTATTGTTCCCTTCAAATAGCGTATGATCCTTTTTGCTGCGTTCCAGTCCATCTGGGTTGGCTGGGATACTGTTCTGCATAAGAATCCCACTGCTGTAGCTATGTCAGGCCTTGCCACTGTAGCTATGTATAGTAACTTCCCCATTGCCCTTCTGAATTGTGAGTCATTTTGCAAGGGGTTAATTGAGTTGTTTAATTCTTTAAGATAATTTGTCTCCATAGGCGAGTTGACTGGTTTGGCATCATTGAGCCCAAAAGTTTCAATTACTTCCTGTATTTTGTGACTCTGGTTAATAAGAAAACTACCATCTTCTTCTCTTTCTATCTGCATGCCTAGGAAGTGTTTGACATCACCTAGATCTTTTGTTTCAAAGTCCATGTTTAAGACCTCCAGCAGTCTGGAACAATCCCCTTCTTGCTCATAACATACTAACAGATCATCTACATAAATGAGTACAAAGATCCACCTACCATTTAGTTTCTTGGTGTATAGGCAGGGATCGGCCTTGCTCCTCTGAAAGGATTCTCTCAAAAGCGCCTCATTAATCTTCATGTTCCATGCTCTGGCTGCTTGTTTGAGCCCGTAGATCCCCTTCTTAAGTTTACACACCTGTTCTGGCTTTTGTGGGTCTACAAAGCCCTCTGGTTGCTCCATGTAGATGTCTTCTGTTAAGTCACTGTGTAGGAAAGCGGTTTTTACATCAAAGTGCTTTACTAGCATTTGTTTTGTAGTTGCAACTGTGAGTAGAGCTCTGATTGTGGTATGTTTGACGACTGGGGCAAATGTCTCATCGTAGTCTTCTCCATATTTTTGGGAGTATCCTTTGGCTACGAGTCTCGCTTTATATCTCTCAACTGTGCCATCAGTGTTGTACTTGACCTTGAAAGTCCATTTACACCCAATTGCCCTCTTTTTGGCCGGCAGTTGCGTTAGTACCCAAGCCTGCGTGTCCTGTAGTGAGATGATTTCTTCCTCAGCTGCCTTTATCCATCTCTTGGCTTCCCTCTCTGGGAGTTGTGTTATGTCTTTCCAACAAGTGGGTTCTCTTACGCAGGATGTTTCTACTTTGTACGAGAGTCTGTTGGGGGGTTTACCTCTGTTTTCCCTCATTGAGCGTCTTGGTTCAGCGTCATTAGCTGGTTCAGTTTGTTCCAGTCTTTTCTGTGACACAGTATCACTTTCGGGGGTTCGTTCCATGGGAAAGAAAACCTGCTCAGCGTTATTTGGTTCTTCTGCTCTTGGCATGGCTGGCTCCGTTACTTCATTTCTCGGGTCCTCGATAAATGTTACGCTGCTGCTGATTGTCACTTTATCGGTCTTCGGGTCTATGATTCTATATCCTTTGGTGTTGTCGGCATAACCAACAAAGACACCTTCAATTGCTCGATTCTGGAGCTTGCTGCGCTTTTCTCCCGGAATGTAAGCAAAAGCTTTGCTTCCAAATGCCTTGAGGTGTCCTATGCTTGGTTTTCGACTGTGCCATAGCTCGTATGGAGTTTTGGTTGTTGCCTTGGAGTGTAATCTGTTTTGTAAGTAGGTGGCCGTTTGTGCTGCTTCTCCCCAATATTTTTCAGGGAGTCCAGAATCAGTCAACATGCATCTGATCATTTCAGTCAGGGATCTGTTTTTCCTCTCTGCTACCCCGTTCTGCTCTGGAGTATATGGGACAGTCTTTTGATGTTCTATTCCTAGTTCCCTGAGTGTATTCTCAACTTGAAACCCGGTGTACTCCCCACCATTATCACTTCTGAGTACTAATGGTTTTCTGTGAAATTTATTGCTTACTTTGGTAACATAGTCCTTCAGCTTGTCGAATACTTCTGACTTATTCTTCATTAGGTATGTCACTGTAAACCTTGAGTAGTCGTCTATAAAAGTTAATATGTATTTATTTCCTCCTGGGGTGGTTGTTCTCATAGGCCCGCATACATCTGTGTGTATTAGGTCGATCGGTCTTGTTGCTCTGCTTTCACTTGCCTTTGGTGGGGTTACTCTGGTGGCTTTGGCCTTGATGCAGCATTCACACCTTAGCGTGTTTGGGCAGCCTGTTAACTTGAAGCCTTTCGTTAAATCCCGTCTGGCCAGCTCCTGTATGCTGTCAGGGTGCCTGTGGCCCAGACGTCTGTGCCATAAATGAATACAGTTCTTGTGTTTATGTGTGCAGAGCTTTGTTTCTTGCTCAACAACATCAAGTTCATAAAGGTGCTTGCCCGCTTTAGCTGTTGCTATCACTCTTTCCCCATCTTGGATAGTGCATTGGTCACCTTTAAACGTTGTGGTTAGTCCTTTGCTTGCCAGTCGCCTGACTGATATAAGGCCGCCATTGAGTCCGGGAACATACAATACATCCGTCATTGGTATTTTTAACACTTGTCCATCCTCATTTTTACAAGTGACTATTCCATGTCCTGTTCCTTCAGCAGTTGTGCAACTCCCGTCTGCAAGATATATGGCTTCTTTCTTGTCTGGATTGAGCTCTACAAAGAATTCTCTGTCGTTAGTCATGTGACTTGTTGCTCCAGAATCTATATACCATTTATGGTTGGTGACGGCATCTGTCACTTTAAAAGTTCTGTGCCACGCTGCTTGGTCGTTGTTTTTCATCATGGTTATGAGTGCCTGATTGGGATCTTTTTCCCTCTGCTCATTCCTCCACAATGGACAGTCGCGCTTGAAATGCCCAGCCCTGTTACACCGGAAACATAGTTTGGCCTTCCAGTTTGGCATCTTAGTGTCTGTTGCTTTAAGTGCTGCTCCTGTATCGCTCTCTTGCCTGTGAGAAGCTTGCTCCTTTCTGTGCTTGTATTCATCTGAAAGTCGAGATTTCACTAACTGTAATGTGAGTTCTGCTTCAGATCTTGTCTCTAATGCATTAATCAGAGGGTTGTATGACTCTGGCAGGCTGCATAAAAGTATTGCTGTCACATGGTTATCTTTGATCTCCTCTCCGAGGTCCCTGAGTTGTGCAACAATCTCCAGCACGCTTCTTATATGTTCTTGCATATCCCCTTCTGGAGTCAGTTTGGACTGGTACAGCTTCCTTAGTAAATATAACTTGTTGTTTAAGCTAGAGCTCTCATGTAATCTACGGAGTGCATTCCACATACCTTTGGCAGTATCTTCCCCTTTTATGTGGATAAGCTGTTCATCTTCTACCAGTAGGGCTATTGTGGCTCTTGCCTGTCTGTTTTTCTTATCCCACTCCTGGTTGTCTACATCCGGCCTGTCTGTGGTGAGGACATCCCATGTGTCATCTTTGCTCAGCAACATCTCCATCTTGAACTTCCACATCTGGTAGTTGTCACTATTTAGCTTAGTGATCCCCAGTTTAAGATCCCCGCTGCTAGCCATGATTAATGTACCTTGCTCGTATTCCAAACACCTGGATACCTCAGAGCAGATTTCCTCCGCAGCTTGATCAAAGATGGTGTGCAGATGAAGACTAGGCCTCTGTTCCAGCTGTCTGATGATTCACGTTGTCTGGGCCCATAACCATTGTTGGCTGGTGCAGATGATGCAAAGAATAATCAGACATATATGGATGGCTGTAGTTTACTTGGATTCATTTGTATTGAAGAGACATACAGCAGAGAGCATGGTGCTCATGTTAGCACACAAGATATAGAAAAACAACAACCATAGATAACAGGAAAGATGCAGTAACAGATAGTTAACACAAAGAACATTATGATAGACTATCTGTGTACAGTGACATCTAGTGGACATACTCCAAATACACAGGGAAATAAACCAAGCAATGTATAACATAGCATGAAACAATGTTCAGTCTCCAACACCCAGTACCAGCACAATGCAAAATCCCTCAGCTCACCCAGTCACTTGTTAGTGTAAGGTGAATAAAAGCATAAGACTTTATTGAAGAACAGACATAAGTATTTATCTCTAGAGACAACCCTCCCCCCTCTTTTTGTTGGCATAGAGACATAGGGTGAAGTAAACTGTACATCCAATCACATGAGGTACATTCCAACATTTCAACAAATCTATAAACAAAAACTGGGCATTCAGCCAACAACTAGTGGTACTGAAACATTTAATATTGCAACAACTATTTAAAACAGTAACTGGGTGTGCAGACCACTTCTTTCATGGAGAGACCTGTAAAGGAGCTTCTCCTCTCCTATGACTTGAATGCCTGCACACAGTTAAAATGTCCAATGTCAGTGTTCTAAACGTGTACTGAGTCTGGTTAGATCAGATGAGACTGCCCCAAATAGACACAGGGTGACTTACACATAAGAGGGGGAGCTGAAAAAGAAAGGAGTTTCCTGACCCCTCTAAGGTAAGCTACATGCGGAGGTCGGGTCCGCTCGGGGAGCGATCCGGGACCACGGCGCGGCTATTTGTTTATAGCCGCTCCGTCGCGATCGCTCCCCGGAGCTGAAGAACGGGGAGAGCCGTGTGTAAACACGGCTTCCCCGTCCTTCACTATGGCGGCGCATCGATCGCGTCATTCCCTTTATAGGGAAGACACGATCGATGACGTCATTCCTACAGCCACACCCCCAAACAGTTGTAAACACATACTAGGTGCACCCCAACTCCTACAGCGCCACCTGTGGTTAACTCCCAAACTGCAACTGTCATTTTCACAATAAAGAATGCAATTTAAATGCATTTTTTGCTGTGAAAATGACAATGGTCCCAAAAATGTGTCAAAATTGTCCGAAGTGTCCGCCATAATGTCGCAGTCACGAAAAAAATTGCTGATCGCCGCCATTAGTAGTAAAAAAAAAAAAAATAATAAAAATGCAATAAAACTATCCCCTATTTTGTAAACACTATAAATTGTGCGCAAACCAATCGATAAACGCTTATTGCGATTTTTTTTACTAAAAATAGGTAGAAGAATACGTATCGGCCTAAACTGAGGAAAAAAAATGTTTTTATATATGTTTTTGGGGGATATTTATTACAGCAAAAAGTAAAAAATATTGCTTTTTTTTCAAAATTGTCGCTCTATTTTTGTTTATAGCGCAAAAACTAAAAACCGCAGATGTGATCAAATACCACCAAAAGAAAGCTCTATTTGTGGGGAAAAAAGGACGCCAATTTTGTTTGGGAGCCACGTCGCACGACCGCGCAATTGTCTGTTAAAGCGACGCAGTCCCGAACTGTAAAAACACCTTGGGTCTTTAGGCTGCATATTGGTCCGGGGCTTAAGTGGTTAAAGTGCAATGTGATAGGGGGCGCTAGTGCTAGAGTGCTATGCAAAAACCTCTGAAGAACACGATATAGAATTTGTGATTAGACAAACATAGTAAAGTGCATAGTGCTATAATAAACAATTGATAATATTGGTGATGAATTCATTAGTCTAATAATCAGTCAAATAAAAAGTCCATATAGATTCTTATCTATACACCGTCACCAAGGCAAATCTTTGTGAATATCACCCGATGAGTGTGAGTAAAAATGCCTACTCACCAAATGGACCTCTTTAACTAAGAAGTTTTACAACAGGCAGTTTGGAAAAAACAGTGGGCTTGCTGGTAACCAATGTAGATGTAGCTGTAATCCTTTTTCAATGAGATCCTCCTCTCCACCACAGGTAAGCCATTGAAATGAACATAAAATTACCATAGCTTAATACAGTTTATTATAAAATTACCGGTAGATAAAACTGAGGATATCAGCATGTAAACACCAGGTTTAGGTCCGCAGCCGCCCAGCCTCTGCTCAGTATCGGGTGTGTGTTCCACCACCATAGTGTTGGTAAACCATAAGTAGATTACCGGAAGTAACGTGACCGAGACGTTTCGTTTTACAACGTCATCAGGAAGTGGGAGCAAATACCTGTATTAGAGAAGTATGTGCTCCCCCCTTGAAAGGTGTCAAATGTGACACCGGAGGGGGGGGGGAGGAACACGATACGCGGAAGTTCCATTTTTGGGTGGAACTCCACTTTAAAGTCGAGTCCATTTGGTAAGTAGGCATTTTACTTGGACTCATCGGGTGATATTCACAAAGATTTGCCTTGGTGACGGTGTATGGATAAGAATCACAACATTAAGAATCTATATGGACTTTATATTTGACAGATTATTAGACTAATGAATTCATCACCAATATTTTTAATTGTTTATTATAGCACTATGCACTTTACTATGTTTGTCTAATCACAAATTGTATATCGTGTACGTCAGGTTTTTGTATAGCACTTGTACCTGCTAATTCCAGGTCTTTCTGAAGCTCTCCACAAGTGGTCATTTGCTCTCGGACAACTCTTCTGATAATTATTTTCACTCCTTTGTCAGAAATCTTGCGCAGAGCACCTGGTCGTGGCCGGTTTATGGTGAAATTACGGTATGTTTTTTTTTTCACTTCTGGATTCTGGCCCCAACAGTGCTCACTGGATCATTCAGAAGTTTAGAAACCCTCCTGTTGTATGTTTTGCAACAATAAAGTTGCAAAGGTCTTGAGAGAGCCTTTTGCTTTTTCCCATCATGAGATGTTTCTTGTGTGACATTTTAGTAATGAGACAACTTTTTATAGGCCATCAGTTTTGACTGAACCAGCTGATATTAACTTTCACTGACAAGATTCAGGATTGCCTTCTAATTACTGATTTCAGCTAGTGTCCTGGCTTGCCATTCCTTTTTGCACTTCCCTTTCTTCATGTGTTCAATACCTTTTCCCTGTGTCATTCCATTTTATTACACATAACTTAATTTCTGAACTTATTTGTTTTGGTTTCTTTGTATATATGGATTGCATTAGTTGTAACCGACATGCAGTGAACATTTCATGTCAATAGCATCATTAGAAATATATTTACCTAGAAAAATGGTGACATGTTCAATACTTATTTTACCCGCTGTATAATGTGTGTGTGTGTATATATATATATATATATATATATATATATATATATATATACACACAATATCTCACAAAAGTGAGTACACCCTTCATACTTTTGTAAATATTTTATTATATCTTTTCATGTGACATCGCTGAAGAAATTACACTTTGCTGCAATGTAAAGTAGTGACTGTACAGCTTGTATAACAGTGTAAATTTGCTGTCCCCGCAAAATAACTCAACCCACAGCCATTAATGTCTAAATCGCTGGCAACAAAAGTGAGTACACCCCTAAGTGAAAATGTCCAAATGGGCCCAATTAGCCATTTTCCCTCCCTGGTGTCATGTGACTTGTTAATGTTACAAGGTCTCAGGTGTGAATGGGGAGCAGGTGTGTTAAATTTGGTGTTATCGCTCTCACTCGCTCATACTGGCCACTGGAAGTTTAACATGGCACCTCATGGCAAAGAACTCTCTGAGGACCTAAACAAAAGAATTGTTGCTCTATATAAAGATGGTCTAGGCTATAAGAAGATTGCCCAGAAACTGAGCTGCATCACGGTGGCCAAGACCATACAGCGGCTTAACAGGACAGGTTCTACTCAGAACAGGCCTCGTCATGGTCAACCAAAAAAGTTGAGTGCATGTGCTCAGCGTCATATCCAGAGGTTGTCTTTGGGAAATAGATATATGAGTGCTGCCAGCATTGCTGCAGAGGTTGAAAGGTTGGGGAGGCCAGCCTGTCAGTGCTCAGATCATACGCTGCACACAGCATCAAATTGGTCTGCATGGCTGTCATCCCAGAAGGAAGCCTCTTCCAAAGAAAATGCACAAGAAAGCCTGCAAACAGTTTGCTGAAAACAAGCAGACTAAGGCCTCATACACACGATAGGTTAACCAGAGGACAACGGTCCGAAGGACCGTTGTCCTAGGTTAACCTATGAAGCTGACTGATGGTCCGTCGTGCCTACACACCATCAGTTAAAAAACGATCGTGTCAGAAGGCTGTGACGTAAAACACAACGACGTGCTGTAAAAAACGAAGTTCAATGCTTCCAAGCATGTGTCGACTAGATTCTGAGCATGCGCAGGTTTTTAACCGATGCTTTTGCATACTAACGATCGGTTTTGACCTATCGGTTAGGCGTCCATCGGTTACATTTTAAAGCAAGTTCCTATTTTTTTAACTGAAGGTTAAATAACCTATGGGGCCCACACACAATCGGTTTTGACCGATGAAAACAGTCCTTCAGACCGTTGTTCTCTGGCTATCCTATCGTGTGTATGAGGCCTAAGGACATGGATTACTGGAACCATGTCCTGTGGTCTGATGAGACCAAGATAACAGTGGCGGTGCATCCATAGAGGGCGCCGGAGCGCCGCCCCCTCTGGCTCTCGCACCGCCACTGAAATACATAGATTCATGCATTGCATGAATCTATGTATTTTCGCCGCTGCCGCCGACTATTCAGATGGCCGGAAGGTGAGCGCCGGCCATCTGAATAACGGCAGCTGGTTGGCTGTGTGGAAGTGCCTATCAGAGCCAGTGGCTCTGGTAGGCTTTCCGAGTACAGCCCTCAGACTGTAGTCGGCTTCCGAATGCTTATCTAAGGGACGTACAGGGGGTGCGTTCCTTGGATAAGACTGACAGGCGTCTCAGCCAATCAGGTTCACCGGTTCTGGTTACCGGTAACCTGATTGGCTGAAGCGGCATCGAGGGCGGGAGAAGACATCGAGGGATGTGGAAGGAGGATGGCTGACCCCCAGAAAGGTAAGTGCCGGGCCGGGGGAGGGGCATTTTACAGGGCACAGAGGCGACAATGGGCACAGTGGCAACAATGGGCACAGTGGCGACAATGGCAGTTGATGGCACAGTGGCTGTGTTTGATGGCATGGCACAGTGACTGCGTTTGATGGCATGGTACAGTGGTGACAATTAATGGCACAGTGGCTGCGTTTGATGGCATGGCACAGTGGCTGTGTTAGATGGCGTGGCACAGTGGTGACAATTGATGGCACAGTGGCTGCGTTTAAGGGCATGACACAGTGACTGCATTTGATGGCATGGCACAGTGGTGACAATTGATGGCACAGTGGCTGCGTTTGATGGCATGGCACAGTGGCTGCGTTTGATGGCATGGCACAGTGGTGACAATCAGGGCCGGTACAAAAGGTGGGCGGAAGGGACGGATGCCCTGGGCGGGATCATTTACTGGGGGAAGAGGGGGCGCAGTCAGTGGTGTACTAATTGGGAGGCGGCTCCCCCATCCTCCCCTGTATGAAAAAAAGTGAGAGCGGGCGGGCTCGATGTGGCAGCAGCAATGTGACATTGTCATGCTGACAGTGCAGGGAGAGCAATGCTGTGCGTCCTAACAGCCCAGCGAGTACAACTCCCCCCCTTCCACAGACATGGAAGAGGATACATCGGCTCTGTGGACTCAGATGTAAGGGGGAACTCTGCGGACTCAGATGTAAAGGGAGAACCCTGCAGACTCAGATGTAAAGGGGGAATTCTGCCGACTCAGATGTAAAGGGGGAACTCTGCAGACTCAGATGTAAAGGGGGAACTCGGTGGACTCAGATGTAAAGGGGGAACTCGGTGGACTCAGATGTAAAGGGGGAACTCTGTGGACTCAGATGTAAAGGGGGAACTCTGTGGACTCAGATGTAAAGGGGGAACTCTGCGGACTCAGATGTAAAGGGGGAACTCTGCGGAATCAGATGGCTTGTGTGATTAACTTCATATGATTAGAGATTTTATTTAATAGCAACATCTATGCATAGTTCATGCATACTATGAAAAAAAATTGCTGTGCGACTCTGAAGTGTTCGGGTTTGGCTTGAAGAAAAGGTGGCAACCCTAGTGTCCAGACTTTGCCCTCTCTCTCTCCCAAATCTTTTTCTCCCCCTCTTTCCTCTGTTGTCCTCCTGGAGAGTCTTTCATTAACTCTATCCAAAGAGTTTTGTTTTAACCAGCCGATGCTAATAGTTGGTCCCATCATGTTCCTTTAGCCAGGGTTTTCACTAGTGTTGTAATTGACATTGCATGTGATTCGCACTGCATTGCTGTGTAGATCACAAGCGATGTCTGTGCTATGCCAATTCAGCCATACAAACTGTATGGCTGAAATCGCATTTACATTAAAACGGTGCAGGACCCTTTTTTTTGGTCCGCACTGGAATCGGATTGCATGGGTGTTCACACCTATGCAATACGATTCCAGCACCATTTCACAGTTCTCACTGCGATCTGCAAACCGATCGGGGTGTCATAAATTTTTACATTGACACCCGTAACAGCTTGCAAAAGGCAGCGTGAACTGCCAAAAAGCGACAAGCAATGCAGGAATCCGCACTAGAATTGCGTTGATTCCTGCATCGCATATATGTGAACCAGGGCTCAAGTGGGATCACACTGATGCACTGCGGTTCAGTTGCAGTGCTGGGGTATATGCAGTTTTCCTGCATTTACCTAAATTTTCACTACAGTCCCACAGACTTCTATTAGATTACACATTTTTGCAACATTTTTTGAAAGCGCACCATATGTCCACTTTACTGCATTTTTGGTGTGCTTTCAGAAAACACAGTAAAATTACACAAGCTAATAGAAGTCTGTGGGACTGCAGCTAAAAATGGGGATAAAATGCAGAAAAACTGCTTATACCCCAGCACTGCGACAAACTCCAGGACATCAGTGTGAACCCAAAGGCTTCAGAGTGCTGTGTAATGTAAAGGAGTCCAGAGGGTTTTGTAATGTAAAGGGGTCCAGGAGGTGCAGGGTGCTGTGTAATGTAGTCCCCTGACCCCTGCTGAGGGAAGTTTGCTTTATTATCAAAGGTATTGGTAATCTGCAGCAGGAAGGGGGTTAATGCACTGTCACCGATGCATTAGTATAGAGCATCTTCGCCCTGGGCACCAGATGACCTTGTCCCAGCACTGGTGACAATTGATGGGCCCAGTGGCTGCATTTGATGGACACAGTGGCTGCATTTGATGGGCACAGTGAGGCTGCAATTGTTTTTTGTTTTTTTCGTTTGCACCCCCCCCAAAAAAAAATGTTGAGCACCAGGCGCCACTGCAAGATAAACGTATTTGGTTCAGATGGTGTCAAGCGTGTGTGGCGGAAAACCAGGTGAGGAGTACAAAGACAAGTGTGTCTTGCCTACAGTCAAGCATGGTTGTGGGAGTGCCATGGTCTGGGGCTGCATGAGTACTGCCGGCACCAGGGAGCTACAGATCATTGAGGGGACCATGAATGCCAACATGTACTGTGACATACTGAAGCAGAAAAGTAGAAAAAAGGAAAAAGAGGGCGCACCGACCTAGTGCATTCACCAATGGCAAGATTTAATTAAAATTAATACAAAGATCATAAATACTCACAAAGCAACTTAAAATACAAGCGTATACAACACTCCATCAGCAGGGATAGATGCCACCAAAGGGCCACCTACTGGAACCAGACGGCCGGAGAGTTCAAACGTCATCCCTGCTGATGGAGTGTTGTATACGCTTGTATTTTAACTTGCTTTGTGAGTATTTATAATCTTTTTATTAATTTTAATTAAATCTTGCCATTGGTGAATACACTAGGTTGGTGCGCCCTCTTTTTCCTTTCTTCTACTTTTTAGCCTCAAGAGTACCCATTATTCTGAGGAGGGCAGCAAGACTTGTGGTCATTCCCTATTCCAACAGAAGGCTCTGGTTGCGCCACCAAGTGACCAAGCTCCCGAGTGCAGGAGACTGTCTGTGTTTCTGACATACTGAAGCAGAGCATGATCCCTCCCTTTGGAGACTGGGCTGCAGGGCAGTATATTAACATGATAACGACCCCAAACACACCTCCAAGATGACCACTGCCTTGTTAAAGAAGCTGAGGGTAGAGGTATTGACTGGCCAAGCATGTCTCCAGACCTAAACCCTATTGACCCATATTAATCTGTGGGGCATCCTCAAACAGAAGGTGGTGGAGCACAAGGTCTCTAACATCCACCAGCTCTGTGATATCGCCATGGAGGAGTGGAAGAGGACTCCAGTGGGTTATGGCAGTGCTAGAAAATAATGGTGGCCACACAAAATATTGACACTCTGGCACCAATTTGGACATTTTCACTTAGGGGGTGTACTCACTTTTGTTGCCAGCGGTTTTTAGCAAGTTTACACTGTTATACAAGCTTTACACTCACTACGTTACATTGCAGCAAAGTGTAATTTCTTCAGTGTTGTCACATGAAAAGATGTAATAAAACAGTTACAAAAATGTGAGGGGTGTACTCACTTTTGTGAGATACTGTATATACAGTGTGGAGAACAAGTATTTAATACACTGCCGATTTTGAAGGTTTTCCTACAAAGAATGTAAAGGTCTGTATCATAGGTACTTTTCAACCGTGATGCCGCGTACACACGACCGTTTTTCGGGTTGTAAAAAATGAAATTTTTAATGGTCTAGAAAAAACAAAGTTTTTTTTAACCGATCGTTAAAACGGCCTTGCCTACACACGATCGTGAGAAAAAATGTTCTAGCAAAGCGCGGTGACCTACAACACGTACAATGGCCCTATAAAGGGGAAGTTTCACTCGGATGGCGCCACCCTTTGGGCTGCTTTTGCTGATTTTGTGTTAGTAAAAGACGATTTGCGCTTTTCAGTCTGTTACAACGTGATGAATGTGCTTACTTCAGAATGAGCGCTCCCGTCTCATTACTTGCTTCTGAGCATGCGCATTTTTTTTTCACGTCGTTAAAGCCCACACACGACCATTTTTTACCACGTTAAAATGACAACATTAAAAACGTCATGAAAAATTAGAGCATGTTCGAAATTTTCAATGCCCATTTTTTACATTGTGAAAAATGCTCTGGAGCCCACACACAATCTTTTTTAATGACATTAAAAAAACGTCATTTTTTACAACCTGAAAAATGGTGGTGTGTACGCGGCATGAGAGACGGAATCTAAAACAAAAATCCACAAAATCACATTGTATGATTTTTAAATAATTAATTTGCATTTTATTGCATGACATAAGTATTTGATGACCTACCAACCAGTAAGAATTCCGGCTCTCACAGACCTGTTATTTTTTCTTTAAGAAGCCCTCCTGTTCTCCACTCATTACCTGTATTAACTGCACCCGTTTGAACTTGTTACCTGTATAAAAGATAGCTGTCCACACACTCAATCAAACAGACTCCAACCTCTCCACAATGACCAAGATCAGAAAGCTGTGTAAGGACATCAGGTATAAAACTGTAGACCTGCACAAGGTTGGGATGGGCTACAGGACAATAGGCAAGCAGCTTGGTGAGAAGGCAATAACTGTTGGGGCAATTATTAGAAAACAGAAGAAGTTCAAGATGACAGTCAATCTCCCTCGTCTGGGGGCTCCATGCAAGATCTCACCTTGTGGGGTATTAATGTTCATGAGGAAGTTGAGGGATCAGCCCAGAACTACACGGCAGGACCTGGTCAATGACCTGTAGAGAGCTGGGACCACAGTCTGAAAGAAAACCATTAGTAACACACTACGCTGTCATGGATTAAAATCCTGCAGCGCTCGCAAGGCCCCCTTGCTCAAGCCAGCGCATGTCCAGGCCTGTCTGAAGTTTGTCAATGACCATCTGGATGATCCAGAGGAAAAATGGGAGAAGGTCATGTGGGTTGATGGAGTCACCAGCTCACATGAAAGAAGGTAAAAAACATTAGAGTAAAGATGGCAAAAAATATATATGACAAGGGGGGGTGTAATGGCGCTTGCAACAGGATCTAATTAAAACTAAATATCAATAACGATTTCCATGACCTGTGTGTGGGTACCCCGAACTTGGTGGGCAGTGTATCCAGGGTGGAATATTTTCCCAGGGGGGTATCAGATCACTCCCCGCTGGCCCTATGGCTGGTCACGCAGCCCCCCAGTTCTTTGCCTAGAGCTCCATGGAAGCTAAATGCCTTTTGGCTTAAACTATTTACCTCCCAGGAAAGGGTCACCTCCCAGATGCGGGAATTCTTTAGAGTGCATGCCAGCCGCTGTGACAGCCCTCAAACATGGGAAGCCTTTAAAGCATTTACTAGAGGGGTGTTCATTCATGAAATACAAATTGTTAAACATAACTCTTCGGCCCTGCTGGAACAAGTGGGCGACCAGGTGAAGCAGCTTGAACTGACATATGTGACAGATCCGTCTGATTCGGCACGGGAGGCATGGATGTCGGCCCAGGACTCCCTGGACCGTCTGAGATCCTCCACTGCGGAACGTAAGAGATTTTTTACCAAACTAGCATTCTTTGAGGAGGGGGAGAAGACGGGCCGCTTACTGGCCAGAATTGCACGCTCCCAGCAGCAGTCGCCAGCTATTGGCGCTATTAGCGCAACTGATGGCAGAATTGTTAACTCTCCTGAAGAGATCGTATCCGAGCTGGCTACTTTTTATAAGGACCTATATGGGTCGAGAGAGGCTTACTCGGATGATGATTTAGCCGCATATATGTCCTTAATTACTCTGCCGTCGCTGTCTGCCAGGGCGCGTAAGCAATTAGATGCTCCTATAACTTTGGAGGAACTCCAGGTGGCGGCCAGCTCCTTTCCTACTTGTAAGGCCCCGGGGGAGGATGGTTTGCCAATGGAAGTGTTTACCCAATATGGGGAGCTACTGCTCCCTGCACTACTGAAGGTTTTTAATGCCTCACTGGAGGGGGGAGTGCTCCCCGACTCCATGAATAAGGCCAATGTGATTCTTTTGTTAAAACCTGGGAAGGACCCGGTGGACCCGGGCTCCTATAGACCTATCTCATTGCTTCAGAGCGATGTGAAGATCCTGGCAAAGGTTCTGGCGCTGCGGGT
This sequence comes from Rana temporaria, assembly GCF_905171775.1. NCBI lineage: Eukaryota > Metazoa > Chordata > Amphibia > Anura > Ranidae > Rana > Rana temporaria. The sequence goes on along the minus strand of NC_053492.1, from coordinate 134,096,830 downwards.
CAATGGGATAGTATCCTCCATTATCCACCAGGACCAGGCTGGCTTCATGCCGCAAAAGTCCACAGCCACCAATCTACGAAGACTTTACTTAAACATGCAAATACGGGCTGACAATGAGGGCCGCAGGGCCCTGCTGTCGCTTGATGACAATAAGGCATTTGATAGTGTCAGCTGGAGGTACCTGTGGGCGGTGCTAGGTAAGTTTGGCTTTGGGGAACGCTTTGTGGCTTGGACCAAGCTGTTGTATGCATCCCCGCAGGCGTCCATTAGGTTGGCGGATAAGATGTCGCCTGCTTTCGCTCTGGGACCAGGCAGGGATGTTGTCAGGGCACTGCCCTTTACGGTCACATTTCCCCAGTTGGCTCTGGGTGGAATTGAACCTGGGACCTGTCCATTGTGAGTCCAGCTCTTTGCCTCTGAGCCACTGCTCAAATATTACTTTGCTTGCTGTCCCTTGGAGCCTGGTTCTGAACCCATGTTACGTTGGACCAATCAGTGGCCAGGGCGGCCTATTTAAGCCAGCCCCTTCCCCTTTGCTAATTGCTGGTTCGTTGTCAGCTTTACCCTGTGAGAGAACCTTGGAAACCTGTGTACCCAGACCTGCTTGACCCGGATTGGACCTTGACGATTCTCTGCCATCTCCTACACTTGACCCCTGCCTGCTTATCGGATTTGCTGTTGTCTCCTGCCCCTTGACCTTGGCTTGCTCTCACAGACTTCCTCTGATCTCTCCAACTCCTGACCCACGGCCTGTGACCCGGATTTGCCTTTGTTTCCTGTTGGTCCCTTCTGGACTTACCTGCCTGTTCCTGCCTGATCAACGACTGTCTCCAGTCCTCTGCACCTGCCCTGTTTTCGTCAGCTGCACCAAGTCTGCCTACCAGTTCCCGGCACAGGTGCCTCCTTGTGCCGTCCCTCCTCTGTTCTAACTCCAGGGAGTGGTCTGCACAGGGTCGCAAAGGTGAGCCGCCCTCAGCATCTCGGCCTCGGTGAGTACCTACCTTAATGGTCCTGACAGTACGAACCAGCCATTATGTCTGAGGCCGACAGGGCATGCTCACCCCTTGAAAACCTGTGTCAACAGGTGTCTGTTTTGACGGTTGCCGTTCAAAACTTGCAAGAAGGTAAACCCTTGCATAATGGACTAACTAATGTTATGGAGTCCGCAGACTTATACAAGATGCTCTCCTCCCTGGCTCTGCAAGTCTCCAGCCTGAACCATACTATTCAGGAATTACAACAGGAGGTCCAAAAATTTAAAGAGACAACACGCCCAGCCCCGGAACCTGTATATTATGAGCCATTTGTTCTTATGCCAGAAAAATTCGATGGGAACCGTGCATCCTTCCTGTGCTTTCAAACCGATTGTGAGCTGTTGTTCACCCTCAGACCTAGGACCTATGCCAGGGATTATATTAAGGTTCGAGCCTCCATCAATTTGCTAACAGGGCAGACCAAATCGTGGGCTCATCTGCTGTTGCAGGAAAAGAGTCCAGTCTTGGACAGCTGGGAGACGTTCATGTCTGCGCTGGACTCATATATTTCTGTTTCCAAGAAGACCAGCGCTCCCAGGTCTGCTCTTAATTCACGGGGCCTACGGGTACCCAGGGATAGAAAGCCCCAGTGCGGTTATGACACCCAGCCAGCCCAGTGTGTGCCAGATTATGAAACCCTGTATGTGCCCAGCCAGGAAGCTTCCCCATCACAAGGTCTTGATATCTCTGTGGATGCTCACACGCCTACCTTGGAGGAGGAAGAACCTATGCAGATCGGGGTCATCCGGTCCAGCCTATCTATGGCAGAAAGAGAGCGGAGAAGAGCCCATGGACTTTGCTTTTATTGTGGTGCTAGCGGGCACCTTATATCGCTTTGCCCAACTCGCCCACCTCGGCCAAAGCTTCTTCAAGTGGGTACTATTGGAAGTTTTTTCTATGCCTCAGAATCTGTGCCTACCTTTCCAGTGTCTTCAGTTCCAGTGTCTTCAGTCCCAGTGTCTTCAGTCCCAGTGTCTTCAGTTCCAGTGTCTTCAGTTCCAGTGTCTTCAGTTCCAGTGTCCCCAGTTCCAGTTCTTATGTCCTCAGTTTTTTCAGTTCCAGTGTCCCCAGTTCCAGTTCTTATGTCCTCAGTTTCTGTGTCCCCAGTTCCAGTTCCTGTGTCTTCAGTTCCTATGTCCCCAGTTGAAGTTCTCCCTCCAGACTGCACGTATGCCTCGGATGGTACTATGGTCCGTAAACAGGATCTGGTAGTATTTGAACAGGCCTTACAAGCAAGGAGGGCGCCCCCTACCAGAACTTCAGGATCAAAAAAGCCCAAAAAGAAAAAGTAAAGATCTACATGCTCCCTGTTTGATCCATCAGGAGCATCCGGAACTAGTGGACAGTTTGGGCGTCCGGAGTCCGCCCCTAGGGGGGGGGCACTGTCAGGGCACTGCCCTTTACGGTCACATTTCCCCAGTTGGCTCTGGGTGGAATTGAACCTGGGACCTGTCCATTGTGAGTCCAGCTCTTTGCCTCTGAGCCACTGCTCAAATATTACTTTGCTTGCTGTCCCTTGGAGCCTGGTTCTGAACCCATGTTACGTTGGACCAATCAGTGGCCAGGGCGGCCTATTTAAGCCAGCCCCTTCCCCTTTGCTAATTGCTGGTTCGTTGTCAGCTTTACCCTGTGAGAGAACCTTGGAAACCTGTGTACCCAGACCTGCTTGACCCGGATTGGACCTTGACGATTCTCTGCCATCTCCTACACTTGACCCCTGCCTGCTTATCGGATTTGCTGTTGTCTCCTGCCCCTTGACCTTGCTCTCACGGACTTCCTCTGATCTCTCCAACTCCTGACCCACGGCCTGTGACCCGGATTTGCCTTTGTTTCCTGTTGGTCCCTTCTGGACTTACCTGCCTGTTCCTGCCTGATCAACGACTGTCTCCAGTCCTCTGCACCTGCCCTGTTTTCGTCAGCTGCACCAAGTCTGCCTACCAGTTCCCGGCACAGGTGCCTCCTTGTGCCGTCCCTCCTCTGTTCTAACTCCAGGGAGTGGTCTGCACAGGGTCGCAAAGGTGAGCCGCCCTCAGCATCTCGGCCTCGGTGAGTACTTACCTTAATGGTCCTGACAGATGTCCCCTGTCCCCCCTGCTCTTTGCGATTGCTATAGAGCCCCTGGCGGCCTTGATACGGGCGAGCGACCGTGTTGAGGGTTTCAGGTATGGTGGCCTCCATGAGAAGATAATGCTCTACGCTGACGACATGTTGCTTTTCTTGGGGGACCCCACCCTGTCACTGCCGGGGGTCATGGAAGTCATACAAAGGTTTGGCCATTTTTCTGGCCTGACCATTAACTGGTCCAAATCTGCCCTTATGATGCTCGATGAAGACAGGGAGGTGACTCTCCCGGTCTCATGCCCCATTCCGGTAGTTGATAGCTTCAAATACCTGGGTGTACAAATTTCGCCCAAATTATCAGACTACTGTCTGCTTAATGTGTACCCCTTGCTGTCCCGTTTCCGAGACAAGATTAACACGTGGAACAACCTTAAGATGTCCTTGGCAGGCAAAGCAAACCTAATTAAAATGATCTTAATGCCCCAGCTGCTATACTTCCTACACAACTCCCCGGTGGTTATACATCTGAAGGTTTTTAGAGTAGTGAACACTCTTTTCAGAAAGTTGCTCTGGAGCGGGAGGACTCCCAGGATCAGGCTGGAGCAGCTCCAGCGAGCTAAAGATAACGGAGGGTTGGCGGTCCCCAACCCTTGGGTATACAATATCGCGGCCCAGCTACAGCATTTGGTAGGCTCCATGGCTCGGGACCCGGCGGGATCGGCGGCACGGCTGATGCTGTTTGCTTCTGGAGCTGAGACCATCCCCCTGGGCCTGGAGGCACAAATGTTTCTCAAATCCAATAAACAAACCCAGACGTTAACACTAACCCAAAAGATTTGGAACAAGGGTAGGCAGCTTCAGGGGGTGAGAGGATTCACTGACCATAGTCCAATTTGGAATAACTACTCCTACACTGAGTTGGCTAAGTTACAGCAAGGATCCCGCTGGAAAACCCATGGGATACGTTTGTTATCTCAGATATTTCTTAATGGCAGGCTGCTGACATTTCCCCAGCTGCAGGCTAGATTTGATCTACCGGCCTCTATGTGGTTCTCCTATATCCAGCTAAAGCATGCAGTGGCGGCACAGGGGAATGCAGTGGAGTGGACAATGTCTCCCACTCCGGTCTTCCACTTGCTGCGGTCGGCCTCTGAGACCAAGGGAATAATTTCCCAGTGCTATCAGATGCTACTAACCGAACACCTGGACGCGTTCCCATGTGGGGCTTTTTCTGCGTGGCAGCGGGATCTCGGCCAGGTTACAGGTGACCAGTGGGAGGAGGCCCTTCAATCCTTAACTACATGCTCCCTAAATGTTGCACAAAAAGTCTCACAACTATACATACTATTGAGGGTACACTATACACCGGTGAGACTGCACAGGATGGGTAGGCGGGCGGACCCGCAGTGCTGCCGATGCCAGCAGCATGAGGGGGACCTGATACATCTCCTGTGGCGCTGCCCGAAGCTGCACAGATACTGGAACGGGGTGGTGGAGACAATTAATTCAGCTTTTCAGACTAAGGTTCCGGTAGATCCTGTGTGTTGCATATTGGGGGTGCTGGAGGATGTGGTCCCCGAGGAAATGACCAGGGTGGCTGTATCTCGGTCACTGTTTCAAGCTAGGAAACTAATACTTATGGGATGGAAGTCTGCCTCTCCGCCAACCCTTTCCTCGTGGATTACACATGTGGGAAGGGCTCTAGTGATGGAAAAACACATTTATCAACATAGAGGGTGTCCCGGCAGATTTGAGAGGATATGGGGGATGTGGCTGGATACCCCGGGTTTGAGCCCCAGAGAGCTGGTTATGACCAGGCTTCTGAGATGTTTGTAAGCGGGTGCCATTGTGGGATCTTGAGGGCTTGTCTGATGCATTGCTGGTATCAAAGTAGGAGGACATGTATATATGTGAGAGGGGGAGAATGATCTTGGTGGGTGGAGTAGGGAACATGTTTGTACTCATGTATGATATATGCCTTGAAGGAGTCAACGTATGTTTGTGCACTGGAGAGTTGTACTATATGTCTAAATTTATTTCTGTATCAATAAAAACCTTTCTGATTTAAAAAAAAAATAACTATTTCCATAATGTGAATAAGTTGTCAGAAAAATGTGCTCCACTGGTTCCTGTGTAAAATGTGTTCCACTCTGAATAAAATCATATACCCACCCAACATTGTATGCAAAGTACTAAAAAGTGGCCTCCCTATTTCAGTACAGCCCTGCGCTTAGGATGATTCTAAAAATTCGGAAATAATCATAAAATCTGTTAAAAATAGAACACAATGTAAACAATGATAGCAGCTGCTTAAATAAAATAGTTTCCGGGGGATGCATAGGACTAGCACGCTCTTAGAGGAAGTCCGAACGGACGAAACGTCAGAGCGTTGCTATCCAGCATCCCGACCGGAAGTGATGTCATGCGCTCCACTTGGTAAAGGAAACCAGGAAGCAAGCTACAGGAAGGTTATCCAAGCGGTCTTCAGGGGTCCTACCAGTAACAGTGAGAGTGACACTAACATCCACATCAATTATATATATTTGCCTGACTATTTCACCAATCTGGTACGCATGTTGTCTTAAGGGGATACGCTTTTATATGTTTTTTTGGGTGATATTAAATTTTATCAAAACTATATTGCGCTATGTGGATTTTTCCTTCCCTTATGTAACTGCCATTATCTGGAGAGTGAAAATTACACGGTGATCAACGAGATAGAGCGGTATGCTGATCCAATCAACTAACTGACAGAGATATGTTATATTGAAACGCGGTTTTTAATTAACCATCTGGTGAGTGCTTTCCCCGAAGGGGACCCCATATCCCCCCACGCGGTGAATTTCTTTGTGGTGATTGGAGCACATATCATTGATTCTTCTGATCTGGTTACTATACACAGCACACACAGCAATCCAGGGGTTTGCAGCGCTGCTGCAGGACTATATACAAGCTCTGTACGAGCATGGTTTCATTTTTCTGCCTTTTTACATGAACTATTTTATTTAAGCAGCTGCTATCATTGTTTACATTGTGTTCTATTTTTAACAGATTTTATGATTATTTCCGAATTTTTAGAATTACCCACCCAACATTAACTGAGTAATGTGGAGAGTAGTAAGAGTGGATAAATGATGATAAAAAAGACAAATGTGCCAGTGACCCGCACAATATTAATAGCGAGTGATCTGGAATCGTTCAGATAAAATTAACAAGCAGTAGCTATCTTCATAAACATATAACATATATAGTGCAAATATGCAAATGAGCTCAAACCAATCCAAAGTGCATAGTGCAATAAATGAATAATATCCATAAAAGTGAAAAAAACATCAAAAAGTGGAAGAAAAATAAATAATAAAATTCCAATCCATGCATAAAAGTGAAAAAAAAATTCAATCCATAAATGACTGCAGTGAAAAATGTCTCATATAATTCACCAAGGAATTAAAAAAAAAAAAAAAAAAAAAATATATCAAGAAATGTCAATATAAATAAAAAAAAATATATAAATATATATATAAAGAAATGTGTCCAGTGCAATAACGTGAAGATGAAAAACAATCCAATCCAATAGTCAAGAACGCAATATCAAGCAAAGAATGAATTTTGAGCTCATTTGCATATTTGCAATATACAGTATATGTTATATGTTTATGAAGATAGCTACTGCTTGTTAATTTTATCTGAACGATTTCAGATCACTCGCTATTAATATTGTGCGGGTCACTGGCACATTTGTCTTTTTTATCATCATTTATCCACTCTTACTACTCTCCACATTACTCAGTTAATGTTGGGTGGGTATATGATTTTATTCAGAGTGGAACACATTTTACACAGGAACCAGTGGAGCACATTTTTCTGACAACCTATTCACATTATGGAAATCGTTATTGATATTTAGTTTTAATTAGATCCTGTTGCAAGCGCCATTACACCCCCCTTGTCATTAATTGCTTTAAGTGTGTGAACACTATTAGTCGTGGCAGCTGCATTATTAGTTTGATTTTCTTATTTTAGCTTTGTTGTGCCCTTGTTGAGGTTGGTTTTGCGCATTAGTTCCCCCCCCGTTTTTAAAAAATATATATATTGCACATACAGTCCCTATAGACAATAAAATAAATAATAAAAAATGATAAAACGAACATGTATTAAAAATATCCACGGCCATCTCTTAACAAATATAAGCTAAAATAAGGATTTAATAATAAAAAAGACTACTTATCTGATATAAACCAGTTGAGGTCAAACCCATTGTTTTTGTATATATGAAGTATATACTCAAAGCTACACAGGAAATAATTCCACTTTATGAGCATCAAATGTCTTCGCAAATACAAATATTACCATATAAATACAGCAGTGACATCATTAATGTGTTGCACAGTAGAGGGCAGAGCAGTGGGAGTGGCCCAACAGTGATACCCACTAAGGGATGCCTGCACAAAACTATAGGAGGGGCAGATAAAAGACCAGTCACCCTGCACAAGGGGTGAGAACAGCAGTAACTGGTCTTTGTTACAGAAAGCTCCTCCACAGAGGCAAATTTTCAGGGTGGGTTACTGGACAGATCTGGAAGTAATACTCAAAAACACCAAGATTCAAGTAACAATACATAACCCTCTTTTACTTAGACAAAGTTTGTTTATCCCGGAGTTTAGCTTTGAGGAATAACAGAATTCATTCCGTTCTTCAATTCATATTTCATAGGTTATCAGGCTGCAAAAGGAAAAAAATATATATATCATTATCCCTGATGTGTGTGTATGTACTGTACGTTTCTTCACATGCTTCCAACAAATCATATACAGTAAATATTTATCCTTTAAATCACAAGTTAAATCTCTATTAATAGCAAATAATACAATAATCATTACCATTCATTATTCACATAAATATAAATGCAATATAAACCCAAAACTGGTATAGAAGCAACCCCGGGTCTTGCAGAGGAAGCCTAGTCTATCTTTCTTAAGACACTATCACATGGAAGTGAACAATTCAATAAACCCAAAGTCCTTCCAACAGCACCCCCTATTGATGGCATCACACAGTGCAAGGGTAAAAGACACACTGTACAGGGTAGAGGTCAAAGAAAGATCACAAAAAGAGTAAATTACAATAGTCCATCAAAAAAGCTAAATATCTGGAGTATTACATAGCGTACACTTGTATGCATTTCTATCTTTGTGCACAGTCAGTGTTTTCTATGAATCTATTGTCTTTGTCTAATGGGGAAGGGGGGTTCACACTCGTACACTTGTTTACTTTTGTCACATATAGGGTGTTTGGCTTTGTATAGTATTTTTGTGGCTATTTGGTAATTTCTCATTTGTTGCTATGCTAACACATCACTTGTTGTTTTATTAATATTTCATGTCACTGATTATGGGTGGTCTGAGCCTGCCTGGTATTTTCCATGTGCAATGGCAGTCATCTGTGTCTGAGTGTTTATAATGTTTTGTTTTATCTATGTTTTCAGGATTTATATACAGTATATATGCAGTATATACAATATCTCACAAAAGTGAATACACCTCTCACATTTTTTGTAAATATTTTATTATATCTTTTCATGTGACAACACTGAAGAAATTACACTTTGCTACAATGTAAAGTAGTGAGTGTACAGCTTGTATAACAGTGTAAATTTGCTGCCGCAAAATGACTCAACACACAGCCATTAATGTCTAAACCGCTGGCAACAAAAGTGAGTACACCCCTAAGTGAAAATGTCCACATTGGCCACAATTAGCAATATTCCCTCCCCGGTGTCATGTGACCCGTTAGGCCTCGTACACACGATAGGTTAAACAGAGGACAATGGTCTGATGGACCGTTTTCATTGGTCAAAACCGATCGTGTGTGGGCTCCATAGGTTATTTAACCATCGGTTAAAAAAAAAGCCAACTTGCTTTAAATTTAACCGATGGATTCCTAACCGATAGGTCAAAACTGATCGTTAGTAGGCACGACCATCGGTTAAAAATCCACGCATGCTCAGAATCAAGTCGACGCATGCTTGGAAGCATTGAACTTCATTTTTTTCAGCACGTCGTTGTGTTTTACGTCACTGCGTTCTGACACGATCGGTTATTTAGCCGATGGTGTGTGGGCGCGACAGACCATCAGTCAGCTTCATCGGTTAACCTATGACAACGGTCCTTCAGACCGTTCTCATCGAATGGACTGATCGTGTGTACGAGGCTTTAGTGTTACACGGTCTCAGGTGTGAATGGGGAGCAGGTGTGTTCAATTTGGTGTTATCGCTCTCACACTCTCATCCTTGTCACTGGAAGTTCAACATGGCACCTCATGGCAAAAAACTCTCTGAGGATCTGAAAAAAATTGTTGCTGCTCTACATAAAGATGGCCTAGGCTAGAAGAAGATTGCCAAGACCCTGAAACTGAGCTGCAGCACGGTGGCCAAGACCATACAGCGGTATAACAGGATAGGTTACACCCAGAACAGGCCTCGCCATGGTCGACCAAAGAAGTTGAGTGAAATAAAAGTAAAAGGTCTCTCGCGCTACTAGTGAGTAAATATGAATGTGGGGAAGTCCAAATGACAAAAGCTGCTAGATCTAATGGTGTTCACTGTACACGTAAAATGAATAAATGGGATAGTAATCTTGCGCTAAAGATATAAAACCAATACATACAAACTACAAATACTGCAAATATGTGGTAAAGTGCTGACTATAAAGTGTCAAAACGGCTCATAGATAAATAAATAAATAAGATGAGCATTCATGTGCTGACCCACAAACAGATAATGATACAATATATAAAAGTGATCGAGAATATATATATATATATATATATAAGTGTCACTGTGCAAATATGAAGAAAGTGCAAAACCTGATAAAAAGTGCACAACTGCAAGAAAAGTGTCAAATTGCAAAAAGTGCAAAAAAGTGCTGAACGTGCACGAGTGCACCAATGCACACTCTTAGGTGGATTCAGGAAGAATTAGGCTGGCGTATCAGTAGATACGCCAGCCTAAGTCTGAATCTGCGCCGACAAAAAATTTAGGCGTATTCTGGTAACCAGATACGCTTAAATTAGGCTCAGATACGAGCAGCGTAAGTGTCTTATACCGTCGTATCCTAAAGTGTATTTTTAGGCTAACCGCTAGGTGGCGCTTCCATTGCGGTCGGCCTAGAATATGTAAATGAGTAGATACGCCGATTCACGAACGTACGCTTGCCCGACGCAGTAAAGATACGCCGTTTACGTAACGCACTTTCAGGCCTAAAGTTATTCCATCAAATAGCTGGAATAGTAATGTTAAGTATGGCCGTCGTTCCCGCATCGAAATTTGAAAATTTTACGTTGTTTGCGTAAGTCGTCCGTGAATAGGGCTGGACGTCCACGTTGAAACCAATACGACCGTGCTGCGTACTTTGCCGCAATGCACACTGGGATATGTACACGGACGGCGCATGCGCCGTTCGTAAAATACGTCAATCACGTCAGGTCACCCTCCATTAACATTAAACACGCCCCCTCAGCCGAATTTGAATTAGGCGCGCTTACGCCCGCCCGATTTACGATACGCCGCCGTAACTTAACAGGCAAGTACTTTGTGAATCATGTACTTGCCTTGCTAACTTACGGCGGCGTAGTGTAAACACGATTTTTTACACTACGGCGCCGCAAAGTTAAGGCGGTCTTTATGAATCCAGCTAAATATATGAATGAATGGTTCAATAATGCAACATACAAAAAAGGTATACAACATGTAAACAAGTGAGTAAGAGTGAGGTATGAAAATGTCCCATATAATGTATAAGGGGACAGATCCTCCAGTGTCTCCAAATTCTTGATGGGGGTGTGTCCTTAATTGTAGTATTGAACCATGGTGTCTCTCCTTCACCAGTCTCTCAGAACTCTCACCTTACAGATAGATCGTAAGGGTTAAAGGAGAGAAGCAATGATATTATGATCCTGGTATCTTAACATCAAAGAGGAGTGGAAGAGTTATAATTGATGTGCCTGTTTTATGTGCCTTTTTTATATATCTGTAAGGTGAGAGTTCTATGAGACTGGTGAAGGAGAGACACCATGGATCAATACTACAATTAAGGACACACCCCCATCAAGAATTTGGAGACACTGGAGGATCTGTCCCCTTATACATTATATGGGACGTTTTCATACCTCACTCTCACTCACTTGTTTACATTTTTTATACCTTTTTGGTATATTCATTCATATATTGTGTGCATTGGTGCACTAGTGCACATTCAGCACTTTTTTGCATTTTTTGCACTTTTTGCAATTTGGCACTTTTCTTGCAGTCGTGCACTTTTTGTCAGGTTTTGCACTTATTTATTTATCTATGAGCCGTTTTGACACTTTATAGTCAGCACTTTACCACATATTTGCAGTACTTGTAGTTTGGTTTTATATCTTTATATCTTTTATATCTTTAGCGCAAGATCGCTTTCCCATTTAAAGAAGTTGAGTGCACGCGCTCAGCGTCATATCCAGAGTTGTCTTTGGCAAATAGATGTATGAGTGCTGCCAGCATTGCTGATTGCTTTAGAGGTTGAAAGGATCGGGGGTCAGTCTGTCAGTGCTCAGACTATACACCGCACATTGCATCAAATTGGTCTGCATGGCTGTCATCCCAGAAGGAAGCCTCTTCTAAAGAATAATGCACAATAAAGCCCACAAAAAGTTTATTGAAGACAAGCAGACTAAGGACATGGATTACTGGAACCATGTCCTGTGGTCCGATGAGACCAAGATAAACGTATTTGGTTCAGTTGGTGTCAAGCGTGTGTGGCGGCAACCAGGTGAGGCGTACAAAGACAAGTGTGTCTTGCCTACAGTCAAGCATGGTGGTGGCAGTGTCATGGTCTGGGGCTGCATGAGTGCTTCCAGCACTGGGAAGCTACAGTTCATTGAGGGAACTATGAATACCAACATGTACTGTGACATACTGAAGCAGAGCATGATCCCCTCCCTTTGGAGACTGGGCCGCAGGGCAGTATTCCAACATGATAACAACCCCAAACACACCTCCAAGAGAATCAGAGCCTAAAGGTGATGGACTGGCCAAACATGTCTCCAGACATAAACCATATTGAGCATCTGTGGGGCATCCTCAAATGGAAGGTGGAGGAGCGCAAGATCTCTCACATCCACCAGCTCTGTGATGTATCTCATGGAGGAGTGGAAGAGGACTCCAGTGGCAACCTGTGAAGTTCTGGTGAACTCCATGCCCAAGAGGGTTAAGGCAGTGCTGGAAAATAATGGTGGCCCCCCCAAATATTGACACTTTGGGCCCAATTTCGACATTTTCACTTAGGGGTGTACTCAGTTTTGTTGCCAGCGGTTTAGACATTAATGGCTGTGTGTTGAGTAGTTTTGAGGGGACAGAAAATGTACAATGTTGTACAAGCTGTATATTTACTACTTATATTGTATCAAAGTGTAATTTCTTCAGTGCTGTCACATGAAAATATATAATAAAATATAAAAAAATGTGAGGGGTGCACTCACTTTTGTGAGATACTGTGTATGTATGTATGTGTATATATATATATATATATATATATATATATATATATATATATATATATATATATATATATATATATATATATAAATACAGTATATATAAAATTGTACACAAATAAAGGATGAAAGCATACTAAAACCATGCAACCGATGCCTTTCCTAGACACCATAAGTTATTATAGTAAAAAAATACACACTACTAAAATACTATTGCTAATGTGAACCTATTTGTCATAGTGTAATGCAAATGACAGCCAAACAATAGGGCTGATTAAATTCACGCATTGTAGTCACCTAATTATTGTTATTTCCTCTTAAATATCTATTATACTACTTTTCTACTGAAGAAATGGCATGAGTGGGCCGTTTCTTCAGTGCGCATATGCCGATGACGTTGGCACATGTTGATACAGTGAATATCTCTTAAATGCTGCAGGTTTAAGAGATATTCACGGTACCTACAGGTAAGCCTTATTATAGACTTATCTGTAGGTAAAAGTGGTGTAACTTGGTTTACAACCACTTTAAATCGACTTCTCTCTAGTGGAAATGACCATAGATGAATCAAAATTCACTTAAATCCATCTATGGCCAACTTTTGTTTAGTATATAACTGGAGTCCAAGTGATTGGAGAATCCCATCCAACTATATCGATATTGTTAAAAAAATATTGTTACCATTTACCTGTGTTAAGATCCTGTGAGTCCCACAAAATACATCTCTTAAATCAAATATTGTTTTACAGAAGCAAATGATCACTTGTAAAGCACTGAGAACAATTTGGATGGAAAATAAGATGAGGTTCCACTGTATCACATAGTTAGGCTCCAGACACTGTGACCATGTAGTAGAATCTGAAAGATACCTATAAAACAAATCCACATAGATAAGATAAGGTAATATTTTATTGTCATTGCATACTGTTGTGGAAATTTTATATATGTGGACATTTTATTCTAGGATGTGTGTTTTATAGATTGTCATCTGTCTCCCTGTGTCTGATGTTTAATCGAGGAGCGCTCTAGCAGAGCGCACTTGGGTTGAATCGAGACCAGCGGTAAAAGAGGTCAGTATGAAAACCTTCTTATGGGATTGAAACGTGTTCTCTGTGTGTGTGGGTGTCTGTTGGTTTGTAGATATCAAGTGCAATGCGCTGGACTGCTTGCTTTCCAATGACTATACACATTAGAGAAGCGAAGGCGGCATAACGAGAGAAACCTATTATATCTCTCTTGCGGACTTCGCAAATCGTCTCAAGCCTGTAAAAACAAGTAGAATGATCTTAATTTAGATATTGTTTTATTTTGAACAATATCTGAATTTGCTCCATGCTGGCTAAGATGGGGTGTGTGCACTTCCTCCCCCTGCCTTTCTTTGAGTGCCCTCCCCTTGTACTGTTTGTCATTTCCTGTCATGTGATTTTGTATTAAGGGAAGTGATTGGCTGTTGGGGCCATCACTCCGTGCTTTGTTATTCTTTTGTTTCCAATGAATAAAAGAACCTGAGTTTCTGTGCCCAGGGCAGAAGCTTGAGATTCCAGTTTTAAGCAGCATTGTTTCTGATTCTACCTGGTGCCATGAAGTACTTCACATTCCTTGTACCAAAGAGCTTGATACAAACGTGCTTTTAAGCACGAAGGAATTGTTTGGTGCTTTATGTGCATTGAGACGTTGGAAGTGCACATGTTGGCGCGGTGTGGATTTGCGTACAAAGCCCAAGGGAATTCTTCCACCACAATACATACAACAAAACCAGGACTATTACATTAATATAATAAATGTGTATGCAACCATATTCATGCATTCAATAGGGTTGGTGTATTCAAATGTCTCATCATCTAAGACACCTACTGCTTTTTCAAAGCATAAAAAAAATCTATGATTTGGCCATTCCCATTAGTAAATGTGGTCGGTCTACTTAGGAGCACCTAGGTCAGATTTGTTAAAAAAGAGACATGGTACATCTATATTAAAGGCTTGTTATCAATCACTCTGAATGGGGACCTCTGGAGCTGTTAAACGTATCACTTCCCCAGAGATTAGAGGAAACTCTGTATGTTGTCTAACTCTTAATGAGCTCTATGTAATTATAAAAAATCTGTTAATCACCACCTGTACATATAGTACAAAGTTTAAAACTTCCATTCTTAGCATTGTACTTGCCTGTACACTGATGTGCCGTTCCCCCCAAAAAAATTTCAGGCAACTGAGAAAAGCCAGAAAATGTTGGTAGGACTCCTTGATTCATTATCGGAACACATTTAACTCTGTAGTAAGCATTCAAGCCTAACACAAATTAGTGATAAATTAAAGTACTGTACACTATTTCAGCTTAAAACTCTGACAGGTAGAATTTTAATAACAGAAGAGACCTTATCAGTCTTTTTTGTCTTAAACCCTTGACCCTGTTCACCATGCCTGTCAGCATTTATGTACACTGAATCACGTATTCGCAGCTCAGCATACATTTACGGCACTGCTCGTCGTGTTGATGTGAGCATGCATTGGAGTGATGTCATTGCTGTCTGGTCAATCAAGTGGCCAAGGAGTCTGAACCTGGAAGGAAGGCCAGGAGAAGATGGAAGTGCTCTTGACAGCTGAGAGCACAAAAGAGGATCACTTGGCAGGTAAGTCTGCCATAATGGGCTAATATATGGTGCATACTAGTATATTATGCCAAAAAGCTCCCAGGGGCAATTTTTTATGCAGTGTTTAAATTCCAATTCAAAGTTTGGCCCTGGGACCAGGGGCAGATCCAGGGGGGGGCAACTGGGCAATTGCCGCCTCCAAGAAAAAATTATGATTGGCAGGCCAGACAGCGGATGAGTGAGCGGGCGGGAGGGCAAGTGTGCGGGTTGATGAGCAGGAGGGCCAGTCAGTGGGGGTCGCCAGGTGAGAGAGAGCCTGAACAGGCAGGTCGAGTGAGGGGGATCGGCACTTGGCAGGTGAGTGTGCGGGCGTGCAGGGCAGACATCAAGTAAGGGGTGGGCTGGTCCGCAAGTGAGTGGAGAGACTGGCCAGTCAGTGAGGCGGCGGGCAGGGAGCAGAGAGATGACATCATCTCTCACTGCACGCCCTGCATCACTGCAGTTCTGCCCTCACTGTACAGTCACGGCAGCAGAGAGATTACTTCATCTCTCTGCTGCCTGCCTTCACTCTGACAATCTGCACCTCTGCAGGCCAACGACCATCAGCAACGTGTGGCAGGTGATGTGACAATTAGCAACATGTGGCAGGTGATGTGGCCAGTGACGTGGCAAGTGACAATCAGCAACATTTGGCAGGTGACGTGGCAAGTGTAATCCGCAATTTGTGGCAGGTGATATGGCAACTGTAATCCGCAATGTGTGGCAGGTGACGTGGCAAGTGTAATCAGCAACATGTGGCAGGTGACATGGCAAGTGACAATCAGCAACATGTGGCAGGTGACGTGGCAAGTATAATCCGCAATGTGTGGCAGGTGACGTGGCAAGTGTAATCCGCAATGTGTGGCAGGTGACATGGCAAGTGTAATCTGCAATGTGTGGCAGGTGACGTGGCAAGTGTAATCCACAATGTGTGGCAGGTGACGTGGCAAGTGACAATCAGCAACATCTGGCAGGTGACGTGGCAAGTGACAATCAGCAACATATGGCAGGTGACGTGGCAAGTGACAATCAGCATCTGGTGGCAGGGACGTGGCAAGTGACACGGTGCATCTAAAGGCAGGTTGGCGTGGCAAGTGACACACTCTGGGCTCCCACTAATTCTGCATTATGGTGAGTTGAACCATTTATTTTTATATTACAATGTAATAATGTGCTTCAATCATCCTGATACCATAGCAACCTAGGTGCAGTGATGATGAAAGCGCCAACACCAGCCATTGCCCCGATAAATTGCCCGCAAAAAAATGTATTTTCTGGCAGTGCCCCTCCCGAGACTAAACTCTGAATCCGCCCCTGCCTGGGACTCATACTTGTACTGTTAGTAGATTGGTACGTTGAGAGCAGCAAGATGAGCAGGGGATCCAAGAGCATTGGAATTGGACTTGAACAGGATGGATGTCACATTATTTTTTCCATCCATACCTATTCAGTTTGTATCCAGCAGAAACAGGCAGACCCATGATAGCTCTATGTCTGGGCGGATGTAAACGGCCTCCGCTGTCCATCTACATCTGGCTACCTCCAATTTGTCATGTTTAGGTCCAGAAATACCGTTTTTATTTTGGGCCTAGACAGAATCGGAGGACAAAAGTCCATTTTCATCCACCTGTCCATATGGCTGCATGAAGCTTCCAATTAGGTCCTCCTAAAAAACTGACAGGGGGACCTGAATGGAATGCCTGTGTGAAAGGGCTCCTACAGCAGTAAATGTTTGTATACTTTTGTATATAAAAAAATAATGCAATACCCCCCGGCAGTGTTGGTAAATGGGTACGTCCATCCATCTACAGTCCTACAGTATGGGCCTTGTGCTATTCCCAGAGCAGAGATGATCAATGTATATGCTGAAAACAACATACCCAGGGCAGCAAATGTCATGGATCCCAGCTTCTGAAAAACACATTAAAACAGCAAAGTTTGAAGTAAATGGAGGGGGGAAAAAAAAAAAGAAGAAGAAAAACAAAAGTGGTGTTGCTGTTAGAAACTACACTGTAGCACTTTTTAGTTTTTACATCATTTCACTTTGTGGAAGCTTTTTTAGTAAACATTTATGTATGCATCTGTTTTTAAAGGGCCGATAGTCCTACTACATTTCCCCTGGTATGGGCATTAGCTGTCCTCTTTACAAAGTATATAATGCTAATAATGATTTTTCTGCAATGGCAAGGTTGCCTACTAAATTTTACATAAAGTCTTGGTATAGTTTTAGGGCCCATTCTGACAATTACTGCTATACTCCTAGTCAGAGCTTTTTTTCTCAAAAAATAGGTGCAGGAACTCAACCACTAACCCATTCAGATTTTACAAACAGTAGAAGGGTCTTAAAGGGGCATTAAATACCAGGATTGCATTACATACAGAGTGTAGAGTTCATGGGGGTTACACACAGAGTGGAGAACTGTCACTTGTAAACATAGAAAGCAGACTTCTGTGTTTACAAGTGATTGTGGTGAGCAGGCACCAAAGGGTCTGAGCCAGAGGTGGTGGAACTGAGTTCCCCCAAGTTCCCCCTGAAAAAAAGCCCTGCTCCTATTGCTCTGGCAGGAGAAGGAGAGGTGCTGCTTTCTCACACAGCAGCCGCTCTGCCTGCCCCGCCATTCATTTTGTGAATGGGTCCACATAGTACAGAGAGCTTCCCGATTGGCCAACAGGAGAGGAGGCGTGGGCAGAGTACCTGAACATGATTCTGCAGGGTGGAGCACTAGAAAGTATAGGGATAGCTATTCTCTCAGCACTCAATAAAAGTTTAAATTTTAAATCAAAGAGATAAGTCCACAAGGTGGCATGCACCTCGTTGGACTGAACCCACAGCGATCTGGCACATTTTAGAAAGTGTCTAAATTCCTGGAGTTTATCTTGCTTGAAGTGGCAAATTATTGAAAATAGAAACTAACACCCTTATTCCAAAAGGTCTCTGCCTTAACATAGCAGCAATGAAAACTAATTTTAGATATAAATCAAATGGACACACATTTTTTTCTTTCTGTACTATAAATGAGGCACAAGTCTAAAAAATAAAAAATAAATAGATCATACTTACTGGAAAATGTACATAATATCTATTTTTCCCTGAGTAGCAGGAGGTACAGCATTTATAGAAATCCACAAGTAAAAGTACTGTGGCTATAATGATCATCTGAAAAAAAGGAAATAAATGTACGTAAGCCAGATATAAAATTATTGTTATTAAACCCTGTTTACAAAAAAAAGGGGTGCAATCAGTTTTTGTTCCAGTGCTGTGCATTTGAAGCACCAATAAAAAGAACAGGATGCTTTAAAGCCCATCTCCGATCAAAGCTCTCTAGTTTCCCATCACTTTCTCTCACCTCCTTCTCACTGATTTAGAAGCCTTAAAAAGGAAATAACCTTTTGTTGTTTTTTTACTTACCTAACCGGTGCATTCAGCACTGTAATCCGTGCCTGCATCGACCGATCCCTCTTTGTGACATCATCACACTATAGAGCCTGAGAGGACCCCACTACTGGACAGCTGACTGGAAAAGTCCACGTCACCCAGGCAGTGACCTAAACACATGAAGATAGACTCTTTCTCTGCAGTGAAGACTACAGAAGACTTGGGACTCGACACATCACATTATTAAGGTAAGTATTTAGTATTTGGGGCTTTTAGTTTGAGATTATAACAAAAAAGATTACCGTATATACTCAAGTATAAGCCAATTTTTTTCAGCACATTTTTTTGTGCTGAAAATGGCTTATACTCGAGTCACCTTTTTGCGCCTGATCTCCCGGACTTTGGGGACACGGTACCGGCCGGGTGTGCCAAACTTGGCACATATGTAGCCCCACTCTTTCTCTACAAGTGTGCAAAGTTTGTTGTCCAGGAGACCTACGACCGGGGAGCACTGATTTTTTTAAAGCTGGGCACCCCTTCCATAGACTCCCATGTTAGACGGCAATTTCTCCAGTGAATTTGGGGACCCGATACCAGAACTTGGCACACGTGTTTCTCCATTTCTCCTCTACAAGTGTGCAAAGTTTGTTGCTTGGAGGACCTACGGCTGGGGAGCACCGATTTTTTAGAGTTGGGCACCCCTTCCATAGACTCCCATGTTAAACGTCAGTCTAGTCATGGACACAGTGAGGCATGGGCACAGTGAGGCATGGACACAGTGAGGCATGGGCACAGTGAGGCATGGGCACAGTGAGGCATGGGCACAGTGAGGCATGCACATGGACACAGTGAGGCAAAGTGAGGCACAGTGAGGCATGCAGATGGACACCCTGGGCCAGATTCACGAAAATTTGCGGCCGTGTAACGTAACCCGTTTACGTTACACCGCCGCAAGTTTTCAGTGTAAGTGCCTGATCCTCAAAGCACTTACCTGGAAACTTGCGGCGGTGTAACGTAAAGTCGTCCGGCGCAAGCCCGCCCAATTCAAATGGGGCGGGTACCATTTAAATTAGGCGCGCTCCCGCGCTGGACGTTCTGCGCATGCTCTGTTCGCAATTTTCCCGACGTGCTTTGCGCGAACTTACGGCGGCCCGACGTGTTTGTGAATCGCGACGTGCGTAACGTACTTACGCCGGAAAAAAAATAATTCAAAAGCGACGCGGGAACGACGGGCATACTTTAACATGGTGGAGTAATTGTACACCATGTTAAAGCACACCTAACTTTGCGACGGGAAAAAAAGACTTGCGCCGACGTAACGACGGGAAAAACCTTTGTGGATCGCCATAACTGCTAATTTGCATACCCAACGCTGGAATACGACGCAAACTCCCCCCAGCGGCGGCCGAAGTATTGCATCCTAAGATCCGACGGTGTAAGTCCATTACACCTGTCGGATCTTAGGGCTATCTATGCGGAACTGATTCTATGAATCAGCCGCATAGATAGGACAGGAGATACGACGGTGTATCAGGAGATACGCCGTCGTATATCCTCTGTGAATCTGGCCCCCTATGCTTATACTTGAGTCAATAAGATTTCCCTTTTTTTTTGTGGTAAAATTTGGTGCCTCGGCTTACATTTGGGCCGGCTTATACTCGAGTATATATGGTAGTTGTGGTGAGGATGGGAGTTATTTCTGGGTTATTCCAGGATTTATGCTTATCACAACATTATCATTCATTTGTAACTTACTGCAATAAAATGAGCAGATAGAAGGGGTCTTAAGAACCAACATTACCATTGGTAAACGTGTACTTTAATAACTACTACTTGCTACCCACCTGGTAACCAACTTAGCTTCAGCTCTAATTAAGCAATGTTTGCTGAGTAACTCTGCCTGACCACGCGCAGCTATCACAAATAAAAACCTTACCCCACAAGAGAGTGATGAATCAGAAATTTATGCACATACCATCCTCTCAAGTTTTTTATTTTTTTGACAATTTAGATACCATTCTGCTTTGTTTTCAAAATCAGTTCAAACCCGGTCCTGAAAATGTTTTTCAAGAGGAGATATAGCTAGCTTCAAAGCAATATCGACAACAAAGGTTTTAACTTCTCACAAGCCCCTAGCCTGCATCCAAGGGGGGAAAAAATCACCAACCAGTAGGAGAGAGCCACCCTCCCGAATCTGATTTATCACTCTTCCCTGAGTGGCTTGGTTGGAACCCAACACAATCATCTTTGTAGCACTGGGATCCACCACAATCCTTGTCAGAGTACAAGCCCCTAGCCTGGGAAGAAACTACCTATTCCACAATTACAAACAATAAATGGTGCTGCGCTACCCCTGTGACTTAAATAACAGTGCACTACGTGCCGTTACCTCTACTTGCCGTTACCTCTACGTGCCGTTACCTCTACGTATGCACATATGACAACAATTTAATGGATAAAAAGGTGTTACCATAATTACAAATATCCTACATATTGCAGAAAAGTGAAACAAATAAAATAATGTACAAATTGTCACAAATTCGTAAAGGTGTGTTAAAATAACATCCCCAATCAATTAATTGCGTGTGCAGTCTATAAGTTTATCTCGGTGACGATTTATGAGTTGACAAATGTAAATGCATATCTAGGTGCATGCATACAATTCTTAAAGGAAAAAGGAAGATTGCTCCACACCAACAAAGCCGTTCCAACATAGTTTTATTGTTCAAACAACAGTCACATAACAGCCACCAAGACAAAGACAAAGAAACAGGAACCAGGAGAGGTGATGCGTTTCACACTGTCATGGTTTGAGGAAGCACTATTGACAGTGTGAAACGCGCCACCTCTCCTGGTTCCTGTGTCTTTGCCTTGGTGGCTATTTTGTTTATAATCTTTACTTATCATTTTCTTTTTCTTTTTTACACAAAACAATACAAATATTTTAATATATAGCATAACCCATTACCCAACCATCCATCATTATAGTACATGTATAAATCTGTTCTTATCTTATTATATAACCACTAATTATTTGCTAAAAGTCCCCTTATGATTTATCACCCTTATACCGGTTCATATCCTTCACCCATATTGGTGGCTATTTTGTGACTATTGTTTGAACAATAAAACTATGTTGGAACAGCTTTGTTGGTGTGCAGCAATCTTCTCTTTTTCCTATTGTTTTTGGTGGCGAGCTGTGGCTTGCACCCAGCACATCCGGATCACATGATTTACTCACCTAGAGCGGGGTTACCTCTTAATGGATTTCTATACAATTCTTAAACCTTCCAGTGCTGCCCCCCCAAAAAACAGTGAAGCTCAAAGCCTTGACAGAACTGTAATTCCTCCCATGTCACCACAGTGCTCACAATGCCCTCACCTTCATCACTTGACCTACATGAAAAGTAAGGTCAAATAGTGCATGCTGTATAACCACCAGGGTCTCCTCGGATCTTAGATACCTGCCTGTAAGCTCGTAGTACAGTCACCAGGACCTCCTGTCCACAAGGTTGCCCACTTTACACTCCTTACTCCTTAGCTGTCATCCAGAAAAATGGTGTGTTCACAGATGTAACACGCCAAGAGAACAGAAACGTCCTTTTATTTGTAAACCAATACACTCACAATAAGGTATGGAATAATATACCGATGGTCAGAGCTTTTTTTCTCAGAAAATAGGTGCAGGAACTCAACCACGACCCCATTCAGATTTCACAAACAGTAGAAGGGTCTTAAAGGGGCATTAAATACCAGGATTGCATTACATACAGACTGCAGAGTTCAGGGGGGATACACAGAGTGCAGAGCTGTCACATGTCCGGTGCTGTAAGCGGCCGCTCCTGCACTGGAGTGATGTCATTGCGAACTCCGGCTGTGTGTGACCTGGAAGGAAGACTGAGTGAAGATGAAAGTGCCTTCAGCGGTAACAGCGCACCACTGGAGGGCTTCGTTCTAAGGTAAGTGTTACATATTGTGCTAGTATGAGACACATACTAGCACATTATAACTTTGCCTTGCGGGTTAAAAAAAAAACAGCCGGCGGTTTACTACCATTTAATTTCCACCCCCTGCCCAGGCATCTCCACTTCTGGCCAATGAAGCCTTGCCCAGACTGCTCCACTCTCAGCCAGTGCGCCCCCTCTCACGGACTGCTCTGATCCCTACCTATACAAAGCTATACTGTGCAGGGGAGACAGGCAGCTCTCACCTCTCCCACCATCTGCTTCTGCGCCTGTCAACATCGTGGTGCGGAAGAAAAAGAAGTTCCGGGAGCCGCAAATCACACAAAACCCTCATGTAAACAGTGGAAGTAGTCTCAGCCTAGACTCCATCCAGGCCACACCCCTGAAATATGTTTTACCCGCCCACATGGCTTAGTCATGGGAAGAGAGATTCCACAGACGGGAAGATAAATACATCATCGTGTAAGCAGGTTGGAATTATGCTAGTTAGATGCTACCCCAGATGGAAGGGTAAGAGTTAAAGCGGAGTTCCTCCCAAAAATGGAACTTCCGCTTTTCGGAATCCCCCCCCCTCCGGCGTCACATTAGGCACCTTTTAGGGGGGAGGGGGAGCAGATACCTGTCTAATACAGGTATTTTGCTCCCACTTCCAGGCATAGATAGCCGGGCCACCCGCGTCTATCTACTCCACTTCCGGGGCCTCCTCTGTCCCACAGCTGTCTTCTGGGAGACACAAATGTCACAGAAGACAGCAGAGACCAGTGGGATTGCGCAGCGCGAGTCGCACATGCACAGCAGGGAACCAGGAAGTGAAGCTGCAAGGCTTCACTTCCTGATTCCCTTATTGAAGATGGCGGTGCCTCCATCCGAAAGCTTTGAAACCTTGTTTCTGCCTGATCTGAAGTTATGTAAGGGGTCTAATGCAAGAATCCAGCACACATGGTCTGTACTTCTGGTCAATAGATACACTGGGGAATGAAGACATCAGTACCAAAATTAGTGCAGTGTGCAGATTCAAATGGTTACCCATGTTAGTGGAAGTCCACCAAGCAGCCTGTCATTAAGCATGTGCCTGGGGCAGGTGATATAGCCTCTTGCAGGAGGGAGTTGTTGTCTGCACTCTCTCTGAGTGGTCTTTTTCCCATAGAAATGGAAGAAGAGTAGCCCTGCAGAGGTCCCCAGCCTGTACACAGGTACGGAAGAGTCAAGTGAAGGTTAGTGCACGCATGTAGTTTGCGCTGGGTGCACCGTGGGACCCCATACCATTATTGGGAGTGAGGTAGCAGTCAAACGGTGGATGGGTGGATGTGCACAAGGCTCAGCGTGTTCCTCCTAAATGCAAGTTACGGAGAAGGTGTACCGGGAACCAAGAGTTACCTGGAGAACAGTTAGGCTGCATTCATACTTCCGCGACAAGATACGCCGCGTACGCGGCGTATTTTGCCGCGAGTGTGTAACTTTTTTTTTTTAACAAAGCCTTCCAATTGCTTTGTATGGCCGAACGCCAATGCCGCCTGAAAAAAAGGGTCCGGGACTTTTTGTCAGGCGGCAGGCATACGGCGTCTATGAGATGTGAACCATCTCATAGACAGCAATGGGAATTCTCCCCTCCAGCGGCACGAGCGTCCGGCGTCGGGCGTTTTGTCGTGGAGGTGTGAATGGGGTCTTACAGTATGGTGCAATTGTACACAGTGCATATTTATCTCTAAAAAGCAAAGGCCAGCATTAGGGTTGAGCCCAGGACATTGATAAAAAATGGCACAGAAAAAAGGTACCCATGTGTAATACCCCATGTGAGCCTGTTCAAGATGCCTAGCATAGCCCAGAAAACCCCACCCCATTGTGGGCCTCCTATGTGACCCACATTTGGCACTCAACAAGAAGGAGAACATGGGGGAGGTACCACCCGCCTACCGGCTTACAATCAGCTGCTTACTTGAGCAAAGATCAATATCAAGTACATGTCTGACACACAAGGGAAACATATCTAGCCCACAATAATTCAAAATGGATAGAAAACATGTGGGATACAAAAATACTCAAAAACCTACGTTTACAGGCTGTTACAGGAAAAAAAAATGGAAAAAGAAATGTGCATTAAAGAAACAGCGTAAGAATAAAGATAAAAAGTAAAAAAAAATGTGAAAAAAGTAAAAAAAGGAGAAATGTTAATGTCCTTAAAATGGAAAAATACCCCCTTTTTATACTTTAAGCCTATGATTCCACAAAGTTCAAGAAAAAAACCACTCGACATGCATATACTACAAGTTGTCCACTAGATGGCAATAAAAGTCGTTTTTATTGCAATGATTCAATTATGCTTTCAGCGTCTTCTGATAACGTACATACTTACATTAGTCCAAGCGGGACCATTAATATAAATATTGCCATAGCTAAACTTCAGCTTTAAATTATTAGAATGATGTAGTAAAAACATTACCAATTCTCATTTTAATCAGTTTTCAGATCAGAGTCCCAACAGATCTGGAATCATAGCATATAAGTTTCGAATATGTCTAAAGTGAACAAATGGATCTGAAGGGTGACAGAGTAAAACGTTTGTTGCGGCAAGGCCCTCGTCTGAGGCCAGGCCTAGACCAGAAGATTAGACCTCTATCTACCTATCCGTAGCCAGGTATAGGCACAAAGTCTTTGTAAGTAATGTTTAACTGAACAACACCAAGCTGCTGTGGGACAACAGGTCTCAGTATGTCCATATTATGTTCCTATTGACTTTCATTTCTCTTGTCTGATTGGCCCAGATAGGGTGCCAGAGGGCAGAATATGCTGAAGAAGAGAATCATGGGATGTGTAGTTCCATTCCTTTTATGTGGAATTGCGCTCTGTGGGGAAAAAAAAGTCCAAAGCTCCCAGGAGTCCCAGCAACTGGAGAGGAGGGGGAGAAAGAAGTTTCTACATGCTGCCTGGGAAGGTTTGGTGCACTTGGCACCAGACCAGTGAAAGAGAGGTGTTTAGGACAGAGTGCTGAGATCAGTGACTCCTGTTTGCCAGTTTGCCAGTCTATCCTCAGCTGTGCCTGGGACACATAGACACAGAGCGGGATCACAGAGGAGGATCACCAGCCTACTCCCAGCCGTTCCTGAAGTGCCAAGCAAGCGTGTTTGCCTGAGTCATTGTATCAGTCCATGAGGGGCTCCTCTGCCGTCAGTACTGACAGCTGAAGCACAGGATATCTGTTGTTCACCCATTCCTTACACTGTACAGCAGAAACTGATACTTAAAGTGGATGTAAATAATGTAGAGAATATGATTTCCTATCATCTGTGCCCAGTCTTGCCACACAGAGTTAACCCAGCGCTGAGTAATCCTCTTTTTATTGTTCAGTGAAATAAAACAGACTTCCAGATAAAGACCAAAGTCCTTGCTTGAGTGACAGGTTATTTACATATCTCGTGCACTAGCTTGCAGACATGCACAGCTTCTTGTATATGTATTTTCTGATGGCTGTTTACACCGAACTGTGAATCACCCCATATTTTGAAAACATTTAATCAAAACACAGGAAAGACAGCCAATCCTGGGAGAGCTGGATGGGAGAGGAGAGGGGGAGAGGGGAGGGGGATGTGAATTGTGCACTTTACAGAAGCTGTGCATGTCTGCAAGATAGTGCACAAGATATGTAAATAACCTGTCACTCAAGCAAGGACTTTGGTCTTTATCTGGAAGTCTGTTTTATTTCACTGAACAATAAAAAGAGGATTGCTCAGCGCTGTATTAACTCTGTGTGGCAAGACTGGGCACAGATGATAGGAAATCTTATTCTCTACATTGTGACATAAAAAAAAAAACTTTAAGGCTATTACTGCCTTACCTCATTACCCATTGAGAGTCTTCTAGCCTCTTCAGCCCAGCGTCAAGGCTCATTTATCCATCACTGCATTTCTGACTTAGTATCTCTTTTTATTTAACTCTCCTCCCTTTCTGAATTTATTGTAGCCCTGCTACTGGATTTGAGTTCTTTGGTGAGTTAGGCACCTTAAGTTGTCCTCCTAAATTTAAGCAAGCAAGGACCATTAAACGCCACCAATTGTGCACCACCATAAGGAAGGGCCCCCTTGTTTTTAATATCTAGTCTCCACAGACTTTACCATCCAATCCCTGGTCAATTATTGGGGGTTGCCTAATGTGTGTACAATAAACTCCTGCAAGCAGGCTTAAAGATAGGCAGATCACTTCAAGATCTCCAGAAGGACTGGTTCTATATCGCTTGGCTGTCATTACTGCCTCCCTTGTAGTCCCAGTACCATTAAAGCTGATTTTAGTATCTGGTCAAGCTCAGGCCTGTTTTTTCTTTGCCTTATTGCCCACAAATTACTATAGCATAAAAGGTCTCTGCCTAGAGTTAGGGGTGATTGTTTCCTTTTATTCATTGGATGTGTTACTTTACTCTGCTTTGGACTGTTTGATATTACTTGATCTACAGTTACTTCTCCATGTGTTGCCTGTCTTATTGGACAGGGGCTGTGTCAGAGTGGTCAAAGTAGTAACATCAATAGTTTGACCATGAGATTTGACTCAAAGAGCTTATTCATTCAGTTGCTCCTTTGGTGATGTGCTACATGTCAAAAGTGTTTTAGAACACAAAATCTTTTATCCAACCTAGTGGTGGTGAAAAAAACAAAAAAATTGTGGGTTTAACCAATCATTTTTTGTGTTTCATAATATTGGGAATTCAATAAAGTATTCACAACACCTTTTTTTTTCCGCTATGATAGTATTAGAAAGTCCTACTCCAAATTCATTAACCACTTGCCGACCGCGCACCGCAGTTATATGTCCACAAGGTGGCTCTGCTGGGCGAGAGCACGTAATATGACGTCCTCTCTTCCAGCCGCCACTAGGGGGCGCGCGCGCCCCCCGCTCGCCCCCGACTCCCGCCGGGCACACGCGATCGCTCGGTACAGAGCGGGGACCGGGAGCTGTGTGTGTAAACACACAGCTCTCGGTCCTGTCAGCAGGGGAAATGCTGATCTTCGGTTCATACAATGTATGAACCGAGGATCAGTGTTTCCCCTAGTGAGGCCACCCCCCCCCCCCACAGTAAGAACACACCCAGGCATACTTAACCCCTTCCCCGCCCCCTAGTGTTAACCCCTTCACTGCCAGTGGCATTTTTATAGTAATCCAATGCATTTTTATAGCACTGATCGCTATAAAAATGCCAATGGTCCCAAAAATGTGTCAAAAGTGTCCGAAGTGTCCGCCATAATGTCGCAGTACCGAAAAAAAAAATCGCTGATCGCTGCCATTACTAGTAAAAAAAATATAATAAAAATGACATAAAAATACCCCCTATTTTGTAAACGCTATAACTTTTGCGCAAACCAATCAATAAACGCTTATTGCGATTTTTTTTTACGAAAAATATGTAGAAGAAAACGTATCGGCCTAAACTGAGGAAAAAAAATGTTTTTTTATATATTTTTGGGGGATATTTATTATAGCAAAATGTAAAAAATATTCATTTTTTTCAAAATTGTTGCTCTATTTTTGTTTATAGTGCAAAAACTAAAAACCGCAGAGGTGATCAAATACCACCAAAAGAAAGCTCTATTTGTGGGAAAAAAAGGACGTCAATTTTGTTTGGGAGCCACGTCGCACGACCGCGCAATTGTCTGTTAAAGCGACGCAGTCCCGAATCGCAAAAAGTACTCTGGTCTTTGGGCAGCAATATGGTCCGGGGGGTAAGTGGTTAAAGCTGTGCAACTCCTTTCTTGCTATTTTTGATGCATGCATAAAATGTAGTTAGTGCTACACTTTTACATTCTGGCACTGTGGTTATGATAAATTTATTAAGAAATACTGCCATACTGGATTGGAGGTCAAAAGGGCTTTTTCCATTGCTCCATGCATGTGTAAATATAGGGGGAATTCATGAAAAGTTTCTTAGAGACTCTTTTAAATTACAGTATGTCAGGCCTCTGCACCAAAAATGTCAGAAACAGGTGCATAAATCTGTTAGAGGCCGCCACTGAGGTTGGAGTGGCCATACTGTCCTCAGATTGTGTTGTAGTCAAAATTCCATCTGGGACAAAACTCTTTGGAACAGATTCATAAATGTATTTATTTTTTTATTATAGGTACTTATATAGTGCCATCAATTTACGCAGCTCTTTACATATACAGTATGTATATGTAGCACCCGCCTAGTTCAGTGTAGGCTGCTAGGCAAATTTAGTTTGGCTCTTCTGTAAACAGTGGAGCGGGGGTTGCTTGTTTAGGGCTGTTCGGTGTTTCACAGGCTGAAGTTCTGTCACTCCTCCATGTCTTCTGGAGACTTCTAGAAGTATAGTGGGAGGTTGAGTAGGACAGACAGCTTGAATATTTAGGGGGCTCCAAACAAACAAATACAGTCAAGAGACTGCAGTGCACCCAGAGGTTGTGCAATACATCCTGAATTTTGTGCAGGTCTGCGAGAAGCCAAGCAGTCTTCAAGTTGTTCAATTCTACAGCTCTGGGGTATCCCATTTTCCTCATCCCTATCCAAGTTACTGTTCAAAAAAAAAAAAAAGAAACCCCTAGACTGACATTTTGAGCCTGAGTGTGCTAAAAATACTGAGGCCCAGATTCTCGTACGAGTTACGCCGGCATATCTCCAGATTCTGAGTTTGTGGCGTTGTATCTATGCGCCTGATTCTTAGAATCAGTTATGCATAGATTTGTATTAGATCCGACCGGCGTAAGTCTCTTACGCCGTCGTATCTAAGTTGCATATTTACGCTGGCCACTAGGTGGCGCTTCCATTGATTTAATCGTTAAATATGGTAATGAGGTAGATACGCCGATTCTCAAAACGTACGTGTGGCCGGCGCATTTTTTTACGTCGTTTGCGTAAGGCTTTTGTTGGCGTATACTTACCCCTGCTCTATGAGGCGTAGATGAGGCGTAACAATGTTAGGTATGGACGTCGGAACAGCGTCAAATTTTTTACGTTTTACGTCGTTTGCGTAAGTCGTCCGTGAATGGGGCTGGACATAAGTTATGTTCACGTCGACTAGGCATTGAGCGGGCGCAATTTAATTTGAAAATTAGACCTGATTCTGAGCATGCGCACGCATGCGCCATTCGAAAAAAAGCGTTAATTACGTGGGGTCAAGTGTAATTTCCATAAAACACGGCCACCACTTCCACATTTGAATTACGCGGGCTTACGCCGGGCCAGTTACACTACGCCGGCGTAACTTAAAGCGCAAGTTCTTTGAGAATACGGGACATGCCGCTCTAAGTTACGGCGGCGTAGTGTATCTCAGATGCGCTACGCCCGCCTAAAGATAGGCCATTCTACGAGAATCTGGGCCTGAGTGCCTGGCTGTTTGTGCTTTGAGGAAGTAAATAGGACCAAACTACCTGTGACTCCTATGGGGGTAACGCTATATACACCTTACCGATATGTCTCTAAAGAGTGTTTCAAATACTCTTTATGAATTCCATACTTCGTGTTACAATGGGGGTTATTTACAAAAGTGCAAAGTGCACTCAATATTGCACTGAAAGTGCACTTGCAATTGCAGTCGCTGTTATCTGAGGGGTAGATCTGAAATGAGGGGAAGCTCTGTTGATTTTATTATCCAATCACGTGCAATGCTGTTTTTTATTCTCCTTGCATGTCCCCCTCGGATCTACAGTGACTGCACTTCCGAATGCACTTTCAGTGCAATTTCAAGTGCACTTTGCACGTGTAGTTTGCACTTGTAGTGCAAAGTGGATTTGCCTTTAGTAAATAATCCCCAGCGTGTCCCTCTTTCCCATCTCAGAATGTTGGAAGGTATATTAAGGCCTATTATATTTTAGTATAGTTTATTCCAATTACAATGAATTTACTCAATAAATTAGGAATGTTCATACAATACATTTTGTGAATATTCACTTTAATTATTCAAATTTATAATAAGTAAACATGTGATTAGAGAATTAAAGTGAATCTTCTCACATTTTATAGGGGGATGATTCAGAAATCCTTTAGTAAATTAGCCTCATTGTCTTCTGTATAAGTGAAGTATTTATAAAACGAAAAAGATGCGCAAATTGCAAATGAATAATCAAGTGATTGAACACTGACTAAAAATCAGTATAACAACTAATTCTAAATTTGGTGAAAAACGTACTCTTTGTATTTATCTCCAAACATAAAACTAAAAAAAGGAGGTGTATATATATATATATATATATATATATATATATATATATATATATATATATATATATATATATTAGGGCTGTTACTGATTAAAATTTTCGTGTTCGATTAATCGATTTTTTTTTTATCGATTAATCGACTAATTTCAATTGATTATAACAGACATACAGATCCAACTACTTTTTACTGATCTCCTTGCATTGCAACTCTGCATTAGTCAGTGGTAAATGTGGTATACACTATATACAATCACCCGACAATAGTTAGTTTCCACAATCCATGACTTAACTTCACAGTTCACACAAATACGTTTTAAATTCATATTGTAGCACTTACGTAATTCATTTTTTCTTATTAAACTGTAAGAAAAACGTAGAAAGTTAGTTTAACTTTAATTATAAAACTTATCTAGTATATTGACTGTCAGTCACTTTATAGTAGGCAAGTAGGCATCACTTTAGCCAGTCATGCAGACATACCAGAGTGCTTACATTTTCTGGAAGCAGACATGATTGCATTTTATTGACAATATACCCTGAAGAACTGAACAGTCTTTCGCACGGAACAGATGTTGCCGATACACAAAGAATTGTCTGCACAAAACTGCTTAGGACAGGAAAACGATGGTTATTTTTGCCCCCTTCCCCTGATGGAGCCTGATGCATCCTCCTGCTTCACAGATGCAAAGGTACCTCAATCCAATGGGTGCAGTTTGCTCGCATCCAGCAGGGTAAGTCTCACTGTCCAGGCTGTCCGGTGACGTCAAGAATTTTGATCGATCAAAAAAATTAAACATTAATCGAGGAATTAATCTTTAATTTCCCCAGCCCTAATATATATATATATATATATATATATATATATATATATATATATATATATATATATATATATATATATATATATATATATATATATATACACACATTTTTTCTTTTTCTTTTTCTCCTTTTTTCAAAAGAACATTTCACTATTTGTCTTGTTTTACCTCCTTTTTATCTCCTATTTGGAGATAAATACAAAGAGTACATTCTTCAGCGAATTTAGAATTAGTTGTTATACTGATTTTTAGTCAGTGTTCAATCACTTGATTATTCATTTGCAATTTGCACATCTTTTTTGTTTTATATGTATTTTTTATGGATTAAGTATTAATTCTTTTAGATTGCTACATAATTGTTGGTACACTCATATTAGGTTTGAGTACATACTGTCACATCATATTTATTAAATACTCACTATTTGTTTTTGAGCACATCACAGCTATATCACCTGAAATGTATCAGGTGATTGGGTGAGCGCAGAATTTTTACCTGTTACACATAAGTGAAATATTGCATTTAGCTGCCTAAATCTTGGCTACAGCTAAATGATGGCAAGGTTGCTTTGTTGGAGTCAAATGCATTTATTTAAAGAAAGAAGTGAAGGCGATTTCCTAAAATGATAGTAAAGCTTTTTTCCCTGCACACAAGACACACATCATACAGTGCTTACCATGATGCCCCCAAAACAGATTCCTTGAAAAAACCAGACGTAGTTAGTGAGCTGGTTGCTCGCTGCATAAGTGTTATCTCCATTAGGAAAGTATAAGAGGATATTGACGACAATATTCCATACTGCCAGTGGGATGATAGCAAGGATTGAATACTCAGAGCACTTCTTCAGAAACATGATCAGATGGAAAATCAATTAATGTAGGCCTGTATTGTGAATATTTTGTAAGTAGAACTGGGATCTCTATGCTTCCTGCATCTGATCTAAGGACAGCGTGGTTGCTGAGATATTTGAACAAACAAATCAGGCACTTAGTAACTGCATAAGACCAAAACAGACACATTACTAATAGGAGAAGTGACAGCATTCCTATAGGCTTGTGCAATTAAGGGTACAGTACTTGTCCTACCAGTTTTAAGGAAACCTGTAGAGAAAATAATAAGCCTAATGCTGCAAAGCAGGAACTATAGCCTGTCTCATTTTAAAGTATATCTCTAGACAAAACCTTTTATTTTCTTAAAGCCAAGTGATTGTAAGGCTTCGTTTTTTATTTTTTTTTAAATAGCAAACATGTCATACTTACCACCACTGTGCAGTTCGTTGTGCACAGTGTGGCCCTGATCCTCAAGTTCTGTGGTCCCCCGGCAGCGCTGGTAGCTCCTCCCCGCATTGTATAATCCCCTAGAAGAAGTGCTCTCCTGGGGGGGGTAACTTTGCGGGCACGCTCCCAAGTCCAGCATTCCGCGACCATAGATGCTGAATGTAGGACTCAGCCCCGCCCCCCATGGCCCGCGTCATTGGATTTGGTTGACAGCAGCGGGAGCCAATGGCTGCGCTGCTATCAATCTATCCAATGAGGGGAAGACTGCATCTCCGGCGGGTAATAGGTGAGTAAACCGAGGGACGGTTACTGACAGAATATTTTTCATAGGATGCATTAAGGTGAAAAAACATGAGGGTTTACAACCCCTTTAAAGCGTCACTAAAGGAAACATTTTTTTTAGCTAAATAGCTTCCTTTACCTTACTGCAGTCCTGGTTTCATGTCCTCATTGTTCGTTTTTGCTCTGATGTTGCTGTAATTCTGCTCTGTTCTGGACACTTCCTGGTTGTCTGTTTCCTGATGACCACAGTACTGGGAGCTTCTAGTTTTGTTTTCCAAACCATCACTTCTCTATGGCTCTATACAGCACAGAGGCAGGATAACATGCAAAAAGGAAACTGAAACTACAGGTACATTATATGAAACAATTGGTTGTGAGTGTCACCGGCGCAAAAGGAAATAAATAAATAAATAAATAAATGTGAACTGTGATCTGCTGCAGTACTGTGTGCCCTTAGTGGGGGTCAATAGTGCTCTAAGAAGAAAAATGTTACTGCGCTGATCTAATTATCCAGAGGTATTAAATCTCTGGGAGTATGGACATAAGTGAAATATCAGGGCCACAATGTACCCAATCTTAAGTGTGAATAACCTGAATACAAACAATAAAAAATATAAGAAATATATGAGTCATACAAATGTGACACAGTGATTTCAAACTTAAATCATATATCTAGATCAGTGTGTCAGCATACAATCCATATGCCACAGTGCTTCTATGAGAAAAATGGCTGTTGCTGCTACTGACCAACCAAATAGTGAAAACAATACGAAAGATATTACAAAAAAAATATATTATATATATATGTGTGTGTAAAAACCCAATATGCAGTACGCCAACTGCACCGTGAGTTGTCCAATAACCGATATTGGAACAAAATAAAATAAATATCAATAAAAGTGAAATAATTATCAAACAACCATACAAATGTGCAATGTGCTGGCTGCACTTAAAAATAGTCCAAATGACAGGCAATCTTGCTCTTATACAATAGGTTCCAGCAAACACAAGGTTCAATGTTGGTAATGCTGTGTACAGGAAAGTGCCGCTATCTCTTCCACCCGACAAAGATGTGCCACCATCACCAATGGTTAAAATCAACACTCACCAGACCCCAGATATTATTAGGCTCCAAAGTGGTGTCTTTTCTTTGTCGGTCAGTGGGTGTTGCCTCCTTTTCCCTTTTACAAGGTGTCATCAATTCCTCAAAAACAAGGGGCTCATCATGGTGTAGTATATTAAAATATGTATTTATTTAAAAAAGGTAAAAAAATATAACACTTACAATATAAAGTGCCTCTGACCGGCACTGAGTGTCTTTGGCAGTGTCAACCGTTAAAAGCCGCTGACCAGCATTTAAGTGGCGTCCTAAGAGGTGTGCTTGCCCAGCTGTGCTCCGCATTTATTGCTACAAGGGGTCCGTGCGCGCTGGTGTGCTGCACCCTCAATGTGTGTGTCCAAACAGCCTCTTGTTTTTGAGGAATTGATGACACCTTGTAAAAGGGAAAAGGAGGCAACACCCACTGACCGACAAAGAAAAGACACCACTTTGGAGCCTAATAATATCTGGGGTCTGGTGAGTGTTGATTTTAACCATTGGTGATGGTGGCACATCTTTGTCGGGTGGAAGAGATAGCGGCACTTTCCTGTACACAGCATTACCAACATTGAACCTTGTGTTTGCTGGAACCTATTGTATAAGAGCAAGATTGCCTGTCATTTGGACTATTTTTAAGTGCAGCCAGCACATTGCACATTTGTATGGTTGTTTGATAATTATTTCACTTTTATTGATATTTATTTTATTTTGTTCCAATATCGGTTATTGGACAACTCACGGTGCAGTTGGCGTACTGCATATTGGGTTTTTACACACACATATATATATAATATATTTTTTTTGTAATATCTTTCGTATTGTTTTCACTATTTGGTTGGTCAGTAGCAGCAACAGCCATTTTTCTCATAGAAGCACTGTGGCATATGGATTGTATGCTGACACACTGATCTAGATATATGATTTAAGTTTGAAATCACTGTGTCACATTTGTATGACTCATATATTTCTTATATTTTTTATTGTTTGTATTCAGGTTATTCACACTTAAGATTGGGTACATTGTGGCCCTGATATTTCACTTATGTCCATATTCCCAGAGATTAAATACCTCTGGATAATTAGATCAGCGCAGTAACATTTTTCTTCTTAGGTACATTATATGATTGATTTTTATCTATTTTTAATCGTTTTTAAAAGGATTAGTTAATTAGTTCATTAGTTAACTAATATGTCTCTATACCCTGTAAACAGTCATTTAAGCAAAAAAAAAATTTCCTTCACAACTCCTTTAAGTACCACTATCAGAAACTGCAAGCAGAAGAGACATGCAATGGGGGTTATTTACAAAAGGCAAATCCACTTTGCACTACAAGTGCACCATAAAGTGCACTTTCAAGTGCAATCTCTGTAGATCCAAGGGGGACATGCAAGGAAAATAAAAAACAGCATTTTTACTTGCACATGAATGGATGATAAAATCAGCAGAGCTTCCCCTAATTTCAGAGCTTCCCCTCAGATCTACAGTGATCTACAGGGACTGCAGTATCAGAATTATTATAAATTTTGTACTCCCCGCAGCAGCGATTTAAGAGACCAGCTGGTAAATAAAGTGTATGTTCACATTTGCACCTTAAAAAAAAAAAATCATTAACCTCCCTGGCGGTATGATTATTTCAGATTTTAGGTGCTGAAAGTGGTACCATTATTTTGCATGGAAATGTGGTGTTTTACATTGTAGGCCTGTAATCCATATGAATAACTAACTTAAATCTGTCCAAACAAGAATCTAGTAGGCATCCCGGGTATGAAAAAGTTTGAAAGACAAAATCATAAATTATAATATAATAAATAATTATAAATAATTATAACAAATAATAATATAATTATAATAAAAATTGTTAAATAATGTAATCAACTCAAAATCACTGAAATTTGCTCAGTTGCAGAATTGTCGCTGTCATTACTTTTATTTTTTTATGACGAATTTCCCCACAAATCGCTCAATTCTGCAAGGGATTATAATTTATTATCGCTGTTTTCTAGCTACTCTAAAATCACTTTTGACATAAAGGGACACTTTTGGTTGCTGAGGACAATCTACAGTTTCCAGGGCATGTAGGGCACTGGGCAGACCACTAGGGACAAAGGGGGTGTGTATTTTTTACATACAGTATTGTAATCTTATAGATTACAGTATACTGTATGTAATGGGTTTATTTACTTTTTTGAATTTGGCGCCGTTCTCCGCCCCCGTGCGTCGTAACGTCGCAGGGAACGGAGATCGGCGGCACACAGTGACACTGGGGAGGCATCGCAGGATCCAGGGACAAGTAACTTTGTCTGTGGCTGCTGCGAGGCGAGCCAGAGTCTGGCTCTGGGATACCGCTTTTGGTATAGAAATCTTACCCCGAGTCAGACTCGGGAATACCGCCAGGGGGGTTAAGTGTAGGCGGGTGCAGTCTATTTATTCCACTGCAGGTAGTGCTCAACAGCAGTGGCATAGCAGTTGGAGGGGAAGTCAAGAGGGACATGGTCCCTCTATGGTTTCCAGGGTCACTGGGGAAGCTATCTGATTGGATGCTGCTGCTTCATATGACTCTGGCAGCCATCTGGAGTCAGGCAGAGCCTATTTAAGGCCCTGGCTCCCAAGCTTGGCACACTTTCCACATATGGGTAGTGCAGGCACAGGTCACCCATCTGGCAGGGACAGTAATAAGGGAGATTGTCCTGAGTGATAAGGAGAGAGCAGGTGTATGCTATCCTTCCTGGGATTACAATCCTTGAGTTAAATTCTGTCTGAGACCTGCTGCTACCCTGTTACCTGTGATTGCTTCCGGTTGGGTTGTCTCCCCACCCGGTAGTTGTAATTGTTGGACATTGACTATGATACAGTTCTGCTATTGTATCCAGTCTCAAAGTGTATACTGCTACCGTACTACACCGGACCTCCCCAACATTGGGTGGCAGTCGACAGGATATGTCCTTTCTTGCAGCGGGTACAGAAGAAGGAACAGGAACTATTATGGCACTGTTAGGATCAGCCCTGGCGCTAAAGTTTAAAGGCTACAATATTCATCTGACTGAGTGGAAGGAGAGACTATGAAGTGCTGTGCACCTAAATCAGGTTCCCGCTGACCATTAGATCCTTGAAGGATGATACCCACCGAACTGTGATGGAGCTGCCTGAAGAAGATTGGGCCACCCTGGAGCAGATTGTGGCATGCCTGGAAGGCCTGTTCAGAGAGAATATGATAGTCCCAGAGTTCAGGTGGAGAGTCTTTGTCCAGAGGCAACAGGACGAGAGCTTCACTCACTTTGCGGTAGCACTCCAGAATCTCTGGAAACACCAGAAGAAGAGGGATGTGCACAGCTGTGCCAATATAACTGCCTCAGACCATCTACTGAGGGACCAGTTTGTGGTAGGAATGAACGCTGGCCCAGTCAGGAGGGCACTGCAGAAGTGAATCAAAGCGCAACCTGCCATCTCCTTTCATGATACAGTGGTGGATGTGGTTGCACAGGAACAGGAAGATGCAGAAGTGATTGTGGTGGTGAAAAAGAGGTATGACCCGGTGCACCTGAAAGAGAAGGTCCTGGCTCCTTCACCTCAGTTGCTATACACAGCTCTCCCTAAACGTGGCCACCATGAAACAAAAAATGTCCTCAATCAAACAGGATTTCGCCTTTTCCCCTAAGGGTGAGAGTCTGTTGCTGAGAGACCCAGAGGAGGACCGGAAATGCTGGTGGTGCGGCCGCTTTGGATATATAGCTAAGAGTTGTGGCCAGCCTGAATCTAAAAGTACACCCAGGCTGCCATTCTAGCAGACCTGTATTTAGTACCCTGTCACTGTATCTCAGAGGCTAGGTCAAGGCACAGGTAAACAGGAACTAGCTGAAGACCACTCAGCAATCTGTTCATGCCATAGTTCTGCTTAAATAGGCTCCGGTGCGTGCACAGTTCTTCTTGTGCACATGCGTGTATGTTTGCACGCCACTGCCCATTCTATATTGAGCCTTTGCTCATAATTATGAGCATGAACATGTAATGGCCTTCTGGTTCCAACTAACATTCTCTTACTAGACTCAAGTGATTAAACGTCTACCTCACAATGCTTGTAAAATGTCACTACCATAACACCAACAATCCACGGAGAAAATGTCTGCATCTAAACATGCATGAGCAAGATTCCCAGCATCACTGGATAAGGTTGTGTACTTAAACATCTTCTCAATTCATAAAAGTCCTGGACTCCAGCATTCAATCATGATTTAATCCATAGGTGTATTAATGGGTGGAAACACAGTACTAATAGACAACATCTGGCCTAAAAATGGTTTTACTACCTGTTGTCCTGGAAAGGTTCAGCAAAAAATCTGTGCTGTTTAGTTATCTGGGATCTGTCCTTTCTTTCCCAATTCGGCAGGCACTCCAACTTTTAGCCTAAAGCGGAAGTAAACTCATCATTAAACACGTGCCGGAAATGTAACACTACCATTGGTTGTGCTCTCAACCAAACTGTAAAGCGATCCAATGGCTGGTGTCTAAACTGATCACATGTGCAGCATCATGGCAGTTGTAGATTAAAAAGAGGCCAAAATGGCAGCTTCCTTGGCTGAAAACAATAGAGGGTTTACTTACACTTTAATATTAAACTTCACCTGGAATGCAAAGGATAATTGAAATTTTAAAAAGTATAATAGTAATTCATTTTTATAGAACAGGCTGTAGCTTTTCTTGAATTTGCCAGCAGAGCATGACATTATGCTTTAATATAGCAGTTACAGTACTTAGAAAAAAAAAAGAATACTCAGGAGGAAGGATATACATGTTTAATAACTCACAGTAAAAAAATCACAATAACAGTTTGCATTCTATCTTACAAATGCTGGGTTAACAATGTTGCAATAATTCATAAATACTTTAAACACTATATTCATTAGCTTTCTAAAGTGACAACGTGGAGTTTTACTTATTTAAAAAAAAACATTTGTAACTTCAAGATCGAGTCAACATCAGCATCTGCTTCATTATCAGACAACTCGCCATTTTAATATAAAAGTTTAAATTTTCCATGTCCAAGGAGCACACTTATTAAATACTGAATTATGTACAATGCAATTTACAAGTTGAACATTTAAAGGTAAATGTCACATCTTCTGTTTATATCCACATCAGCAGGGAGTTACCATCAGCATTGATATGTCTGCAAAAAAAAAGAAAAAAAAAAGTATAGCAATTAAAATTCAAGAAAAAACTTTGCTCACACTTTCTGCCGAATCTGATATCAATGGCCCAGATTCAAGAAGCACTTGCGCCCGCGCAACCATAGTTGCGCGGCGCAAGTGCTTACTTGCTCCGGTGTAACGAGTGCTCCTGATTCAGGAACCTTGTTACACCGACTGCAGCCTAGGATGTGACAAACATAAGCCTCCTTATGCCTTCACATCCCAGGCTGCATTCTTGCGTTGGCCGCTAGGGGGCGCGGCCTTTGTGATCGGCGTGTAGTATGCAAATTGCATACTACCACCGATTCACAAAAGTTGCGCGGGCCCTGCGTACGCAAGGTACGGAGTTTCCGTACGGCGCCTTTAGCATAAGGTTGCTCCTGCTAATAGCAGGCGCAGCCAATGCTAAAGTATAGCTGCGCCTCCCGCTCGCGACGTTTAAATTTCACGTCGTTTACGTAAGTGAACCGTGAATGGCGCTGGACGCCATTCACGTTCACTTACAAGCAAATGACGTCCTTGCGACATCATTTGCCGCAATGCACGTCGGGAAAGTTTCCCGACGGAGCATGCGTTGTTCGCTCGGCGCGGGAGCGCGCCTAATTTAAATGATTCCCGCCCCCGGCGGGATCATTTACATTAGGCAGCCTTGCGCCCGGCTGCTTAGCATATTGCCCGCGCAATTTACAGAGCAACTGCTCCGTGAATCGCGGGCAAAGCGCAATATTTGCGTGGGCGCAGAGAAAAAAATTTGCTCTTTGCCCACGCAAATATTGCGCGATTCTACTTGAATCTGGGCCAATGTGAATAGCATCAAGAGTGATGCATTGGGATTGATTTACTAAAAGGAAAATGGCTGTTCAATGGAATTTTGCCCCTAGCTTTGTGACTGTGGTGAATATGTACTTTACAAAGACTACTCAATAACATGCAAGAAATAAATAACAGCATTATTGTTTGCAGGTGTTTGGATGATGGAAGTCAGCTTCGCCTCATTCACTAAGCTAAAGGTACATTTTCTTGCAAAGTGAGCATTTCCTTGTGCAGTGAGCAGTTTATTTGCCATTAGTAAATCAAACCCATAGGCCAGGGATATGCAATTAGCGGACCTCCAGCTGTTGCCAAACTACAAGTCCCATGAGGCATAGCGAGACTCTGACAGCATCAAGCATGACACCCAGAGGCAGAGGCATGATGGGACTTGTAGTTTGGCAACAGCTGGATGTCCGCTAGTTGCATATCCCTGCCATAGGCTCTCGAGCTATCCCTTTTGTCCAATGATAAATGATAAAATCAATATTAATGGGTGCTGCAGCAACAGGACAAACAATGCTGTCTACCAGCATGCGGAAACATATGCCATTCATGGCTTGGTAAGTGGCCATATGCAGCCCCAACACATTATATTGTATTTTACAGGGAACTTATCTGCAAGTCTTGAGGTCATCTTAGAAGGTGTGATGGTAATAGATATTCAGTACCACCTTAACAGAAATCTTAATTTTGAGGGACTGAGGATATTCTATTCCCCAGTTCCCTTCTGCAGCCTCAGCTGCACTGCAGATGAATGAACAGGAGACAGAGGCTGGGGCCCA
This sequence comes from Rana temporaria, assembly GCF_905171775.1. Taxonomy (NCBI): domain Eukaryota; kingdom Metazoa; phylum Chordata; class Amphibia; order Anura; family Ranidae; genus Rana; species Rana temporaria. The sequence continues at coordinate 134,055,817 of NC_053492.1, read as the reverse complement.
GGCAGCGGAGGGGGGGATCCGATGGTAATCAGTGTGGCAGGTGGGTGGAATAGCTGAAATCAATCTTTTGTGGCTCAACCTGCAGCAGCTCAATGCAGGCGAGAGGGAGGAGGAAATGTAGGCTTTTGGCTGCCACAGTGAGTTGCCACAAAAGATCTGATTCCAGCTATTTCCCCCACCCACTGTATTGATCACCTGCTTAAAAAATATGTGAGTCCTCCTGCTAGGGGGGGGGGGCTGCAGGTGCCCCCATGAACCTGGGGCACCTGATCAGTACCCAGGGGTGCCTGTGCGATAAGATGAGCCTGCATATTTCTGCGATGGAAAGTCATGACATTTTGCTTGATGGATTCACTTTGACTACTTTAGTAAGAGTAAATTTACTTGCTAGGTAGAGAGCTTTAGATTTGAAACATTATATTGCACAAAAAGATATCAATAAAAAGGTTATTGTTTTTATTACCTGGGACTTCTGTTGGCAACAGCAAGAACCACAAAGTCCACCAATTATACCGTTGATGACTTGAATTATACATAAAATGATCTGGATTCCCGACAGGCCAAGCAGGATGGAGAAAAGAGTGACATTCCACACAACAACATTATTGGGCTGTATGCATTGGGACCATGTGGAGTGATCGGTCAGATAGCTGCAATACAACAATTTTAGTTAGGTAGGAAATGTTCTTAATTATACAGTACATTATAATAGTTATCAAATACTGCTGTCCAAGTACAATATGCTTAAGGTATAGTGTATGTGTGCCCTGATGTGAATGTAAAGCGGAAATTGACGGCAATATGTAAGTACCTGTAATAAATAAATAATAAATAAACCCTAACAATGAACTTTACTCTTTTGGTTTGATAAACCTCAACTCATGAAAGAAAAAAAAGAAAAAAAACTGCCCTTGCCGTGGGTCCCCCATGTACTGCATGAGTTAAATGCTTGCCAATTCTAATGGACGAAGTATAAGGTGCAACACTTGTATTTTCCTCCTTGCGCCAGCAAGCTCTGGCACTCCTCCACTCCAGCTTCTGGATGGACCCTTGATGTCCTTGCATCATTGTGCTACCATAGTCCGGAATTATATAGAAGGGGCTTCAAGGGACTGGTTGCACAGATGGGGGAACCTGCTAGATCAAGGGGTAAGTAAAGTATTACACCTTGTTCCTCATCCACTAGGGTTATTAAATATTTAAAGCTTGCAGTGGGGCTTTTTGTAATTGCCAGAGTTAGGCTTTAAATATACTATTGGGAGCATTTTGCTATGATTGATCATGTCAGAAATTTAGAGCTGCCCTGTGTAATCTTAAATAGCCCTACTAGTTGTTATTTTGGATAACAGAATGATTATGTTGTTAATATGTGAGAGAGAGAATTGCTAAGTAGTTTAGCAAAAGACGCCGGGCAAGGCTGACAACACTCAAGTCACACAGATCACAAAAATATTATGTTGTCATAGCCCACAGCATTATCTAGGATTTGAGTGCGTCCAGCGATGTGCATGAGAGCAGTGGCTCTCCTGGGTCTCTCTTTCCTCATTGGCTTAAACAGCAGTGGGAGCCATTGGCCCCCTACTGCTGTCAATCACAGCCAGTGAGCCAATGTGGAAATAACAGGGGGAGGGGGGCGAACCATGCTGTGTGTGAATGGACACACAGAGCGTGGCTTAGGAGCAAGACTGCTTGAGCGTCTCATAACAAGAGGCTTGCTATTGGGGGCACTTAGTGACCCGAAAGAGGAGGATTGGGTCTGCTCTGTGCAAAACCATTGCACAAATCAAGTATAACATGATTATTGTTATTTTTTTAATCTTTACATTATAATCTCTTTAAGGAGCACATAAAGAGGCTGATTATTAGCTAAGAAACGTTATTTTAATCTCTGCCAATAATAGGCTTGAGTACAAGCTGCCCCGGAAGGTCAAGGTTAGTAGATATCCACACGGATATAAAATGATTAGAAAGCAGCACATGGGCCATATCGGAGTATATGTTTGCTTTTCCCATAAAACCAATTCTACTGTTTTCTACATAATACAGACATTTGGAATTGATGGATAACTGAGAATAGTAATCTTTTTCTACACTGGATCACCAAAGCTAAAAAATCTTTAGAGGTTGGTTAAAAAAATAAAATAAAAAACAGTAGTACTGTTTACTCCAACAAGCCAGTATTTGTCAGATATCTTCAGGTGTGGGCTTGCTAATCACTGGTTCAATTGATTGTGAACAGCCAGTATTAGACTGTTTCTAAACACTTCCAGTACCCAATACAATAACTCAGTAGGAGTGATTCTCCCATTGACATTGAGTGTGTGGATAGGGGATAGGGGAAGCAGTCCATTTTTTTTTTTTTTTAGTAAACTCGCTGGTTGAGCATTCTTTTTAACTCACTGCTAACCTGCTTTTTTACTACTTTGTTAATACATTAAAACATGTTTCGGTTATTTAACATTGTATAGATTATCAATACAGTAATGATGAATGGGGGAAGGGGGTGGTAAAATTGGAGCAGCCAGGATCTGAAGCAGTTGTGCCTGGCAACCAATCAGCTTCCATCTTCAGCTTGTTCAGTTAAAGTGGAAGTAAACCCTCCTATCGTTTTCAGCCAAAGAAGCCACCATCTTTGCCTTGGTTTGATCTTCAACTGCCATGATGATGCTGCACATGTGATCAGTTATGACACCAGCCAACTGTTTTTTGAAACAATTAAATCGATGGGTTTACTTCCACTTAAGCTTTGGAAATTAAAGATAGAAGCTGATTGGTTTCCATGCACAACTGCTATATATTCTGGTTACTCCAGCTTTGATAAATTTCCCATTATGTACTTTATCCCTAGAAATGGATACATACTTTCCATTAGTATTTTCAAAGGGATAGCTCCACCCTGAACTTGTCTCACATCTTGGTCCTCTTTCTAAGGCCAGTGCAGAAATGATGAGGCAGTAGCCAGCACCGGCAATTCCGATTAATGCAGCCACAACGGATCCCAGCATCTGAAAGATATTGTAAATAATAATTATGTCTTGTGTTTAATGCAGAGTGAGCATCAACAAATCTTTAAGATAGCCCTAAAGAGACTTACTGCGCAGCTTTTACCACAGGTCACATGGCCACAGCATCCACAGCAATCTTCTTGTTCTAGGAAAATGAACACGAAAGCTGGAAGCAGCATCTATGAGAACAAATCCATGTTTTAGGATATGACAAAATACTGTATAATACACATAAGCAACATTTTTTATACTCATTGGCAGCATATAAAAAGAAGACAGGGTAAAAATAGCAAAACAAAGTAGATCAGTGAAAGGACATTGCATGGCTGGATTTCTATATAGCAAATAAAAGGCTGTAACCTAGGACACCCAGGCTGCCAGTGGACACACAAAGTCACCCACACATTAAATTGTGGAATCAGGTTCATACACCTTGCCAAACTGATAGCTGAATAGTAGACAAGTGGCATCAGTTTCGCAACTAATCAAAATTCGGCCGAATTTTGCATCTTTCAAACATTCAGATGCATCCGAATGTCCGAAGAAAAAATATTATGAGTTTCAACTAATGCAAAATAAATTCTAAAACAAATAACGAATTAATTTGGCATGTACATTATTAAAATAAAAGAAAATATTCGAAAACGAAACAATTAAACAATAAAACAAATTGATTCGTTATAAGGAATATCTGTACGCTACAGAAATAACAAATTTTCCGAAAACAAATTAACGCAACATAACAAATATAACAGAACTAAATTGTATATTTTACGAATGAAAACTAAATGAAACAATATTTTCCATCGTGCACAAGTCTATAGAATAGAAACCTAACTTTTTAGATCAAGTTGTACTAAAGCAAAGTGATCAAGTTGTCTCTTTCAGTCTATACAAAAACATAGAATATCCAGGCTCAAACTTACCGACCAATCAGCAACCAATGAAATTCAGCTGTCTAACTGTGTGCGTTAAAACGCACACAGTTAGACAGGTGAATTTGGTTGGTTGCTGATTGGTCAGTAAGTTTGAACCTGGATATTCTATGTTTTTGTATGTATATGCGCCCTTTCCAGCGCTCATTACTGTATAGACCAGTCATAGGTAGGGGCAGTGACTTTTGTTTGTTGTATTTATGTCCCTTTCAGTCGTACCCCCAGGCTTGGAATGCATCATGGGGTGATGATATATAGCTATTCTTCAGGAGGGGGCATGTAGGCAGGTGCTTACTTTTGGGGTGCACATTACCTCTTGTTGTCACTTTACACTGTTTTACTGATAAAGTATGTTCTAGTGAGTTCTACAACCAAAAATTTCCCTACCAGCTAACCTGCAAAAAAACATACAGATTCGCCCTGATTCACACGACCAGTTTCCTCGGCAGAATTCAGCTTCCGACCGAGTTTCTGGCTGAATTCTGCCGAGAAACCCGGCCGTGTGTACACTTTCGGCCGAGGAAGCCGACGAGGAGCTCGGCGAGGAAATAGAGAACATATTCTCTATTTCCTCGTTGTTCTATGGGAGCTCTCGCCCCGCCGAGCTCCTCGGCGGCTTCAGTGCTGAACTGGCCGAGGAACTCGATGTGTTTGGCACGTCGAGTTCCTCGGCCGTATGTACGAGGCCTTACAGTGTATGTCAAAGTCAGAGTGTTTAGTCGCACACATTTGCAAATATATGTGAAAGCCACAGTGCCTTGTCTAGGCTCCTCTGTATACTGTGGCCCTAACTCTATAGTTTTTAGAGTCTCCAAATTGGAGCACATATAGCAGTGGATATTTTGTTCTAGTCTAGGCTATAAGGCTGCCCAGAAATTAGGAAGGGACTAAGGCTGAAATCTCCCGAGTGTTCATGGCTCTGCCTCCTTGTGGTGATCTATAATACAAGGTGAGGCAACCTAGCTGGGTCCTTGAGTCTTGGATAGGAAAGCACGAGGAGGACTGCAACCACATATAAGTGGACTCTTCTGTGGCTTCCCCTTTTTGGGTTAGGAGGTTTCCATTGCTGACCCTTGAAAATGCAACACAGGTACAACATTTTCTGAATCACTGCCCCAGAAGAAGTACAATAACATAGTCTTCACAATTTTCTCATGACAAATTTACTTTAAGGGAAAAACAAAAATCTAGAAAATTTTAATCCATTTTCAACCGAGGTTAAAAACTGAGAAATCCGCTTGCAATGTGGATTTGTTCAAATGTGTTTACTCATCTTTTCTTCTCAAAGGCTGCCCATAGACTTCAGAGTGCAAACACAAGGCCTGCGGGCCAAATCCAGCTCTCCCGGACAATTCATGTGGCCCCACACCTCTCCTGCAGCTTCAGTACCCCCCTTATTCAGCCATGGAGAGGCCCGCCAATGCCCTCCTGTCTCAGCAGCCAGCAGTGGAGAGGAGAACAGAACTCCTCCTACAGGTCTTGCGCCTCTCTGTGCAGCCGCAGCACCCCCTCATCCCAACCACTCCTGGTCTCAGCATTCAGCAGACTCCAGCAGCTGACCAGCTTTGCTCTGGTCCTTCTCCAGACTCTAAACGTTCTGCTCTACAGCTCCGCCTGCAGCTTCTTCCCATCAGCAGCACGAGGTAGGGAGGTGAACTGTGATGTAAGCGAGGGTCAGGACTCTTGACTTCTGATATAAGGGGGGTGGGGTGCTCTGGACATCTAGTCTCACAGATACAACCGGCCCTTTGGGGGCAACCATAATGCTGATGCGGCCCACAATGAAATTGAGTTTGACTCCCCTGACCTAGAGTATCCAATTTACTAATTTCTGATCAGGTAGGACATTGCACTACATAGATGTAAATAACTATAAAGGAGATTTTACAATTAGATAGTAACATGGTTGACTTATAAGACTTTTTTGTGAAATATCTGTACTTTGATGCTGTGATTGCAGCAATAAATATTGCTTTGACTCCTATGATTCTCTAAATATTTAAAAAATATTCCTAAAATAACCATTACCTGTCTAGATAAGTAACCATCTTCTGACCACAATAACATTCACAGCCTAGTATGAGAATGATTTCTTGAATAGTTATTTATAGATTGTTTACATGTGGTGGTCGTGATAAAACATGGAGTTTATTAGGTAGATTCAGTAAGAGTTAGGCTGACTTATCAGTAGATAAGCCGACCTAACTCAGAATCTACGCCGACTTATGTTTAAGCGTATGCTCAAACAGAGATACGCTTAAACATATCTAAGATATGACGGCTTGCGCCGTCCTATCTTAGATTGCAATATTTTGGATGGCCGCTAGGTGGCACTTCCATTGGGGTCGGCGTAAAATATGTAAATGAGGAGATACGCCGATTCACGAACGTACGCCCGGCCGACGCAGTACTTTTACGCCGTTTACGTAAGAGATAGGCCGTGTAAAGTTAGAGCTAGGCCCTATTGGAATAGTAATGTCAAGTATGGCCGCCGTTCCCGCGTCGAAATTTGAATTTTTTACGTCGTTTGCATAAGTCGTCCGTGAATCGGGATTTACGTCTTTAACGTCCACGTCAAAATCAATAGGCCCGTGCGGCATACTTAGCCGCAATGCACACTGGGAAATGTAGGCGCCCGGCGCATGCGCAGTAAAAAAAAAAAGTAAAAAACGTGAGGTCAAGCGCAATTAACATAAAACACGCCCCCCTCAAACACATTTGAATTAGGCGCCCTTACGCCCGTCGATTTAGGCTACGCCGACGTAACTTAGCAGGCAAGTACATTGTGAATCATGTACTTGCCTCGCTAACTTACGACGGCGTAGCTTAAATTCCTTAAGCTAAGCCGCCGCAAAGTTACGCCAACATACCTGAATCTACCTATATGTGTTTATGTGTCTATGGAGTTAATGTGTAGAACAAGCTACTGGAATATGCTCAAATTCAGCCTACCCAAACAGTTTAAGCCATTGGCATAATGACAGATTTGTTTCTTGTTGTTCTTGGTGTGGCCCAGAAGTACAATATTAAATTATAGTTTGGGGAAGATTTGTAAATTGTATGTTTCTTTCTTTCACTACACCCTCATTGAACATACTGTTCAAATGATGGCTGAAAAAATAAACACTATATGCCTTAAGTAGTATTTAGGTAATATAGTTTTATCAGAATCACCAGCATAAAAGATCAGGACAATGTTATGGTAACTCTATGACTCAACTATGGTGAAAAGATATGAATACATTATGTTGTTTTGGAGAATGCAATCTTCCAGAGAGTCTACAAATTAAAGTTAAAATGCTCAGGGCTGTTTCACTCCATAATGCATGTTAAGATGAGTTGGGCTGACGTGTTTTAGATGCATCGCCTTTAAAAAAAAAACATGTAATTGACTTGATTGGTAAAGTGTAGTAAATTTTCTTACACATGGCTACACAACCTATGTTTGTGAACAGGTAAATTTATTTTTTTTACCCAAAGTAGCACAAAAAAGCATGAAAAAAAAATCATAATGTGGATTTTCTTGGTACTTTTATAATAAAAATGGTGGCTAAATGAATACATACTCATTTATTATTCAGTGTTATAATTGGGAAAAATAATAGATTTCACTGAGGATTTAATTTTTTTTTTCAATTTAATCCATTATAAAAATGTGTGAATTTTTGGTGAAAGATGTGTGAATCTTAAACATTTATAACTAGATTGCTGTTTGTTACAACTATTATGGCAACCAGCAGTGATCATTGCATTATGTCAGTAGGGAAGACTCCCTGTGCTCCCCACCGGGAGAACACATTAGCACTGCAGGAGGGATTCCCCCACCAACACTGACTGTGTTGATGGGGGAATCAAGCTATTTTCTTTCCTTCAACCCATGGTTAAGGCCCCTTTTACACAAGAGGTCTAATCGAGTCTGGCTGTCTGTTTTTTAGCCTAAGGCCCCGTACACACGTCCAAGAAACTCGACGAGCAAAACACATCGTTTTGCTCATCGAGTTCCTTGTGAAGCCGCCTAGGATTTCGGCGAGCCAAGTTTTTCTCATTGACTAACGAGGAAATAGAGAACATGTTCTATATTTGGCCCGACGAGATCCTCGTCGGTTTCCTCGGCCAAAAGTGTACACACGACCGGGTTTCTCTGCAGAATACGGCTCCGATCGAGTTTCTGGCTGAATTCTGCCATACGGGAATTCGTGTGTACGGGGCCTGACCTGATCAGACCCTCAATTTTCCTCTATGGACAGTCTGATGTAAACAGGCTTGTGTCTGTTTACACCAGGCTACCTCCAGGTCTGATTTGATCTGGCAAAATAAAAAAAGGGGGTGAAAGTCAATCCGTTCCCCTCCATCTGGCCGGATCAGATGGAAATCGGGTGAAAATGGACAGCCGGTTTGTTTACATCAATACTCCAGAAGCAGAGAGGGCTCTCTCTGCAGAGAAGATATGGACCTGTCATCTGGCTGTTCTGCTCACTGAGGAATCAAAGGACAGAACCCCAATGATCAAAACTGGATCTGGTATATGTAAAAGGGGTCTAAAGAAAAGAAAATCTCAATATATGGCCCACCTTAGAAAATGAGGTAGAGCAAAGTAAAAAAATTACTTTGCAAAGAATACCCAATCATGGGTTACTTGCAAAGAATACTTTTTCACGTATAAGAAAAAAATATATTTTTGATTGTACAACATTGGATTAAAATCAGCACAACGTTACCTCATTCACTAAATAAAGTAAATATTGTTTTTGAAAAGATTTTAACACTCAGCAAATTGTTAGTAAAATTAGTCTAAAGCATTAGACTAACAAACTAAAATAAATAAACTGTTATGCACACACTGTAAGTAACAGAATAAAATGTGCATCAAGGACATTAAAATGTTTACTATACCTAATTTAACTGGAAATGGTAAAGCAGAATGACGGTATACTTACAACAAGTCCAGCTCCTCCAATTCCATGGAAAAACCACACATAGTTAGTCAATTGGTTTTCGTTGGCCCATCGTGTTTCTCCATTGGGAAAAAACAATAAGATGTTTGCTATGATGCACAGGATTGCCAAAGCTAGCAGAAAACAACCGATACATCTTGCACACCTGGTAAAACACATCTTTGTAGGTGAGATCAGCCTTTATCCTAGCAAGTTCGGGCAGTTGGTTAGAGTAGAGTGAATCTTTTGTGCTACCTCTTAAATACCCAGGAGTGGTGTTGAGTCACCAGGGTGAGACGTAATAATACCAGCAGTGATTGTTACGTAGAGAAGCCGAGAGTGACTTTTTTTTCTTTTCGTCAATCGAACAGGCTGCATGTAAAAGCAAAGGGCGGGGAGAATTAAATTCCTATTTGTATGATTTCTTAGCTCAACTGAATGACGTCACGTTTCTCTCAGCTAGCTTTCAATGAGATTCATTCTCATGTGATGTGTTTGCACACTTACTAATATTATTTGCAATTTGCTCAGAGATTACAGGTGACTAGCTTTGTTTCCACTAGCCCCTGACAACTACAGTTAATTCCTACTAATATATTCTAAGCAAAGTTGGCTGGACACCTCTCAAAAGAGATGTGGGGGTTGTCATTACTGGAAATGCCAGGTCAATGACTGCTTTACTGGCCTACTATCTTACTTACTTATCTTATTACTTTCTGAGTAACTGATCAGAAAAAAATCTGAATTTATTATCTACATACTTATTCTGGTCCAGTGTTTGAGGATATCAAAGCATTAGGATCAACGGGCCAGATTCACAAAAAAAGTACGCCGGAGTATCTGCTGATACTCCGGCGTACTTTCACATTTGCCACGTCGTATCTTTATTTGTAATTCACAAACAAAGATACGACGGCTTTTGGCTAAGATCCGACAGGCGTACGGCTTCGTACGCCTTCGGATCGTAGGTGTAATTATCCGGCGGCCGCTGGGTGGAGTTTGCGTCGTTTTCCAGCGTCGGGTATGCCAATTAGCTGTTTACGGCGATCCACGAAGGTACGCGCGTTCGTCACATTCTCTTACGTTGTCGCTAGTCGGTTTTTCCCGTCGCAATCTTAAGCCTGCTATTTCATGACTTAGATTTAGAACAGCTATGTTAAAGTATGGCCGTCGTTCCCGCGTCGAATTTCAATTTTTTTTATTTTTTGCGTAAATATACGGGAATACGAAAGTACGTTACGCACGTCGCCGTTCAAAAAACACATCGGGGCGCCGTAATTTCGCGCAAAGCACGGCGGGAAATTTCCTAACGGAGCATGCGCAGAACGTTCGGCGTGGGAACGCGCCTAATTTAAATGGTACACGCCCCATTTGAATTAGGCGGGCTTGCGCCGGACGGCTTTACGCTACGCCGTCGCAAGTTTACAGGCAAGTGCTTTGTGAATCAAGCACTTACGCCGAAAACTTGCGGCGGCGTAACGTAAAGGGGATACGTTACGCCGCCGTAATTATTCCTGAATCTGGCCCAACATGACAGTCAGACAAGGAGCATTTTTAACCACTTCAAGACCATAGTACGTATATATGTGCTGCGGCTTATCAGATATCAGACATAACCCCGGTATTGTTTTTTACAGTCGCTGGAATGCTTTCAGAAGCGGTGGGAGAGGGCGTTTCCCCCCACCGCTCACTGTTGTTTCTCGGGCTTACTCTCGCACACATGCGTGGGAGACTACTTTCCGGCAAGGTCCGGAAGCGTCTGCCAGACCTTCAGCCAGGCATTCAGAGCATATACACTGCTGACGTCAGCAGCTGCATGCAAAGGGAATATGTCCTAAATCGTACAGGTTTAGGAGATATTCGTTTTACCTAAAGGTTATTTACCTTATAGGCTTACCTGTAGGTAAAAGTTAAAAACCGCTTTAAAGTGTGACATGTTAGATATCTATTTACTCGACATAACATCATCTTTAACATTTTACAATGTGGTATATATTGTGAATGTTTTTTTTAAAGTGTATTTTTTCACGAAAAAATGCGCTTAAAAAAATTGCTGCGCAAATACCGTGTTACATACAAAATTGCAATGATCGCCATTTTATTCCCTAGGATGAACTTGTAAACAAAAAGTGCCAGAAAAAGCCTGGTCTTTGACAGCCTCCAAAATCACGGGGATATGTTAAAGCGGGGGTTCACCCTATCGCCGAAAAAATTTTTTTTTTTTTCTTTTACCTTAAAATCAGGCATTGTAGCGCGAGCTACAGTATGCCTGTCCCGAATTTTTTACCCCCGTACTCACCTTGTAGTCGTCCATCGAAGATACCGGGGAATGGGCGTGCCTATGGAGACGGAGGATGATTGACGGCCGGCTCTGGCGCGTCACGCTTCTCCGGAAATAGCCGAAATAGGCTTGGTCTTCACGACGCGTGCGCATAGCCTGTGCGCAGGCGCCGTGAAGAGCCGAGACCTACTCCGGCTGTCTTTGGGGAGAGTGACGTGCCAGGGCCGGCCGTCAATCATCCTCCCTCTCCATAGGCACGCCCATTCCCCGCGGGAGCCGAAATCTACGATGTCCGAGTACAAGGTGAGTACGGGGTTAAAAAAATCGGGACAGGCATACTGTAGCTCGCGCTACAATGCCTGTCTCGATGGTAAAATGTGTCGGGGGGGGGGTGAACTACCGCTTTAAGTTTTAGGCCAGGTTCACACCTAAGCGAATTGAGTGTGGTTTCAACCGCATCTAATTCGCAGGACATTTCTAAATACATTGTTTTCAATGAGGCTGGTTCACATATGTGCGATGCATCCGCACTGCGTATTGCCTCCAAACCGCGTGCGGTTTTTATGTCTTGCGGTGCGGTTCAGGTGCGAATTCAGTCCCATTATCTTCTATGGGTACGCAGCTGAATTCGCAGATCTGTTCATTTCTCTTCAGTATTTGTCTCATTCAGTTCAATACACTTCCCCCCTCCCCCTCCCCTCTCCCAGGTCTCCAAATTCGCACCTGATCTGCAACTAAAATGCAGTTGATCTGCAGAACACCTTATAGAGAAATTCGCAAAGACAACAGAGCTCCAAAACGCAACGCACTAGTGTGATTCTGGCCTTATGGTGTCATGTGCAAATTTTAAAATAGTGCCCCTCTTCCAGTGAAAATACAAATCTTGCTCACTTCCATGTATATCTTTCACACTGAAGTTGATATCAATGGCTTCTCACGCATCTGTTACTTGTGCATAACTGTTATCACCATGATTAAAGTGGTTGTAAACTTTTACAAACCACTTTTCACTACAGGTAAGCCTATATTAAAGGCTTACCTGTAGGTATTGTGAATATTTCCTAAACCTGCACGGTTTAGGAGGTATCCACTGTATCAACATTTTCCCAAAAATCAACGGCACATGTGCACTAAAAAAACGGCTGATTTGTGTCGTTGCTTCAGCCGTGACCAGTGGCTCCCGCACGTGAAGTCATCGCGGCCCAATCAGAGCGCCAAAGCTTGCGAACCCAGAAGTATCATTCCGGAGACATGTCCCCTGTCACAGTGGTGTATGGGGGCCACTGCACAAGCTTCGATCTAACATAAGTATTTAATAATGAGCTGGTATGCGATGACCTTAACCCGATGGAACGCCTTTGGGATCAATTAGAGCAGAAACTGCAAGCCAGGCCTTCTCATCCACATCAGTGCATGACCTCACAAATGCGCTTCAGGAAGAATAGTCAAACATTCCCATAGACACACTCCTGAACCTTGTGGACAGTGTTCCCAGAACAGTTGAAGCTGTTTTCGCTGCAAAGGGTGGACCAACTCAATATTGAACACTACGGACTAAGACTGGGATGCCATAAAGTTCATGTGTATGTAAAAGCAGGGATCCTAATACTTTTGACAATATAATGTATGTAGCGCTACCCTCATAGAAGTTGCTAGAGATTTGCCGAGGTTTATTTTCCAGTAGTTGCCCAGCAGCCAGTCACATGGTCATACAGTAGTTACTCTTCAGCTCAATAAAAAGTCCAGGGATGTTTTGGAAGGGTGTTGAGTGACCAAAAGGAATCTGACACCTCATCCCTTATATTGAGAGTCAAAGGAGGGGATTTGTTAGGGATTATAGCCCTGCCACATATAGAAGCTCATTTTTTTCTGAACAAGAAGAAGGAGCAGAGTATATATATATTAACTACTCAAAAAAAGGAAGAGATGGCGCTAAATAAGTGATAAGTGAACAAAAAGTGACATAAAGTTCAATGAATAAATTGTCCCGCCACAGAGGCAAGTAAATAAATTCTCCCAGGTGATAAACTCAATCCACAAGGAAAAGTGCTGGACTGAAAGAACTTCCACCAACGATATAAAAGCCTCTTACCGAATAGAATTGATCTTTGGTTTAAGAGAGATCAAACTGCGCATAAGAGGCATGAATGGATATCCCATAGGCAGCAATGGACAGCAACAGCGGTGAAATCCTAGTGAATAATCTTTACAGAGTAATCTTTACAGATACGTATCCCGTGACCAAGTCCGATTGCGACGAAACGTTGGGAGGCGGCGTGCTGACGTCACCGCGTACTGTTTACCTGATACAGGCTGTGTATCGAGCGGGCCGGCTCAAATTTTATTCGTTTGCCTACATTGACATGTAAGTGTTATTTTATTGATTTCGATATTAAACCAAGACGTTATTACGCTATGTGGAGTCTTTCTGCTTTCTTATATCCCTGGATGACCCATCGAGAGATGCATCTGTAAAGATTATTCACTAGGATTTCACCGCTGTTGCTGTCCATTGCTGCCTATGGGATATCCATTCATGCCTCTTATGCGCAGTTTGATCTCTCTTAAACCAGAGATCAATTCTATTCGGTAAGAGGCTTTTATATCGTTGGTGGAGGATCTTTCTGTCCAGCACTTTTCCTTGTGGATTGAGTTTATCACCTGGGAGAATTTATTTACTTGCCTCTGTGGCGGGACAATTTATTCATTGAACTTTATGTCACTTTTTGTTCACTTATCACTTATTTAGCGCGATCTCTTCCTTTTTTTGCATATTTGATAGTGTAGTATAACACTTTTTGATCGCTGCTTTCCCCCTTTTTTTCTTTTTCACTGTTAACAAGCGCAATATTTTTTTCTTATATATTAACTACTACTGGCCAAAGTATCAATTTTCTGTGAGGTGTTCACTGATGCATATCATGTCCCTACATGTTTCGCCAACATTGGTTTCCTCAGGGGATTGTATGGTCACCAGTGTCAACAATGGCTCTAATCGTAATGAATACATAAACAAAAGTCAATAATCAAATAAATAAACATGGCAGTCACAAATCACAGATCATCTGTCATGGTTCAAGGCCCTCCCACCCTACAAATCCCAACAAACTTACCAAGGGGAGCCCGATAGGATGCACCCACCCAGACCAATCCACCAGCTGCAACAAAGGGGGGTTCTGTGTGGCCACAGGAGGCATACAGGGGCCAGGCTGTGTCAAAGATTAATCAAAAAAATTTAATAATAAGTATTATTGGACATAACACAGTCCAATATAGGGGGCTAACATAGCCTTAATGGTACTGGTAAGTTGGTTGGGATTTGTAGGGTGGGAGGGCCTTTAACCATGACACATGATCTGTGATTTGTGACTGCCATGTTTATTTATTTGATTATTGACTTTTGTTTATGTATTCATTACCATTAGAGCCATTGTTGACACTGGTGACCATACAATCCCCAGAGGAAGCCAATGTTGGTGAAACATGTAGGGACATGGTATGCATCAGTGAACACCTCATATAAAATGGATACTTTGGTCAGTATTTGTTAATATATATATACTCTGCTCCTTCTTTTATGTACCCTATTTTCTGTAATGTATCTTTGTAATAAAATGCATACTTTCTAAGAAAAAACTGCACTTCTTTATATGTGGCATCACCAGGGCTGCTGTTAGAAATCACAGGGCCCCGTACAGCCTACCTGGCAGGGCCCCCCTCAAATATATCAAACCAAGATTTTCAATTAAAATATACTAAAATTATTCTTAGCGGACACAAAGATAACAGAGAAGCTGTGTGAATTAGCCCCTTTTTAAATAGTTTTTTTTTCTTTTAACAAAAACATTTAAATGTTTTGAAAAAAAATATTTGACAATTTTTATAAAAAAAAAATATTTTTTTTTCCCAAGAATTTTATTACATTTTACAAGGGTTTAAAACAATACAGGGTAACAATTTGTTATTTTTTAATGAGACAGGGAAGCTGGCAGCTGTGTCCGTGTCTCTCCCTGCAGCAGCTGAAAGTTGTGGGAGGGAGAGAAACCCGGTTCACATTGGGCATCCTGTATTTGCCCCTCCATCTGACCGCACTGATTTCCTCTGCTGTATGGGCCCCCCTGTGAGCCCGAGCCCCCTACAGGAGGACTGGTGGTCCCCCCCTATCAGCGGCCCTGGGCATCACTATAATCCCTAACAAAATCCCCCTCCTTTGAGTTCAGGGATGTTCTTTTTGGTATTTTCGGGGTTACTTGGAAAGGGTTTGGGAATTTGCATGGGATACTTTAAAAATAATTATGTACAAAGTGAGGACCTTAACCACTTGACCTCTGGAACATTTACCCCCCTTCTTGACCAGACCATTTTTTGCGATACGCCACTGTGTTATTTTAACTGGCAAGTGCGTAGTCGTGTGACACTGTACCGAAATAACATTTATATCCTTTCCCCCCCACAAATAGAGCCTTCTTTTGGTGGTATTTGATCACCTCCGTGTTTAATTTTTTTTTGCACTATAAACCAAAAAATTTGACAATTTGGCGGGGAAAAAACAATATTTTGTACTATCTGCTATAAAACATATCCAATATTTTTTTTTAAAACATTTAATTTCCTCATAAATTTAGGTCAGTATGTAGTCTTTTCTGTAAAAAACCCCAATAAGAGTATATTGAATGCTTTGCGCAAAGGTTATAGCGTCTACAAACTATAGGATATTTTTATTTATTAATTTATTTTTTACTAGTAATGGCGGCGACCAGCGACTTATAGTGGGACTGCAACATTCTGACACTAACTGATACTTTTGGCACTTTTTGGGAAGCAGTGACACTAATATAATGATCAGTGCTAAAAATATACACTGCCACTGTACTAATGACACTGGCTGGGAAGGGGGCGTTTAAAAAGTTAAATGTGTGGCTTACCAGTGTTTTACTATACCGTGTGAGGTGCTTTTACTAGGGGGAATAGATCCCTCCCCCCTCGCAGAACGGCGATCTGCCTTGTTTACATACAGTGCATCTGAAAAGTATTTACATCGCTGACAGAGCTCCAGCATTTCTCTGTGGAGAGAGGAGAACCTTCCAGAAGGACAACCATCTCTGCAGCACTCCACCAATCAGGCCTGTATGGTAGAGTGGCAAGATGGAGCCACTCCTCAGTAAAAGGCACATGACAGCCCTCCTGGAGTTTGCCAAAAGGCACCTGAAGGACTCTCAGACCATGAGAAACAAAATACTCTGGTTTGATGAAACAAAGATTTAACTCTTTGGCCTAAATGGCAAGTGTCATGTCTGGAGGAAACCAGGCACCGCTCATCACCTGGTCAATACTATCCCTACAGTGAAACATGGTGGTGACATGGTGGTGGCAGCATCATGCTGTGTGGATGTTTTTCAGTGTCAGAAACTAGGAGACCAGTCAGGATTGAGGGAAAGATGAATGCAGCAATGTACAGAGACATCCTTGATGAAAACCTGCTCCAGAGCACTCTGGACCTCAGACTGGGGGAAATATTCCAACAGGACAATGACCCTAAGCACACAGTCAAGATAAAAAAGGAGTGGCTATGGGGATCAACTATTTGAATATCCTTGAGTGGCCCAGCCAGAGTCCAGACTTGAACCCGATTGAACATCTCTGGAGACATCTGAAAATGCCATTGCACCGATCCAACCTGATGGAGCTTGAGAGGTCCTGCAACGAAAAATAGGAAAAACTGCCCAAAAATAGGTGTGCCAAGCTTGTAGCTTCATACTCAAAAAGAATTGAGGCTGTAATTGGTGGCAAAGGTGCTTCAACAAAGTATTGAGCAAAGGCTGTGAATACTTATGTAATTTTTGCATTTTTATTTTTAATACATTTGCAAAGATTTCAAACAAACTTCTTTCACATTGTCATTATGATGTATCGTTTGTATAATTTTGAGGAGAATAATGAGACCGCAGTTCTGTCTCTCTCCCCAATGATCAGCAGGTGTCGACAGACCCACCAGCGGAAGCAAGCTGCCAGTGGCGCGCATGCTTGCCTCCCACCCCTAAGTATGGATCACCTATGCATACATGATCCAGCGCACAGGTGTCGCCCTGTAGCAGTAAAACTGCAATAGAGTGAACCTAAAGTGGTTAACCACTTGCCAACCTGTCACAATACATATACTGTGGCAGGTTGGCACTAGGGATGGGCTATCTGTTCAATTGCTTGTTCACCCATTCGCCGAACAGCGAACAATTTGGGGTGTTCGCAGCAAATTCGAAAAGCCGCGAAACACCCTGTAAAAGTCTATGGGACAAATCAAAAGGGCTAATTTTAAAGGTTAATATGCAAGTTATTGTCATAAAAAGTGTTTGGGGACCTGGGTCCTGCCCCAGGGGACATGTATCAATGCAAAAAAAAGTTTCAAAAAATGTCTGTTTTTTCAGGAGCAATGATTTTAATAATGCTTAAAGTGAAACAATAAAAGTGAAATATTCCTTTACATTTCAGACCTGGGGGGTGTCTATAGTATGTCTGTAAAGTAGCGCATGTTTCCCATGCTTAGAAAAGTCCCTGCACAAAATTACATTTCTAAAGGAAAAAAAGCAATTTAAAACTACTCGCGGCTATAATGAATTGTCGGGTCCCGGCAATACAGATAAAAGTCATTGAAAAAAACAGCATGGGCTCCCCCCTTAGTCCATTACCAGGCCCTTTGGGTCTGGTATGAATATTAGGGGAACCCCGAACCAAAAAAAAAAAGCGTGCCACCCCTCCAAATTCCATATCAAGCCCTTCAGATCTGGTATGGATATTAAGGGGAACCCCAAGCTATTTTTTTAAATGGCGTGAGGTTCCCCTTTAAAAATCCATACCAGACCCTTCAGGTCTGGTATGGATTTTAAGGGGAACCCTGAACCCCAAAAAATGGCGTGGGGTTCCCAGAGTGGGGAGGCGCCAGAGAGATGAAGTACATGTCAGTACATGAAGTACATGTCAGTCACCTGCTTCACTCAAAACCACTCCCAGCTCCTGGATCAAAACAAACAGGCCTAGCTCAAAGCCTGCAGCAGCGCTGCAAACCCCTGGTTTGCTGTGTGTGCTGTGTATAATAACCAGATCAGAAGAATCAATGATATGTGCTCCAATCACCAAAAAGGAATTCACCGCGTGGGGGGATATGGGGTCCCCTTCGGGGAAAGCACTCACCAGATGGTTACTTTAAAACCGCGTTTCAGTGTAACATGTCACTGTCAGATGGTAGATTGGATCAGCATACCGCTCTATCTCCTTGATCACCGTGTAATTTTCACTCACTTCAACTCTCCAGCCGCCTCCATTACTCACTCGAGTAATGGAGGCGGCTGGAGAGTTGAAGTGAGTGAAAATTACACGGTGATCAAGGAGATAAAAGCAGGCGCAACTTGGCAACAGACGTCCACAGGTCAGCTGGAGAGCAACTACAGCAGCACCGTTACGGACGAGCTGAGCAAGCAGAGCACCCACACTTTCTTGACCTCACATCTGTGTGCCAACATGCCAGGGGCAGCTATGGTTCTAGCAATACTACTGAGTGAACCGACTCATAGAAGGGCACGGGAGAGGATATACCAAGTGCGCAGGAACATCTTTGACATGGGGGATTCGGAGGTGTTTCGCATGTTTAGATTCAGCTCCGGAGTCATCCTGGAATTAGCCACAATCCTGCATGATGACCTCACCAGCAAGACACATCGTGCACATGCAGTGGAGCAAGGTAGTGGCAACACTGCATTTCCTGGCCAGTGGATCTTTTCAGCGCACAGGTGGAATTGTGGCTGGGATGTCACAATCCTCCATGAGCAGATGTGTGCACCAGGTTATTCCTGCAATCCTCAGACGCATGGCCAATCAATTCATCAAAAACATCCAGGAGGTCCAGCGGCAGAGGGCAGTGACAGATTTCAATCAAATCGCCAGATTCCCACGCACCGTGGGAGCCATTGATTGCACCCATGTGGCACTACAGCCCCCCCGTGAGACCGAGCACATATACTGCAATCGGAAGCATTGGCATTCAATCAATGTCCAGGTGATAGTGGATGCCCAAGGCCTCATATGGCATGTCCGTGCCAAACACCCTGGGTCCTGCCATGACAGCTTCATATTCCGTCAGAGCCCCATCCCAACAGAATTTGAACAGAACGTGTATGGGGACAGCTGGCTGGTTGGTGAGTGACATGGGTGTCAGGTATGACTGTCCCCCCCCCCATGATGCAGACATCACGAGGGGCACATGCATGACTAACATCCTCCTGTCTTTTCCCTTCCAGGTGACGCGGCATATGCACTGGTACCCCATCTTATAACTCCATTCCGGAACCCCCAAACCCCTGGAGAGGAAAGATACAATGCTGCACACACACGTACCCGTGCAGTGGTGGAACGCACCTTTGGCCTTCTGAAGTCACGTTTCCGATGCCTGGATAAGTCTGGGGGCACCCTGATGTATTCCCCAAACTTTGTGTGCCAGATCATCGGGGCATGTTGCATTCTGCACAACTTTGCAGAGAGAAAGGGCCTGCAGATTTACCTACGTGATGACCTGACCCCCCAACCACACAATCCCCCCCCAAGAAACTCTACCCGGTCTACTGAGGGAAGAGCAGTCAGGAGTGGTCTCGTGGAACGTATCTTTGAACATTAAACACACACATTAATCATGTCACAAGTAGAATGCACGCATGCACACCACTGTGGTCCCTAGCACACACATCCCACATGCACCCAAAATTGGATTAGACCCAAGGATAACGCATGGTATTAGGGAGCAGCAACGCCGCGTCAAGGCTCCAATTATGTTGCTGTCCATTCATACACCTTTCACATGGCAGAGGGTGACACCCCTTTTCCAGCAGGAGTGACACCCCCCTCCATTCACACACCAGTCACACTGTAGTATACACTCCTCACCGTGTGTAGGGACTACAAAATAAAAATAAAGCTCAAACTTTGAGCATAAAATAAAAATATAAAAGCTCATAATCTGAGCATAAAATAAATTAAAAAAAAAATCATCATATGAGCATAATCCAACTAAATATAAAAAGCTCATTATCTAAGCAACAAACGATATGTTTAAAAAAAAAAAAAAAGACACAGGAAAATTATTATTTTTTTCTTTTGGACATCCTGGTGCCAAGGGTGCCCCGGCTCTGGCTCCTCAGTCGGCGTGGTGGAGCCTGGGCTGAGGATGGAGCATGGGGTGGGGATGGAGCATGGGGTGGGGATGGAGCATGGGGTGGGGATGGAGCCTGGGCTGAGGATGGAGCATGGGGTGGGGATGGAGCATGGGGTGGGGATGGAGCATGGGGTGGGGATGGAGCCTGGGCTGAGGATGGAGCATGGGGTGGGGATGGAGGGGGAGGAGCATCATCCCCTACTTCCTTACTCCTGGCAGGTGGTGCCTGCCTGCCCTCCATGGCGTTGGCCAGGCGGGTGAGCACACTGTTGGTTTGTGCCAACATCCGCAGCTGCCGGGTGGTAGTGTTCATCTGTTGCCGCCGGGTTAGTCTCCCCTCCTCCCGCACAGCAGCAGTGTTGGCCTCCACCACCCCTGCCAACCTGCTCACCTCCGCTGTCAGCAAAGCGGTGGTGCCCTGCTGCTCTACCATGCAGGTGACCATGGCTAGACAGTTCGCGCTGACTTCCTCCAGGCTCTCGGTGTCTCTTTTCCCCAGGTCAGCATGCAGGGTGAGGGCCTGCTGCACTGAGGAGGAGGAGGAGGCCAGGCTGTCCGCCACCCGCCTCAAATCACCCACCATGGCCCCTATATGGCGGGTCTGCCGGCCCTGTTCCTCCTGCAGCCCTTCTCGGAGGCTGGAGGGTACACCCCTCGTTTTGTAGAGAGCCTTACTGGGAGGAGAGGCTGGGGCACGGACTGAGGGAGAAGAAGGGGAGGGGGCTGGCCTGGAGGGGGCGACACTGGTGGGAGGGACACTGGAGGGGGCGACACTGGTGGGAGGGACACTGGAGGGGGCCACACAGGAGGGAGGGACACTGGAGGGGGCGACAATGGTGGGAGGGACAATGGTGGGAGGGACACTGGAGGGGGATGACGTTATGGTCGGGGGGGTGGTGGGGAGGTCAGGGATGGTGGGATCCTCCTGGAGGTATATAGAGTCCTCCTGGTGGAGGTCAATAGACTCCTCCACCACTTCCTCCTCCATAGATGGCCTATGGGCGCTCTCCTCCTCCACCAACATGCCCAGTACTTGCATGGGGGTTGACTGGACCCCATGATGATGTGGGGATGGCGTGGGTCGCCCTGCAGCCGACGACGGCCCAGCTTCATCCTCAACATCTGTGGATGACACAAAAAAACACATGTTGCTGGACCCACACACTTGGCACATGTTCCCTTCTACCCCCTCCCATGATACACAGCAAATATGAGATAAAACACACTTACCTGTCCCCAAATCCCCAACAGTGGAATCATATCCTGGGACTCCCTCCACCTGCTCCAGCGAGAAACTTTGGGCGATCACCTCCTCCTCCGCATTCAAACGTAATGGGCAGGCTGGTCCTCCTCCCGTGCCCCTGGTATGTTTCCGGATTATCACCAGTTTATCCCGGACCCTACGCCGCATATCATTTAACTTTTTTTGGATCTCGTCCCAGGTCCTCTCCTCATTGCCCAGCACATTGACGTCCAAAGTGATGGCATCATAGATAGCCCTCCTTTGGGCAATGGTGGTGTTTTTGCGCTGGGCACCATACAGGGCAGCAGTATGTCGAGTGAGTGCCGCCAGCATAATCTCCATCTCAGAGGAATTGAAATAATTTTTCCTCTTTTTTACCCTCTGAGGAGGTGCCATCGCAAATAAAGGGCAAAATTACCTGCTCAGGGGGGGGTGGAAAAAGCAGGATGTAATTTTGCACAGGACCTGCGCAGGTCTGCCCCTATGTATTTGCTCAGTGCAAGCAGGTGGGCCGGCGTAGCCCAGGAAGTAGGACAGGCGCAGTTGCACGCATGCGCACACGGGAGCGCTCGATCTGCGCATGCTCCGTCGAAGATGCGCCGGGCGCAAGCCACTGCTGAACAGACAGACCTTCATTTGCATAGGGGCACACCCACTTTCACTTGCGCAGGCTTGCGCCCTAAATTTTAGCTTACGCAGGCGCAAATTTACACACAAAAGGCTTCCTGAATCAGGTGGCAATCTCGCCCAATTGCGCCGGCGCAGAGAAATTGAGCTGCGCTGCGCATGTGTAATAAATGGGCAAATCTACCTGAATCTACCCCACTGGCTGTAATAAAAACATTACTACTCTAGCAACCTACCTACCTAAGGTAGAGGATGCTACATACTGTATATAGATATACCGTATATTTAACATTATGTTTTCGACACTAACTTTCACACAAACCAATTAATATACATGTATTGTTTTTTTCTTTTTTCTTTTTTAAAGACATGTAGCAGAATACATTTTGGGCTAAACTTATGACGTATAGTATTGTATGACTGCGCAACTGGCAGTTAACAACTTAAGCCCCAGACCATTTCGCTGGCCAAAGACCAGGCCACTTTTTGTGATTTTGATTTCCTTTAACTGACAACTGCGCGGTCGTGCGACGTGACTCCCAAACAAAATTGGCATTCTTTTTTTCGCACAAATAGAGCTTTCTTTTGGTGGTATTTGATCACCTCTGCAGTTTTTATTTTTTGCGCTATAAACAAAAATAAGCGTCAATTTTGAAAAAAAAAACTATATTTTTACTTTTTACTATAATAAATTTCCCGAGTTTAGGCCGATACGTATTCTTCTACATATTTTTGGTTAAAAAAAATGCAATAAGCGTTTATTGATTGATTTGCGCAAAAGTTATAGCGTCTACAAAATAGGGGATAGTTTTATGGCATTTTTATTAATATTTTTTTTTTCTAGTAATGGCGGCGATCATCGATTTTTATCGTGACTACGACATTATGTTGGACACATCGGACACTTTTGACACCATTTTGGGACCATTGTTATTTTTACAGCAACCAGTGCTATAAAAATGCACTTATTACTGTAAAAATTACACTGGCAGTGAAGGGGTTAACCTGTAAGGGGCGCTGAAGGGGATGAGTGTGACCTAGGGAGTGCTTCTAACAGGTTAGGGGGCGTGGCTTTCCGTGATTGCTATTGCTATTCCCGATGACAGGGAACAGACGATCAGTGACATGCCACTAGGCAGAACGGGGAGATGTTGTGTTTACACTAACATCTCCCCGTTCTTCAGCTCTGTGACCCGATTGCGGGACACCAGCAGACATCGAGTCTGCGGTTCCCGCGGGCACGATCACGGAGTGCACCACCACACAGCCAGCAAATTAAAGGGGGTGTTTATATACATCCATTTGCCCAGCCGTGCCATTCTGTCGGCTTGCGTGTGGCGGTCCTTAAGTGGTTAAAGTAGCACAGTGGTGAATAGCAAAAGATGTCCTAGTCATGAGGGGGTTAAAACCTTTTTGCAGCTTAAGTGGTTAAACTTCCTTCTGTGGAACTATAAGGCCCCGTACACACGATAGAATCCATCCGCTGAAAAATCTCAGCGGATCGGTTTCAGCGGATAGATTCTATGGTGTGTACAATCCAGCAGATCTGTTTCCGCGGATTTTCATCCCCTGGGATGGATTTCAAGCGGATATAAATTTGAAGACATGCTTTCAAATCTATCCGCTTGAATCCATCCCAACGGATTGATCCGCTGGTTTGTACAGACTCACCGGATCAATCCGTCCGAATGATTCGACGCATGCGTGGAATTCCTTATATGACAGCGTCGCGCTCGTCGCCGCGTCATCATCGCGGCGACGGCACGACACGTCATCGCGAGGGAATTTCGGCGCGGATTTCGATCCTATGGTGAGTACACTCCATCGGATCCAAATCCGCTGAAATCCTCGAGAGGATTTATCCGCGGAAACGGTCCGCTGGACCGTATCCGCGGATAAATCCTCTTGTGTGTACTAGGCCTAAGAAATGTCCTTGTAAAGGCAGACTGAGGACTTGGCTTTGTGGTACTAGTAACTAATGCTCCTCTTTTGAGCAATTAAAGCCCAGCAGACTTCACACAATCATGGATCCACTTCCCCAGTAATGCTTACCGATAAAATAAATTTGTTGCCTATTATTTATCATCAATTTATCCATGATGTTGTATCCAGCTTTGGGGCAGCACATGATCCCCTAAAGAAAAAATAAGATAGTACTCCCTGATCAGGAACAATGCCCACAATTACAAATCCTAATGGACTAAAGCCAATCAAAATGTATTAGGAAGTGCATAGCATTCGTTATAATGCTAATTTAAATGAGTTGGTGTAATGGTATTGTATAATTAACTTTTGACATAGTGGCTCATGTTGTTTCATTGTAGCAAGGTAGGTTTCTACATAGTGGTCATGTAAGGCAGGGTTCACACTACTGCGAATTGGATGCAGGTTTCTCAACATTCAATTTGCATGTCAGGAGATTATGACCGGCTCTCTATGGATTGTGAAAATGCATAGGAGTCCTGTGCATCTTTTGGTCCATTTCAGGTACGAATTCAGGCCGAAATCAGACCTGAAATGGCGAATAGAAACGCATCGGACCCATGCTGGGAGCTGCTGCGATGTCTAGTCTGAACACAGCCTAAGCCCCCGTTCACACCTAGGCGTATAAACGCCTGTAGTGCGACGCCGCAGCAGCCCCCGAGACGCTGGAGGGATGATTTCACATTGCCCTCTATGGAGATGGTTCACATCTCCACGCCGAACGCCGTACGCCTGCCGCCTGAAAACAAGTCCCGGACCTTTTTTTTTAGGCGGCTTTCGGCGTTCGGCATAGGAGATGTGAACCATCTCCATAGAGGGGGTAAGGCTGCATTCACAATCGCAGCGTTTTGTCGCCGCAAATCGCGGTACAAAACGCCGCAATTTGTCGCCGCAATTCGCGGGACAGTGTACATAAGCTCACCAAAATTGGTAATAGGTTTAAGTGTATTGGCTACCTAACTCTAGGCATTTGTCCTGGTTGTTGTGACAGCCAAATATTGCAAAAATACTTTCCAATGACGAATATGCACATTAAAATACTAGAACAAATATTCCATTATGTTCTTTGAGGACACAGACATTTTAAAACAAACATTCTTGAAAAACTGTCTGCATATACAAACACAAGTTGTAACAGATATGTGGAGGTTCTGATTCTTACTTTCCGTCCTTTTAATAAAGATGGTTTACTCTATCACACATTATTTTGAAATATTATGATATTTTGCAATTGTCTACAACTCTACATTGCTCCATCGTAGGGTTACACTTTAGGCACAAACATAAGATATATTTCACACATGTGCCAAAACCGCGTGTTGCAAAGTACTGCCAAGTTCCTGATAGGCCGCACCTAGTTTTTTTATTTATTTTTTTACAGAGACAAACCATAAAAAGTAATAATAACATATTGTATGCAAACAATAGTTCTGTGGCTATTTGTTTCACATCCTGATGAAAAGCAAGACCTCTGAAGGTTCCCACGGTATGCAGGTACATCAAACATTTTCAAAGATCATGTAAAATACGAGATAAACCCCGGGACAGTATTATAAACTAAGGTTAATTTACACTTAGGACTTGTTCACACCTATGCGTTTGTGCAACAAACCATGATGCATTCACTTTTCATGGCACCTAAATGTACAGAGCAGGCCTGGAACGGGATTCCCAGCATTTAAGAGGAGGGCCTACATGACTGTATTTGCAGTGTAGGCTGTAGCTAGGCAGGTTTAGAGGCCTACCTGATTGGACGGTAGAAGGGTGTGGCTGGGTGTGACAGGGTGGGGTCATTAGGGGTCTAGTAAGTAGTGGGTGTTGACCAAGGGTCAGTCAGAGCTTGGTCAGCCGTGGAGGAACTTTTGGAGCCATTTTTCAAGTCTGTGCTGTAAGGACATTGCTACGACAGGCATTGAGAGCATGCTCTCTGAGATTAGGGCAGCAGCAGTGGCAAATGGCCCCCAGTGGCTCAGATAACTGACATGCTGAAGGGTCGGAGCAGGGTCCTGCTACGCCTGCACCCCAGCTATCATGGGCTAGGAGGTCTAGACCTCCTGTGCACCTCAGTCCAGAAGTGACCCCTAGGGTTGGCCACCACACTAGAAACCCCATCCAGGACTCTTCAGCCCCAAAGGAAAAGAGGTTGCCTGCTTATTCTGCTGGCTGGGCTGGAAGAAATTCTCTCCAAGAGTGCTATGCAATATTACAAACTTAAAAATGGTCTTTTCTTTATGCTCTCCACCACAGGGGACTAGGTACACGCTCTGCTACTAAACTCCACCAAGGAGTGTAGTAGCAAAGCATTTACCTAGTACCCGGGGGTGGAGAGCGTAAAGAAAAGATTGATCTCTAAAAAGCCTGGATCTTGATATTTCTGCACAGTGGCAAATACTGTGAAAGTGAAATTCCGGTGAGTGCATTTCCTATAGGGGGCACTGTAAGAAGCACAAAAGAACACGTTTGAAGAGTACCTGTTACTTTTTAGAACATTTTAATTTTTATACTGTATATATGTGGCGCCCTGCTCCCAATGACTGGGGCGCTATTCTAAATTTAGAGGGCGTCTGAGTCAATAGTGGGCTCAGACTTCGTTGAATTCCATTGAAATTAGCATCTGTTCTGGCTAATGGTTATGCTTGGTAGGATTTCCCCAGTTGCCTGTAGGTGGCGTTACCACCTCAGGCCCATGTTGGAACACAAGCGAAGCATGGTGTGTTAAGTGATAGGGATACTTAAGGGGCAGACACCATTTTTTGGGGTCCTTCGCCTCGTGGCTCTCCTGGCACGAGGCACGTGTGTGTGATCTCGACTTCGGGACCACGTTGGCCCGAGGTCACATTTCCATGGAGTAGGCCAGACTGTGCTGGCTGGGGCCTACGATTCAAGAGGGGATCCCTAACTGTCCATCCAAGTGAGGGAAGCTGCTTAACGAAGGAAAACGAGGGAGGACCTGCCCTGGAGGGGACTAAGCAAGGCAAGCTGATGTCTCGGGATAGGTCTGGTGACTTCGTTATAAAGGCATCCACTATTCTATTTGTCTTACAGTCCGCCGGATCGGCTTAAAGGCTCTTTTACTGTAAGGCTGGAAGTTCGGGACTTAAATCCTGTGGCAGAGGATTCCTGGCTATCCATCTTTTGTTCTCAGACGATCTGTGGCAGAGACTGTTCTCATACTGTCCGTGCATCATCCCGGCTGCTAGGCCATGTGAGAGGGGTCTATCCGGGTGAGCAATACCTACTCAAGAGAGAGTGGTGAATACTGGAACTTTAGATATTTTTGTGTGCTCTGTACCGTGTACCTGAACCTTCCCCTTCTACCTTCTATTTTCTCCACAAGTTTTATGCAGCAAAAATAAAACCTAACAGTTGAAGGTTTTACATCTTGTGGGGACATTGCAATTTCTACAGACTTTCCTCTCCTGACAACGAATCTAGAGGTAACGTGCAAAACCCAATCAAAACCAGCAGCTCCTACGAAGGTAGTCCTACATATTCTCAATATATATATATTTTTTTTCATATGGACTGAATAGCACAACATCATTTTTAAGTTTGTAATATTGCATAGCAATCAGCACTGGTTTTCATATTACAGAATCACTCAGCACTTTGTATATAATTTGCACAATTTCATGTCATATATGTATAGCAGATTTATGTTTATGTTTGCATTATTTCACGTCATAACTGTATAGCAGATTTATGTTTACATATAGCACCAGATATTTATCACATAAGAGTTTTTATTAGATTTTGCATGTGCGAAGGAGGTGCAGCATTGGAATATCTTAGACCCTGGATAAGGGGTTGTTTCACCTGAACAGCGCCATACCTACCCTTCCAATTTCATAATTGCATTTCTATACTCTACTTAGGTGGTTGTATTGGTAGGGGCAGCAGTTCCGAAATATTCAGTTACAGCCATCTGCGTGGGATCATCCATAATCTCTTCCATGTCAGAGGGCATGGCTGGAGCGGCACTAGCTGAGGCCACACTCATTCACATATTTATGCACTGGGTCGGTGAGCGATGTTCCTTTCTTTTCTCTGTTGATGCTTCTATACCCCTGAATGGTGCATAGGTACCTGCTCTCTTCACTGCAACTGGCGGGCAGATCTTTGTCTCAGAGTGGCACTGCAAGTTATACCTGGATCACTCATCGACATGGTTGAACATCATTGAAAAAATGTGGTTAAAACAGGAGGGGCTCACTCACATTTCTGGAGGTTAGAAGGAGCTGCCTTAAAAATGTATGGAGCCTCAGAGGTAGGCTGGCAGGGGGCTGAAACCACTCCATAAATAGACATGAGCCATGCCAGCAGGGACAGTCAGGTGGAAGATGGAGATGCAGTGTTGAGGAGACTGCCGATGGCCCTCAGGGGTGCCCCCTAGTCTGGGGGGTGTCCTGCCTTGGGAAGGGGCTCGGGTGCTAGAAGGATCCTGCCATAACACATGGGAGGAAGCCCTTTCTGGAGGCTTGGGAGCAAGAGAAGACAGTTTTGCTGAATGTCAAGTGGGCATCCCAT
The DNA here is from genome assembly GCF_905171775.1 of Rana temporaria. NCBI lineage: Eukaryota > Metazoa > Chordata > Amphibia > Anura > Ranidae > Rana > Rana temporaria. The sequence goes on along the minus strand of NC_053492.1, from coordinate 134,027,086 downwards.
AACCTCCCATCCCTATCCAAGTTATTAACCCTCTAATAAAAATAAATAAAACAATGTCATGGACTGGTCTCTGATTCTGGGTGCTTGGGAAAATTCTGTGTGCCTGGCTGTGGAGGAGTGGGGGATCCAAGTTCATCAGAAGGCCCTACGAGGCTGTGCTACACATACATTACTCTTTCTTTTTTTTTTTTTACTTCAGTGCACCTCAACAACATACTGCTTTTTTAATCCTTTCCCCTATATCTTCAGTTATGCACATCAGTGTCATTATAAAACTATCCATAGTTTATTAGGTCCTAATTGCTCCAATTTTTTTTTTTTTTTTGGAACAGGAATCACATTGTACAACCATGTGATTCAGGGTGGCTTGCATTATGTATGAGTCATTCAGGCAACACCCATGGAGTGCCTAATTACAACTGTGAATTGTGTTCAGGTTAAGAGTGCTTCTTGTAATCCCCAAGGTCGATGGTAGGACTTTATTTATCCTTTCATTTACAAGTTGTTATTTTCACCAATTAGAAACACATATTAATGTGACCTATATAATGCAAGCAACTTTACAAACATGAATCTAGATTCTCAGCATTCAGAGGCTGAAGTATACATGATTGTGATTAATAAATTGCATCTCTTTCAAAAAGTGTTACAGTAAAACCTTGGTTTGAGAGCGTTTTGAAAGACAAGCAAAATTTTTAAATACATTTTGACTTGATATACAAGCGATGTCTTGATATAAGAGTAGCGTCATGTCACAACTGAGTATAAAAGAGAAGAGAGGTGCCTCTAAGTGTAGCAATAGGGTTACATTTAATGAAGGTACAACATTTCATAGCAGCCACCTACACCACGATCTGGAATACAAAAGCTCCCAAACTCCTAAACCAAAATAGACTCCATGGAGGGGATTAAAGTACAGAGGGAGATCCACGTAGTGTAGTATTTCACCAATTGATTTTTAATAAAACAAGGACATTACATTTACAATCTCCAAGTAATAAAACAGCATGTGTTACAAACAGTCAGCAGGTCCAAGAAGTTAGCCCGACTTGCGGAGCGACATTACGTGAAAAGCCCTCCCAAAGCATTTCTCCGTAACAAGCGTTGTCTGGGGATCTGTGATCCTCACCCTGCACAAAGATTTTCCAGCTTGCAGGATTACAATCTAAGTGCCAACAGACTGAGAACGATGGTCTCTGGGTTTAGTTAACTAGGCAATTAACTCTTTAAACTGCCACCAACTACTTTTAGTGAAAAATAGTGTAGCGCCTTTGTACTTTCGTACAGGTGCTATATTCAAATTTAGTGGGAGAATGTTGCTCTCATTCTTTGATTTGACAAATTTGGCTGTCGCCAAATCTGGATTGTCCTGTGGGTCAGTCTGTGCCCCAGAGATGCAGTCTCATCTCTGGGCGGCAGATGGCACCAGAGCGGTCCAGGCTGAGCCGCTTCTTCCCAGCAGCCAATTGGAGGAGTTTTCCCTTGCGGGGCATGCTGGGGAGGGGTATTTCTGTGGCGGAGGCCGTTGTTCGGGGTTCTTCGCGGGTTCCTGGTTCCAGGTGCGGCACCCACCTTTAGGGTGTGCGCACATCACGGGCCCGACCACTATGGCCTACCAGGCCGGGGTTGCGTGCTACGTGGAGTTCCTGACTCTGGGCTCTCATAGCCCGGAGCAACCGATGCTGCAAAGGGGTCCCAGTGACTTACTGGGTCCTCACTTCTATTGAGAAGATCCCAAGCTGGGTGCTGTTCAGTGGAGAATCCGTCTGAGGAGAACCCGGAGGCAGGTGATCCAACAGGTTTTGAACGAACCATCGGGGATCTGGGTGACCGGACACTGACAGGTCACATTCAACCTGTCAGTCGGTAACCCCAAAAGACATACTGGGAGGATTCGCTCTACCGTTCACAATTTCAGCACTAGGCCTGTGGCAGAGGTCTCAACTAACATTTTAATTTAATTAGAGCCAAGTCGGTGGCAGGACTTCCTTTACTATCCATAGCCTGATACTCTAAAGTTGCTCTTCCTTCACCAACCTATCCTGTCTACCTCAAGTTTACATGTTGGCCGTGTTTGACTGGGAAAATAAAGCATTTGAAAGTATCAAACAACGGTCCTGGACATTCTGTTATTGCTCTCAGCACTACCATCACCCCTAGACACAGTGAAGAGGTAACTTAAATACGCCGATCCCAAATCTAATCAGCGGCTCCTCCGAGGTAGCGCTACAATAGTAAACATTCACACTGTTAGAAATAGCAATTATGATTTTAAATAAAAGTCTGTACACACACTGTCACCACAGACAGGTATATCCAGAGATTTGCTTTTCAAAATATTGCTTAACCACTTGCTTACTGGGCACTTACACCCCCTTCCTGCCCAGGCCAATCTTCAGCTTTTAGCGCTGTCGCACATTGAATGACAATTGCTCGGTCATTCCTTTCACACAAATAAAACTTTCTTTTGGTGGTATTTAAATCACCACTGGGTTTTTTGCTTTTTGCTAAGTAAACAAAAAAGGATCGAAAATTTAGAAAAAAAATGTTTTTTTCAAAGTTTGTTATATAGTTTGCAAACAGGTCATTTTTCTCCTTCACTGATGTGCGCTGATGAGGCTGCACTGATGGGCACTGATAGGCAACACCGATTGACACTGAGGTGTCATTGATGGGCACTGATGGGCAGCACTGACAGGTGACATGCATGGGCACTGATTTACAGCACTGATGGACCCTGATTGGCAGCACAGGTGGGCACTGATAGGTGGCACTGGTTAGCAGCACTGTCAGACACCAAGGTAGGGACCGATGTCCCTGTAACAGAAGCCAGAAGGCTTTTTGTTTTCCCCCTCACTCTGATCGTAAATAACCGGCTTCTGTCATTGGTTGACAGCCGATATGGTAAAAGGGCCTGCTGTGATTGGCCCTGTACCCTGTTCTGTGTTCAGCCGAGCCAGAAGTACTCAACTATCACAGAGCGCGTGATAGTTTATAGATAAAAAAAGGTATTTTAAACAGCAACAAAGAGTCATATTTTATCAGTCCAAATCAATGAGCAAGATGGTACATTGGCCCACATTTTTTTTTCCTCAACAGATTTTTATTGAAAATTTTCAAACAGTACAAAATCAGATAAAACATTCAGTGTTATACATAAAAAGGTACATTTCTGTCGATGAATGAAATATACGATGAGCGACAAGCACATAAGTGCTCATAAACATTGTAGCAGAGAATAATCCCATAGAGTGTGCAATCCATTGGTGGTCAGCCGACCATGTGGGATATGAGAGAGGCTGGAGGGTAATATGTCCCCCCGAACACCCCAAAAGGGTGCTATACTGTGTTCGTGTAGAAATACCCCCTCCTATTTATGAATCCTGGTGTATTCAAAATATAAAAAAAAAAAATCCAACATTAAAGAACAGTGAACTGATAAAGAAGAACCAAGCGCAAGTTTACTTTCAGTGTGTTTAGGACTGAAAACCTTGTCAAATCTCAGTGAACTAGCCCATTCTACCCAAGGTTGCCACATGTTAAGACAGTGGCCCGGATTCAGATAGAGATACAACGGCGTATCTCCTGATACGCCGTCATATCTCTGAGTTCCGACGGTCGGATCTATGAGGGTTATTCATAGAATCAGGTTCCGCATAGATCTCCCTAAGATCCGACAGGTGTAAGTGACTTACACCGTCGGATCTTAGGCTGCAATCTCCCGCTGGCCGCTAGGTGGCGTTACGTTTTTTGTACGCAACGAATATGCAAATGAGGAGTTCCGCCGATTCAGAAACGAACGCCCGCCCGTTGCTTTTTTTTTACGTCGCTTGCGTTCGGCTTTTTCCGGTGTATAGTTACCCCTGCTATGTTAAGTATGGCCGTCGTTCCCGCGCCGAGTTTTGAACTTTTACGTCGTTTGCGTAAGTCGATTCAGAATACGGCCGGACGCAAGTTACGCTCACGCCGAAACCAATGACGTCCTAGCGACGTCATTTGGAGCAATGCACGCTGGGAAAAATCGCTGACGGCGCATGCGCTGTTGGATCGGCGTGGGGACGCGCCTGATTTAAATTGTAGACGCCCCCTAGCCACGGAATTTGAATTCCGCCGGGGGATTTACGATACGCTGCCGCAAGTTTTGAGGTAAGTGCTTTCTGAATACAGCACTAGCCTCAAAAACTTGCACCGGCAGATCGCAAATCAGATAGATTACCCGGATCTAAAGATCCACTAATCTATCTGAATCTACCCCAGTGTGTTTTGTTGTCGTGCCGTAGTGCCAGTATTGTTTCATGTGTGAAGTGAACGTGTGTTGTGTGAACCACTTGTCCACGGACCAGTTTCCGCGGACATGTTTGGTCGTCTGTACGGCCGACCGGACCAGATTCCCGGCCGAGCGGACAGGTTTCCAGCGGACAAATGTTTCTTAGCATGCTAAGAAACATGTCCGCTGGAAGCCTGTCCGTCGGACATGTTCGGTCGTCTGTATGACTCACCGGACATGTCCGCTCGGCCGAAAGCCCTCGCATGCATCGAAGTGATTCGACGCATGCGTGGAAGCATTGACCTTCTAGGGTCGCGCACTTTGCCGCGTCATCGGCGTGGCCACGTCACCGCGTATCCTGTCCGCGGGGAATTTGTTCTGATGGTGTGTACAGCCATCAGACTAAATGATTCCAGCGGACATGTCCGATGAAAACGGTCCGCGGACCGTTTTCATCGGACAGATCCGGTCGTGTGTACAAGGCCTGAGACTCTGGTGTTATCAGAAGAACAGCTCATCAATGGCAGTGTGTATGCACATGTTACTTTTCACATATACCAAAACAACATTGATTTTGATTTCTGACATGAGCCCACACTTACACGTATGGAACCATGAAGAATTATAGTTTGGAAACATGCGATTTGTTGTGTATGTTTATGTGAATGAACTATAGGAGTGTAACTTTGTACATAATAAAAATACATGCAATTCACTTCTAGCAGCATTTTATACTGTATGTCAATTTCAAACATTTTCATTTGAAAATCTGTACATGATGTTTTTTCCTAGTTACATGGAAATACAAGTATAGATCAATAAGTATCTCTCAATTGTTATAATAATTATTCAATAATAATAATAATATAACTCCAAAGGCTACTTTAAATTATATCTGACTTAATGACACATTTAAAAACAAATATATTACATTTATTTTTAATCGATGGATCACTTAATTCTATGAGGCAAGGATGAAGAGGCCTTGAACAGGCAGTATGCCCAGTGGCAATGAGTAAAGAATTGTAAAACAAGATACGTAGTGAATTACATTTTAGTGTGCGTCTTGCAATGAATATTTTTTCATAAACATAAAAAGTACACATGGCTAAGGTTTGTGCTGTCTGTGATCTAGCCTAAATTGGACCATGTAAGTTAATCACAGATTGCATTCAACACATGCTCACCAAAGCACATCAAGGTGAAGCCCCACTTTCGTGGATTACTCATGTACCAAAAAAAAAAAAAATGATGGCATATACAATTGCTACACAAGTCCTATTGTAATTGAATGTTATTAAAAATGACCTTTCCTTTCCAATCTGCAGCTCTGTCATTTTCTTTAAAATGCATTGCAATATGGCAACCTGGAGGCATTCTGTATACAGATTGGTGTACAGACAGTGGCGGCTGGTGCTCCAAATTTTTGGGGGGCGCAAACGAAAAAAAAAAAAAAATTGCAGCCTCACTGTGCCTATCAAATGCAGCCACTGTGCCATCAATTGTCACCACTGTGCCATGCCATCAAACGCAGCCACTGTGCCATCAATTGTCACCACGGTGCCATGCCATCAAACGCAGCCGCTGTGCCATCAATTGTCACCACTGTGCCATGCCATCAAACGCAGCCACTGTGCCATCAATTGTCACCACTGTGCCGTGCCATCAATTGTCACCACTGTGCCATGCCATCAAACGCAGCCACTGTGCCAATTGTCACCACTGTGCCCATTGTTGCCACTGCATGTCGCTGTGCCCTTTAATTGTTGCCACTGTGCCCATTGTTGTCACTGTGCCCTTTAATTGTTGCCACTGTGCCCATTGTGGTTACTGTGCTGTGCCCTTTAATTAATGCCACTGTGCCCTTTGTCGCCGCTGTGCCCTTTAATTGTTGCCACTGTGCCCATTGTTGTCACTGTGCTGTGCCCTTTAATTGTTGCCACTGTGCCCATTGTGGTTACTGTGCTGTGCCCTTTAATTAATGCCACTGTGCCCTTTGTCGCCGCTGTGCCCTTTAATTGTTGCCACTGTGCCCATTGTTGTCACTGTGCTGTGCCCTTTAATTGATGCCACTGTATCCGTTGTCGCCGCTGTGCCCTTTAATTGTTGCCACTGTGCCCATTGTTGTCACTGTGCTGTGCCCTTTAATTGATGCCACTGTGCCCTTTGTCGCCTCTGTGCCCATTGTCGCCGCTGTTCCCTGTAAAATGCACTTCTGCTTCCATGTCCTCCCTCGATGTCTTCTCCTGCCTTGGTGACGCTTCAGCCAATCAGGTTCCTGATAACCAGAATCCGGGAACCTGATTGGCTGAAACGGCCGTAAGTCTTATCCAAGGAACGCAGCCCCCTTACGTTCCGAGGATAGACCTTCCGGGAGACTAGGGCTGTACTCTGATAGGCACTTCCGCTCAGCCAACCAGCTGCCGTCATTCAGGTAACCGGCGCCCTATGTCCGGTTATCTGAATAGACCAGCGGCAGCTGGCAACCAACAATGACATACATTCGTGCAATACAATACATCAGGGATAAGCAATTAGCGGACCTCCAGATGTTGTCCCATGAGGCATAGCGAGACTCTGACAGCATCAAGCATGACACCCAGAGGCAGAGGCATGATGGGACTTGTAGTTTGGCAACAGCTGGAGGTCCGCTAATTGCTTATCCCCGCAATACATGAATGTATGTTATTTGGGAGAGGGGGTGGCGCTGCAGCGCCCTCTATAGACGGCCGCCATCACTGCAGTTAAAATGTAAAAATTACATTTTAAGCCAAATAAAAATTCTTAAAGGGCCCGTGACTACAGGAGGGGTGGGGGGCACCCGGGCGTCCCTGTGGACGGGCCGCCACTGTGTACAGAACACCCCCCAGAAAGGTAATTTCCTCCTTGTATGATTAGCTTGCTGATTTTTCCAGAATCTACACTAAGATATAAGTCCGACTTTTGTAATCTTTTGCAACAAAAATTTCATTTTGGCGAGATGCTCCCAAAAGAAGATCACATGCAGGGCTTTTTTTCAGGGGGAACTTGGGGGAACTCAGTTCCACCACCTTTGGCTCAGACCCTTTGGTGCCTGCTCACCACAATCACTTGTAAACACAGAAGTCTGTTTTTTGTGTTTACAAGTGACAGCTCTGCACTCTGTGTGTAACCCCCTGAACTCTGCACTCTTTAAGACCCTCCTACTGTTTGTGAAATCTGAATGGGGTCGTGGTTGGGTTCCTGCACCTATTTTCTGAGAAAAAAAGCTCTGATCACATGTAAAGAGATTCAGACACTGCCACTTTCCTCATTAGAACCCTGCAAATGCAGCAGTTTATTGATAATAACATCACTCCCATTAACATTCAATTTCCATATGGTCACAGACAAACAGCTTTTCCTTCAGAGTAACAAAAATGTAAGAATCTGTAAAAACACATGTTAAAATCCCTGCAATGTACATTGATCACCCAGAGTGGAATGTTTTATTTCTCAACACAAGTGAAGTTACTCTTTAAGGATTTTCACCTTTTTATGGCCAGAATTTACTGGTGTCAAAGGTCTAGTTTACATTTGGAGTTGGTGGGCAGGAAAAACACGAAGCTGGGCTCGATTTTTACTACCCCCTCAACAATTCCCCTGTACGCTACAAAGGCAGCAGAGGAAGATGTGCATATGCCATGACTACAACGCTTTGCATCTCAGCACAACAGAAATTGTCTCAGTTTTCATGTACAGTGGGCATACTGTAGGTGCCTCTAGGTAGAGGAATTTATTATTGTGAAATTCGCCATTCTGACCCTGCTTCATGTGTTATGAAGCCAAAACCAACCTTTCATTGTACATTTTTTTTTTATCCGATTCATGCGTGTGCTTTTTTTTCTCTTATTTCCTTTTAAATTTGCAGTTCAAAGAAAAGCTGTTAAAGTGGAACTAAACCCTCCTATCGTTTTCAGCCAAGGAAGCTGACATCTTGGCCTCTGTTAAATCTTCAACTGCCATGATGCTGCACTTGTAATCAGTTATGACACCAGCCATTGGATGGTTTGACAGTTTGGTTGAGAGCACAACCAATGTTACATTCCCGACATGCGATGGAAATTTTACTGTTTTTGGAAAATTTTAAATTGATGAGTTTACTTCCACTTTAATACCAGTTGTATATGGCACAACTCGTGGCCTCGAACAGCAAATGATCTGACTGATTAGTGATAATAACACAGCTCCTTTCTCTATCTGCAAAGTAGAGAGCGTCCTGACCCTCCTGCTCGCCACTTCCCCCCTCAAGAGGCTTTCTCCACACCAGGGAGAAAGTCTCGCATTACTGTGTGGAGTTACAGACAGAAGAACAGGAAGTGAGGATTTCTCAGAAGAAATAAGGACATTTAAAAGCAAAATGGAAGGATGAGGTAAGTGAAGGAGGACTGCACTAAGGTAAAGGAAGCTATTTAGGATTTTTTTTTTTTTACCTTTACAACCCCTTTAATTTTAAATAGGGGTAGTGTTAGAGCCGACCTTGCATGAAAAAAATAAAAGCAGACAGTGGCATGTACTGTATGTATATTTATATACAATTAAAATAGGATATTAATTACATATAGTGTTTTTTTTTTAATTACGAACACAATACAAAGTCTTCTTGAAAAGTTTTTGGAGTGTTTATTTTATTAGTGTCTTTTATTAATGTTGAATTCTCCCATACAAAGTTGTCAGTTTCCAACCTTTCCATACCTCCTAACGAATTAGCGAGAGGGTGGAGGTTAAGAGCATCAGATCTTGCAGAAGACAAAATCCAATTTTTTTTTTAAGTCTCTTGCAGAATACTCCAAGTATTAGATGAATACACTGAGCTAAAACCATATGTAAAAGTTTTTAATTACTGGCACAAATTGTTTTAACACTACAGATGTGTGCCTACTACACTTTGCAGTAGCCCATTGCACAGCCATCTGCTCTGGGATCTGATCCAGCCCACCACACCCTACTATTGGCAACGGAAATGTCACCTGTTCTCCACCAATCTCCATTGCTTATAATTTGTCCACGTCCAAACATATGCCTGTCTTGGCCAGTAACAGGCCAATGCACCACATGGCCTCTTGCCTTTAGGTCCTCCACTACATCAATGGCAATCCCTTCCTCAAGGTATAGGTGCCATTTCTGATCTGAATATGAAAAAATAAGTGAAAATGAGAACAAATGACAACATGTAACATACACACAGAAAGCAAGCTTTAGTTTTTAAACTACTATAGCTGTACGCAAATGTAATGCAATGATTAGACATCAACATATTACCAATATAGTACTACACATTGAAAGCTAAAAACCAAGCTATTTGAATTAAAGTGACACTAAAGTCTTGGTTTTTCTTTTGTTAAAAATAACAAACATGTTATACTTACCTACTCTGTGTAGTGGTTTTGCACAGAGCAGCCCATATCCTCCCCTTTTCAGGTTCCTCTTCGGTGCTCCTGGCCCCTCCCTTCTGTTGAGTGCCCCAACAAGCAGCTTTCTATGGGGGCACCCAACCTAAGCCACAGCTCCCTGTGTCTATTCAGACACAGAGCTGGACCCGGGCCCTGCCCCCTTTCTTTACACGTTGGCTCACTGACTTTGATTGACAGCAACAGGAGCCAATGGTGTGGCACTGCTGTCTCTGCCAATGAGGGGGGAATCCCGGGCAGCCGAGTTTCTCATACAACATCGCTGGATCTAGATGGACCTCAGGTAAGTATAAGGAGGATGAAGGTGGCTGCTGTACATAGAATGCATTAAGATAAAAAAAAACTTTTGCCTTTACAACCACTTTAAAGCTCTCTAGGAAATTTTACTACAATTTGTTACCCTTTTTCTATAAGTTTACATCGAACCTGAAATGTCTCATATTTATTTAATTAAATTCTGTCAGCACACAGCAGACATCATCAGCTGTACAGGACTTACTGTAAATGCCCCAACTCCTAGAATGCCTGGACACTTTTAGGTAGATTCAGAAAGAGTTAGGTCGACTTATCTACTGATAAGCCGGCCTAACTCAGAATCTACGCCGACCTATGTTTAAGCGTATGCTCAAACAGAGATACGCTTAAACATATCTAAGATACGACGGCTTGCGCCGTCGTATCTTAGATTGCAATTTTTCGGATGGCCGCTAGGTGGCGCTTCCATTGCGGTCGGCGTAGATTATTTAAATGAGTTTGTACGCCGATTCACGAACGTACGCCCGGCCGCCGCAGTCGATTTACGCCGTTTACGTAAGAGATAGGCCCGCGTAAAGTTAGAGCTAGGCTCTAGTAGAATAGTAATGTCAAGTATGGCCGCCGTTCCCGCGTCAAAATTTGAAATTTTTACGTCGTTTGCGTAAGTCGTCCTTGAATCGGAAAAACGTCAAAAACGTGAGGTCAAGCCTCATTACCATGAAACACGCCCCCCTCCAAGTCATTTGAATTTGGCGCCCTTACGCCCACCCGCTTTAGGCTACGCCGCCGTAGATTAGCAGGCAAGTATATTGAGAATCATTACTAGCCTAGCTAATTTACGGCGGCGTAGCCTAAACAGGCTAAACTACGCCGCCGTAACTTTACACGATTGTACCTGAATCTACCTATGTGTCTTTTACTTACTTTGTTAATGTGTGGGCAACCTGGTCTAAGTTGTCAATGGGTTATATTTCTATATAATCGCTGTTATGTATATCATCTTCTGTTATACCTGCCTCCCAAGCCCCTCTTCTCAAATTCCCTTATTTTAATTGGCCAGTTTCACCTATTTATTTTACGTTACATTTAGATTTATGCATCTGCTCCTGAAGATTGGAGATATCCATTAAAACGCGTCGAGCTATATAGATGCCTGGAATACAAATTTTATCCAAGAGCGATATTCTGCAAAATGTTAATTATCCTGTTTTTATTGGCCTCTACCAAGCGATGTATGAACCTGCTATAATACGTGAGCATAGAATTTTGAATCTGGTGGTTTCCCTCTTTCCTGTTATCATGCTGTTAATGTCATGTACTATTCATGTTACATATGATATATTTATTACTATACTATTGTTATGTCTAATAAACCTTATAATCATGCTACTGGTTCATGTTATGTTACTATGTACATGCTATGACACTATGTTATTGGGTTATCTACCATTATATACCCACCAGTTACTCTCTGTTCATGTTGTTCATTTTCGGCTGCAAGCTTCATATAAAATCCCAAACTCCCTTTCCATACCAACCTGGTCTTGAGGTTTCCAATTTCATAAGTTTGCTAAATAGTAAGGCTTATTTTAACCACTTAACCCCCGGACCATATTGCTGGTCAAAGACCAGGCCACTTTTTGCGATTCGGCACTGCGTCACTTTAACTGACAATTGCGTGGTCGTGTGACATGGCTCCCACAAATAGAGCTTTCTTTTGGTGGTATTTGATCACCTCTGCGGTTTTTAGTTTTTGCGCTATTAACAAAAATAGAGCGACAATTTTGAAAAAAATTTATATTTTTTACTTTATGCTATAATAAATATCCCCCAAAAATATATAAAAATAAGGCCGATACATATTCGTCTACATATTTTTCGTAAAAAAAAAATCGCAATAAGCGTTTATTGATTGGTTTGCGCAAAAGTTATAGCGTTTACAAAATAGGGGATATTTTTATGGCATTTTTCTTAATATTTTTTTTTTACTAGTAATGGCGGCGATCAGCGATTTTTATCAGTACTGCGACATTATGGCGGACACTTCGGACACTTTTGACACATTTTTGGGACCATTGGCATTTTTATAGCGATAAGTGCTATAAAAATGCATTGATTACTATAAAAATGCCACTGGCAGTGAAGGGGTTAACATTAGGGTGCGAGGAAGGGGTTAATCATGTTCCCTGGGTGTGTTATAACTGAAGGGGGGGGTTGCTTACACACACAGCTCCCGGTTCTCGCTCTGTAACGAGCGATCGTGGGTGCCTGTCGGTGATCGCGACCGCCAGGCACGCGCGCCGCGTCAGGGGTCGAGCGGGGGGCGCTATATAGCTACGTGATCTTGCCCAGCAGAGCCGACCTCCCGCCGTTTAACTGCGGCGGCACTAGTTGGCAAGCAGTTAAAGCATCAATCTTTATACAGAAATAATGACCTGTCAGAAATTCTAACTTTTTTCCATAGCCAATTAGCTCCTCTAATGGCATCAGATATTTAGGCTTTATCACATTTGATGTCTCTTTTTTATGGTGGGTTAAGGCCAAATGATGCCCCTTAGTAAATTCTAATGGTCATTAGATGCACTTCGTGAATGCTATCCAAAATCCTAAATTAGGAATAAATTAAATAATAATAGATTAAATGTTTTGTCTGTGTTTATCTGCCCCAAAGTAAACTCTGCTAGCCAAATCCTGAAGGGCTTTACCTTTGTTATTGTACTCAACATAAAATCGAGGAGCATCAACAGCCATTTGAGGGTTCATTCCAAATTCTGCCATGTTTAAAAGAACCTACAAAAAAAATACACAAACAGAAGCAAGAATTAGATAAGGATCAACATAGATATTTTCTTTTCTTTTTTTATATCAAATCAAAGTTTAATGAGCATGTAAAAAACGGGTTACAGACAGTGTTCTAGTCGGTGCAACATGCACCACAAGCAAGGATACATTGCAATGTCAGGTGCGCAGACTTGACAGACGGGATAAATGAAAACATGTAACATGTGGAAATATAGAACAGCACATGGGGACGGGGTAGGTCGGAGGTGAAGGTCGCAGCCCAATAAAACTCAGCAGGTACATATAGGGGGTGTTAAGCAGAGGAGGTATTGCAGGTAGAGGCATCTCCCAACCATCTATCCCAAATCTTGTTATATTTACCAGGGCAACCCCTGTGGGCATATAGAAGTTTTTTAAAGGGTAGGGTGTCGTTGACAGCTTTGATCCATTGTTGTAGGGTGGGGGGGGGGGCCCCTAAGCCAGGTTCTCGCTATCTGAAGCCTTGCAAGGAACAAAGTCTCTTGTAGCAATGTGTTGAGATATTTTCCGGCCTCAGACAGCGAGAATATTCCGAGCAAACACTGACGGGGGCTAAGGGAAATGGGAGAACCCATGCGATCGTGGAGAAATCGGACCACCTGGGTCCAAAAGCCCTGCACGCAGGGGCACCCCCAGAGAAGATGGTAAAAGGTGGGATCAGGGGAGTTGCAGCCCGGGCAGTTAGGATCGCCGCCCGGCCTGAATTTTAGGATGCGACGGGGCGTTAGGTATGAACGGTGCAGGATATATAATTGGGTAAGGCGGTCAGAAATTTTGGGGGAAACCAATCTGCAGTTGACGAGAGCTTCATCCCAGTCCTCCGACGACAGCACCCCCAAGTCAGGAGCCCAGCGAGCTTTAACCTGCTGGAGAGTGGCAGCCGCCGAGGGAGCCAGGAGGTATGAGTAGAGTTGGGAGGTCAGTTTCTTGGGGTCCGAGCCCATGACAATGTCAACAGGAAGCGGGATCTCGAGGGTAGGGATGACGGTACCAAATTGTGTGGTAAGTGCGTGTCGAAGCTGGAGGTAGCGGAAGAACATGTGATTCGCTAGGGCATGGGTATCTTTGAGGGATTGGAAGGACCTAACCGAGCCGTGTGAAACTACTTGTGAGAGGTAAATAATTCCGCTCCTGACCCAGATACCATGGTCGGGGACCATGGCAAGCTCGGGCAGCAAGGGATTATCCCAAAGGGGTGTGTGAGAGTGGGGGGACGGGGCCTCACCGACTGACATGGTAGTTTGCCAAATCTTGCGGTGGTGGTGGAGCAGTTGGTTACTATCATCTGGGCGTCTAGAGTTGCGGGGTGGACAAAACATGAGTTGAAAGGGATGCGAGACCGGGCCAGGGGCCTTGGAGCACACCATGGCCAGATATCGCCTCCTCTCGGAGTGGTGAATGTAATGAAAGTGGGAGAGCTGGGACGCAACATAGTAAAGGTGGAGGTCTGGGACCGAGGCGCCCCCCTTGACTGGAGGGGCACTTTAGGACCCGCCACGGCAGTTTGTGCCGGGACGGGCCCCAGATGAAAGAGTTGAGAATGGACTCCATTTTTTTAAAAACACGGGGAGGGATACTCAGCGGAGCATGCCAGAAGGCATAGAGCAGCTTCGGGAGAAGGATCATCTTGACTAGGCTTATGCGGCCCATCACCCCAAGAGGGAGACGGGACCACGTTTGCGTTTTGGACTTCAAGGTATGAAAGAGTGGCTCAATGTTAAGGCGTATGTAATCTAGAGGGGACCTAGTGACGAGGATGCCCAGGTACTTAATGACATCCGTCCGTGGCAACGGAAGGGCCGCCTGCATTGCAGTGGGGGGACCCAGATCTAAGGGGAGGATATGGGATTTGGTCCAGTTCATCTGCAGGCCTGAGAATTCCCCGAATTGGGTGATAACTTGGAGGGCCATACAAAGTGAGGGGCCGGCATCCGATAGGTAAAGGAGCATGTCATCAGCGTATAAGCTGAGTATCTCAGTGACCTGGCCACAACGCAGCCCGCTAATCCCTGGGCGGCTACGCAGAGCTATGCTTAGGGGTTCCACTGCGAGGGCATAGAGCATGGGTGAAACGGGGCAGCCCTGACGGGTGCCACGAGTCAGGGGGAAGGGGGAGGAGGTCCTACCATTGACCCTGATACGCGCCGTAGGAGCGTGATATAGGAGTTGTAGCCATTTCACAAAGCGGGGACCAAAACCGAAACTGCCAAGGCATTCCCAGAGGTAATTCCACTCAACCGAATCGAAGGCCTTGGCAGCGTCGAGGCTAACTATCACCCTAGAACCCACTTCTACGTGTTGGGCCTGAAGGTTCATGTAAAGTCTGCGGAGGTTGAAGGCTGTGTTTTTGTTGGGCATGAACCCAGTCTGATCAGGGTGTATTAAGCTAGAGATGACTTTATTGAGACGCAGGGCGAGAATTTTAGCGAGGATCTTCACGTCGAGCTGAAGGAGGGAGATGGGGCGGTAAGATTCGGGGAGCATAGGGTCCTTGCCTGGTTTTGGTATAAGAACAATGAGGGCCTCGCGCATGGAGGAGGGTAGCGTACTCGAATCAAAAATGTGATTATATAGCGCGCAGAGCCTAGGGACGAGGGAATCCTGAAAGGACTTGTAGAATTCGAGGGGAAGCCCGTCGGAGCCCGGGGTTTTGGAGGTGGGGAGGCTTGCTATAGCCGTCTCCACACAGACAGTGGTGATTGGGGCCTCAAGCATGGAGACCTGACTCGGGGATAGGGTTGGGAAGGTGACGCTCCGCAGAAGGGCAGTAAGCTCCTCCGCGGAGTGTTGTGCAGTGGAGGTGTAGAGCCTCGAGTAAAAGGACCGAAACTCTTCCGCCACCAAGTCAGGGTCAGAAAGTATCGCCCCGGACTCCGCGCGGAGGGCCACGACCACAGGGGGTTTGTGATCCAGGTGAGCCATATAGGCAAGTAGCCGACCAGCCCGTTCCCCATGCTCGTATGTGCGCTGTTTGCTAAAGAAGATACCCCGGCGTGCCCTCTCGAGGTGTAGCTGATCCGTCAGCCTGGACTGTAGGCGGAGCTGAGAAGCAGTAGTATCTGACGGATCAGCCTGAAAGGCCCGCTCAAGAGAACTAAGTTGCGCCTCGGCCTGGTGGATTAACAGTTTAGAGGAGGCTTTGTGTCTGTTGATGCGTAGGGATAGGAACATGCGGGCGTGTAGTTTGAACGCCTCCCACACGGGTCCAGCCGAGGCTGAGCCGTCATTGGTGGTAAAGAAACGGACCCATTCGGATCCGATGGAGTCCAATTCCGGGAGGACCCTCAACCAAAACGGGTTGAGGCGCCAAGTCTGGGTCGTGGGGGGTGACGGGAGTCTCAGCCTGACCCAGTACGGAGAGTGATCAGATAGTGTTCTAGTATCAAACCCTACGTCAAGGAGATGTGGGAGGAGGGAAGGAGTCACAAGAACAAGATCGATACGTGACATCACTGCACGGGAGGGAGTAAAGCAGGAGAACCCTAATTGGGTGGGATACTTATGTCGCCAAGTGTCGGTGAGGGCAAATTCAGCTAGGAACCTACCGAACCTGGTGATTTTTGGAACAGGGCCTGTGGGAGCGCTCTGGCCCAGTCTGTCCATGGATGGGGAAATGACCATATTAAAGTCGCCCGCCCATATGGCAGGCACCGATGGGTGGAGAGTCATATAAGCCACCCCACGTTGAAGCACCTCAAACTGAAAGGGAGGGGGGACATAAAAAGCAAGGAGTAATACTTCGAGGCCCCCAATGGTGGCATGAAGGAACAAATAACGACCCTGGGGATCAGATTGTAGCGCA
Source organism: Rana temporaria (assembly GCF_905171775.1). Lineage (NCBI taxonomy): Eukaryota > Metazoa > Chordata > Amphibia > Anura > Ranidae > Rana > Rana temporaria. The sequence goes on along the minus strand of NC_053492.1, from coordinate 134,010,513 downwards.
TGTAATTGGAACTGCTGCGATCTTGCTACCAGCACCGCCACCCCTCGAGAGTTAGAGGTGTGGGGGGCTTGGTACACCCATCCCACCCAGGCTTTTTTGAGGCATAGCTGCTTCTGACCCGCGAGATGAGTCTCCACCAGGATAGAAACATCAGCACGCAGGGACTTTAGATGGGAGAGGACCGCCGACCGTTTAGCCCGATCCCCCAAACCCCGGACGTTCCAGGACACTATTTTCAGGGAAGCCATGGGTAGGGATGGCGGGGTAGGGGGAAGGCATGGGGACCATGTGACTGAATCAGGAGGCAGTGAGTGGGGACCACGCGACCCCCGAGGGCCCAGATAGAGCCCAACGAGGGTAGGCGCGGGGCCCACCCCATACAGATAGGTACATCAAAATAATCAGTAAAGTCTGCAACACACTTTGACAATATTAAAACAAAACAGTAAAAAAAAGGAAAAAGAAAAAAAAGAAAAAAACAGAAACCAACAATAACAGCGCTGCGATGAAACCACAGCGCATAACCTGCAATAGCACTGGACCGACACAGCAGGCATAACACCCCACCACCCACCAAAAGTCTGGGGACGGGGGCCGGCCAGGGAAACAGTAACTTAGCCATGATTGCCCAGGGTGATGAAAGTTCCCGAAGGAAAGGGCAACCGGCGGGAGCGTGGGGGGCGAAAAAGAACAACTGCAGAGCACACACTGGTGCAAGAGTGGGGTGACTGTTCAGACGGAACACCGATGCAGGTGAGCCGCTCGTGGCGTGTAACAGGGGGGGAAAATTATCGGGGGAGGCAAGGGCAGAGAGGGGGAGGACAGGCGGGGAGTCAGGCAGAGGGTACACGGATGAAGGAGAAGGATGGAGGCCCCCGGGGAGGCAGTAAGATCAACTCACGGTTCAGGGGGTACGTGTTCCAAAAGTGACGCTGTCCAGGAGAAACAGAGCGGCCCGCCAGGGGTAAGTAGCAAGTGGAGCAAAGTGGAGATGAGGATTCAGTTGCGTGACGAGCTAGCTCCGTCGCGGCGCTCCAGCCAGGAAAGGATTGCTTGAGGTTCTTCAAAGAACTGGGCCTTACCATCGCACACAACCCGGAGTCGCGCGGGGAAGAGCATAGCGTATGGTAGGTGATGTACGCGTAGCAGCCTCTTAGCCTCCGTGAAGCGCGCCCTCCTCTTCTGGACCTCCGACGAGAAGTCCGGGTATACGGCAACCGTTACATTGCCGATGGGGATGTTACCTTTCTCGCGGGTGAGTCGGAGGACGGCATCCCGATCGCGGTAATTAAGCATCTTGGCGATGAAGGTTCTCGGGGGGGCGCCCTCCGGAGGGGGTTTCGCAGCAAGGCGATGGGCGCGTTCAACGACAAAAGTGGCGGAGAAGGCCTCCCTGCCGAATGTTCTGATCAGGAGATTTTCCAGGTAAGTAGGGGGGTCTGCTCCTTCCGAACGCTCAGGGAGCCCCACAAAACGTAGATTACATCTGCGGAGGCGATTCTCCATATCATCTTGTTTAGAGAGCACAGCTTGGAGCTGATGTTGCAGGCTCTCCACCGTAACTTGAAGCGGGTGCAGGCCATCCTCCACGTGGTCCAGCCTGCGCTCCGTCTCAGACACCCGGTCCCGCAACTTTTGCATGTCGTGTCGGATGTGCGAGATGTCCACCTTGACCTCCTCGATCCGGGTTGTAAGAGACGTTTGGCAGGCAGCAATAGCCTCCAGGACCCGTGCAGTGTCGCCCGATGGACGGTCCTCGCTCCCAGGGGGCACGGCGACGCCATCTTCCTCCACCTGGTCTCGCTCACTCTGACGGCCCTTGTCGAGTTTTGCCAGGGTACCGGACTTCTTGGGGGGCGACATGGTGTAGTCAAATAGTAGGGGCATATGTGGGTAGGTTTGTAGCCGTTTTCAGGGAAGATTCCCCCAGGATGGATGTAGATAGGATCAGCCACGAGCGGAGCTCTCACTCAGCACGTCTTACTCCATGCAGCTCCAGACCACGCCCCAGATATTTTCTTTTCGAAGGAAATCATACAACCAGCCTTCCCTTCTCTCTACCATTAAAAGGTCTTCCTGTTTTTTTTGCAAGATTATTTTCTAAATCAGAAGTGTGACTATTTTTAAAAGGTATTTAATATAGTTATAAAAGTGACCTTAGAGTGCAGGCCCTTTACAAGTTAATTTTGCATTGGCGACTGGGGATAAAGAGAAAGCATTTACCCTGTGAAGCGAATAGCCTCAGGTGATAAACAGAGATAAAACAAATCCAGTTACAGCTCTTATACACTGTGTTAGACCTGATTAGAGGAAAGGGACACAATCCCCTTCATACACATCACAGGTATGAAGGAACATGCAGAGCCTTGTTTTAAATAGACAAGCTGTGTGCTGAGCTCCCTCCCCTGTCACATATTTATCTCAGGTGTCAGAAAAACCCTATCAGAGGGGACACATGCTAATAACAGAGGAACAAAGCACCAGAGAGAAACAACACTTAGAACTTTGGCAAATATTACAGATATATGTGCCTTGTTCAGATTTTATGACTGAGGTTTACAACCACTTTAAACATGTTCTTCAGCTCTGAGTTTTTTTTGGAATAGTCTTGACCAAGCCCCAAATCATCCACATTGGCTCAAACTTGATATGGTCCAGAAACACTTAGACAAAATAAAGGTGTGTAGCGCTTGGTTGCTACTAGTAACAAACATCCACCAAATCACCCTGCTGTCAGACCCCCATATATCACTTCTGAGACAATGAGCAGTCATTTGCGTTGTTTTGTTTATTGGGGGATATACCTTGGTTGGGGTAAGGAGAATATGGGATGCCCATAGAACTTGTTGAATTGCCATCACATTTAGAGAATATTGATCAGTAGATTTAGCCCTGAAACTGATGCACTTCTAACATTCAGGTCGTGTACACGCGGTCGATCCATCCGATGAGAATGGTCCGACGGACCGCTTTCATTGGATCACCGCTGAAGCAGACTGATGGCCTGATGTGCGTACACACCATTGTTCCAAAATCCGATCGGGTCAGAACGCGGTGACGTAAAACACAACGACGTGCTGAAAAAAATGAAGTTTTGCATGCGTCAACTTGATTCTGAGCATGCGCGGGTTTTGAACCGATGCTTTTGCGTACTAACCATCGGTTTTGACCGATCGGTCATCAGTCCATCAGTCCGATTTTAAAGCAAGTTCTCTAATTTTTGTCTGAAGGACAACAGACCGTTGGGCCGTACACACGGTCGGTTTGGACCGATGAAACTGGACTTCAGGTCATTTTCATCGGTTTGGACCGACCGTTTGTATGCGGCCTCACAGTCTCTTCCTCTGCATATCTTCATGCAGACTATTGCTCCTCCTACTCTGCACCAGCTCCCGCAGAATATCACTCCCCGGGACTTTTCCTTTCTTCTGTTCAAATCCTCTACTGTAAAACTGTGAGATTCCTGTCTCATCACCTCCAGTATAACAAAAGGGGATCACTCTGAATAACCCCAGATTGCTGGCTGTACTTAGTTACTGTTGTGAGTTCCTTGAATGATGTTACCTGAGCGCTATTACTAGGCCAGAGGTTTTCAGTACCTCTCCCCAGCAGCCTAGCAGTTCTAGTAGCACATGGTAACAGGTGGACTACTGCTCCCAGCTAGTCCGACGTGCAATTCCTATGCCCTCAGGCCACAGCAACTTGACACTACTCCCCAGAATCTCTCTTCTGCTCCAAGAATCCTCATCAGTGACCGTGTAATGATGAGGACTTCATCCATGACCATGTAAGGACAAAGTTCCCTTTCAGACACCCCCTGGCACCCAGGGGCACCCAGCACTCCACTGTGGTATCCACACTGACCTTCTCCTGCCCCAAGTCCATGACGGAGAATTTTATCTGGACATACGTTCCAGCAGCACCTTCTGCCCTTCTGCTCCAGGAATTCCTCATCTGTGACCATGTACAAAATCGGACCTCATCCATGATCGTGTAAGGATGAGGTTCCCTCACAGCTCTCCCTGGGCCACTCCGCGTTCAGCCCCCCCCCACCAGATGGGAACGCCATACAACAACTGCCCAGTATTCCATTCTCCTGGCCGACAATCCTCCCCAGCAGCATGTGACCCCAGCTTATATGGGAGGCCTGCCCCCTGACAATACTGAATGTGGATTGGTCAGAGCTCTTCACATGAGCTGCCTGCCACTCCAGCTTCAGGCCCAGACCCTTTTTCCAGAACAATCTCCCTGGAAACAGGGGGGCGCCTCAGAACCAGAGCACAGGTGGTCACAACTACTGCTACACTAACCACTCCCAGCCCCAGATCAAAACAAACAGGCCTAGCCTAAAGCTAGGTCTGCCTACATTTTACCTGTCCTGACAGTTTTAACTACAAAAATCATATTCTAGCACCTACCTATGGTAGAGGGTGCTACAGGTGAATAAAGCACCTAGACCAGATGGCTTACACCCACAGAACCTGAAAGAGTTGAGTTCTGTTTTTTCTAAGCCATGGTTTCTAATTTTTAGAAACTCTTTTTATAATGACTGGCGTAGTACAATGGTATGGCATACGGCTAATGTGCTGTCTATATTTTAAAAAGGGATCAAAGTCTTTACCAAGTTACCTACAAACTGGTTAGTTTTACTTCCTCACGAAGATCTAGTACACCAATATGGATTGTAGGGGAGTAGAGAAGTGTGCCAGTCCTGGTAATCAGGCCCTGCAGCATATGTCTGGTGGCTCTGGGAGGGCTTAAGAGGCAAAGTAATATCGGTGGTAAACAACATCTTTGGCAATTCCTTTGATTGATAATAGCGTCCCTGTTCTCCATCTCCAGTCCTAAAGTGTACATTACACAAGAGGTAAATTCAGTCTGGCGAGTGTGGTTTTGTTGATTTGTACATGGTGAAGTGGGTCACACATTTGCTTTTGTGGAGCACGTGGGGTGTATGGAACAATAAATACATGTTCTGATTTGGGATTGTGACTCGCTTGGACATTTTTTTATATATAGTTATTAATACAATTGTTTGTGTAGATTTAGGCAAGAGGGCCTTTTCTAATTTTTCACTTAACATCTTCATACCAAACAATTGGGTATTTGTGTTTTTATGCATTAAAATTCATTAAAGTGTATTTTTTCTCCCAAAAATTGCATTTGAAAAACTGCTGCTCAAATATCTGTGTCATAAAAAATGGCAACCATAAACATTTATTTCTAACAGGCCTTTTCTTTCAAAAAATATATGTTTTGGGGTTCTAAGTAATTATGTATGTGAAAAGTGTCAGAATTTGCTTGGGAAACTAGAGGTTAAGCAATAGTCATCATGGATTCATGAAAGACCGAAGTTATCACACAATTTGATTTATTTTTTTTGTTGAAGAGGTAACCCTAGACAAATTATGACGGGACCATGTATTGCCTCCTCACCATCTGCTTTAAAGTGGATTTAAACCCCCCCCCCCCCCCAAAAAAAAATCCAGCTCTAAGCAATCCTCTTTTATTGTTCAGTGAAATAAAACGGACTTACGGAGAAAAACCTTAGTCCGTTCCGCCCCCTTGCTGTGAGTGACAGGTTATTTACATATATCATGCACTAGCTTGAGACAGAAGCACATCCTGTGTGAAAAGTTCACAATTCACATCCCTCCCCCCTCCCCTCCTCTCCCTTCCAGCTCTCCCAGGATTGGCTGCATTTACTGTGTTTTGACTGGATGTTTCTCATCATGGGGTGTGATCCACAGTTCAGTGTGACAAGGAAATGCACGTATATTGCAGTGAAAACACAGAACAGAAAGCAGACTATACACAGACAAGTGATCAGGGCCGATCCTAGGGTCACAGACGCCTGGGTGCAGAAATATTTCTGGCGCCCCCACATGGGCGTGGTCATCTTACAAACTCCTCCCCTCTACACGTTTCTATGGCAACGACTCAAACACAGAGATGCTCCCCTTAGAAGTCTTCGTTACCCTGGGATCCTCCCATGATCTTTTAACAATAACGAAAATATAGGAAGAGTGTACACTAATGAAACCTGGATGGCGTCTAATGCACACAGAGGGGGATTCTGTTAGAGAGTCTGTTAGACATGGTACAGGAGAAGGTCAGAGACTGCAGACATGATACAAGAGACGGTCAGAGAGTGCAGATATAAAACAGGAGGTGGTCAGAGACTGCAGACATAGCGCAGACATAGCACAGGAGATGGTCAGAGACTGCAGACATAGCACAGGAGATGATCAGGGACTGCAGAAACCCTACAGGAGATGATCAGAGACTGCAGACATAGTACAGGAGATGGTCAGAGACTGCAGACATAGTACAGGAGATAGTCAGAGACTGCATTGGGCATTGGTGTTAAATGGGGGGGTTGACAATGTGCTAATTTCTAACTTGGGGAAGAGTTGGAACATTGGTGCTAAGTGAGGGGATGTTTGGGATACGTGGGAGGAGAGGGGGACACCTTGGGATAAGTGGGGGGTATTAGGGATACATGGGAGGATAGATGAAACATTTGGCATAAGTGGTGGGACAGTGGGGATAAGTGGGGGTGGGGAACATTTGGGATAAGTGGGGGGAGTGACTGGACATTTAGGATAAGTGGGATAATGGGTATAAATAGGGGGGGAGGAGGAGGAACATTGGGAGGATGGGAGGGACACTGGGGATAAGTGGGGGGGACAGGAGGGACATTGAGGATAAGTGGGAGGATAGGAGGAATATTGGAGGGACAGGAGGAACATTGGAAGGGACACTGGGGATAAGTGGGGGAACAGGAGGAACATTGGGAGGATGGGAGGGACACTGGGGATAAGTGGGAGGTCAGGCGGAATGTTGGGGGGACAGGAGGAAAATTAGGAGGACAGGAGGAACATTGAAGATAAGTGGGGGGCCAGGAGGAATATTGGGGGGACAGAAGGAACATTGGGGATAAGTGGGGGGACAGGAGGAACATTAGGGGGCCAGTAGGGGGACAGGAGGAACATTAGGGGGCCAGTAGGGACATTGGAGGGACATTGCGGATAAGTGGGGGGGACAGGAGGGACATTAGGGGGCCAGTAGGGACATTGGAGGGACAGGAGGAACATTGGGGATAATTGGAGGGACAGGAGGAACATTGGGGATAATTGGGGGGACAGGAGGAACATTGGGGATAAGTGGGGGGACAGAAGGGACATTGCAGATAAGTGGGGGGACAGAAGGGACATTGCGGATAAGTGGGGGGACAGGAAGGACATTGCGGATAAGTGGAGGGACAGAAGTGACGTTGCGGATAAGTGGGGGGACAGAAGGGACGTTGAGGATAAGTGGGGGGACAGAATGAACATTGGGGATAATTGGGGGGACAGGAGGAACATTGGGGATAATTGGGGGGACAGGAGGAACATTGGGGATAAGTGGGGGGACAGAAGGGACATTGCGGATAAGTGGGGGGACAGGAGGGACATTGCGGATAAGTGGAGGGACAGAAGGGACGTTGCGGATAAGTGGGGGGACAGAAGGGACGTTGAGGATAAGTGGGGGGACAGAATGAACATTGGGGATAATTGGGGGGACAGGAGGAACATTGGGGATAATTGGGGGGACAGGAGGAACATTGGGGATAAGTGGGGGGACAGAAGGGACATTGCGGATAAGTGGGGGGACAGGAGGGACATTGCGGATAAGTGGAGGGACAGAAGGGACGTTGCGGATAAGTGGGGGGACAGAAGGGACGTTGCGGATAAGTGGGGGACAGGAGGGACATTGGGGGGACAGGAGGAACATTGGGGATAATTGGAGGGACAGGAGGAACATTGGGGATAATTGGGGGGACAGAAGGGACATTGCAGATAAGTGGGGGGACAGAAGGGACATTGCGGATAATTGGGGG